>NC_077242.1:63042596-63363596 GCF_947179165.1 Solanum dulcamara
GAGGAAAAAAAGTTTTCTTAAAAATGGAATGCATTACTTTTAGAAAAAACTGAAAGAGATTCAAAAAGTAAAAAAAAAGAATGAAAACGTTAATCTCTAAAGTCAACAAGGAAAATTGAGAATAAAAAAAGGGTGTAAATTATGGGGGGGGGGGGGGAGGACAACTATTGGCGAGATTCAAACCCTCGTCCAGTAGCTCAAGGCTCCCGAGCTAAACCTTCAGCATTGGGCCCAGAACCAAAGGACCCATCAATGCTTTTGTTCTATAGGTGCTTATTTATATTATTTATCAGTTTTTGCATATTTTTTATATAAATATACAAAAAAATATTGGGATCAATGGGTGCTCGATCACCCGACACGCTCCACGTAGATTCCCCCTGCCCTAAACCCTCATAACTCTCTCATTCACTATATAACACTCTAATTACAAATTCTCTCTCTAAAAGTTCTCCCCAAATATCTTCTATCTCAAGTAAGGATTTAAGGTTTTCGAGCTCAATTCTCCCAATTCAAGAGCAATTTAGAGCTTCTAAAGTCTAAGGTATGTGGGAATTCATCCATGGAGTTTTGAGGTTTTCTCAAATTCTCTTTTATGAATTCTTCTTCTAAGCCCTAGTTTTTCATGAAATTGGATTGGGTCATCTCAATTATGATTTATCTTATTATTATTGATCAATTTATGCATAATTCATATCATATTACATGATTTCAAGTTGATTTTCATTGACCCATTCTACATACTATTTTCAAGAATTTATGATCATGAACTATAAAGGATTTCAATGAATATATTATGAATGATTATGAACGCTTATGAATGACTCGTGAAAAGTAATGAATGATGATGAACTATAATGTTCCAATGATGTTTCAAACAAAGTATAAAGGTTGTGATGGGTTTTCTCACACACTCATGATAAAACTGATGAATGAGCTATTCTTATGATTATTTTATAATATTGGATTGGTATCTATTATAGCCTTTTCTCATGATGTTAATGACTATGATTTATGACTTTTGTTGGGATAATGACTAAGCACCAAGAGGACTTTAAGGTGGGTTCGGTTCGGTATCCAAGTAGCTACCAAGGAAATCTTGGTAGCAACCTTTAGTCGCTAACTATGTTGACCGTGCAGGTTTAATGTTCCAATGTGTTCTAGCCAGTGGATCCACAAATAGATCAATGTTAAAAAAAGGTTCCATCATAGAGTCTACCTTGGCCAGTAGCCTCGCCCTTCTCGGTGTGGGAGTCATCGGATTCTATGTTATAGCTCGCATGGTCTTCTATGTTGGTTAAAGTTCTATCCCACACAAAAGGTATAGATAAATGTATAAGTTCTCATGATGATGTTTTGATGCATTCACCACACGATTATGATGTTTAAATGTTTTCAAAGTTTTACTTATGTTTTAAAGATGTTGGTCATGCATTCCCTACTCATATTGAATGTGTCCTATTTTTATTGTTCATGCATACTTCTCACATACTTAATGCATTTCATGTACTAATGCATACTTTTTACCTACATTGTATCATAATATAGGGGACGATAATCATCGCGCACATCCCACTCGTGGCTAGAGATTTAGTTCTACTTCTATTGCTGGTGAGTCCTCATGCTTCGAAGATAAGACACTTATCTTTTCATTGTTTCTTATGAATTTTACTTTCATATTTTGGGTGAGCTAGGATCTTGTCTTATGCCCCCATCTAGGCTAGTAGAAGGATGTTAGATGTTCATGGAGTCTATGTTGTCGCATCTTTTGATGTTGTTTCCTTCCTTTTTGTGATATTTCTTTGGAGACTTTACTTCTACTTCCATAATTTAGTCTTATTGCTTCAATTACCTTATGTATGCTCGTGTATGATATGGTAAGAGCCTTGGTTGGGGTCCTTCGGTATTCTAATCGTCGTGTTACACATAGGGCCTAGCTTGGATCATGACAGAAACTCTCCAAGTTGCGAAGATTCGTTGCAGCAAAGCTTTTCTTCACCATAGTGACCTTTTCTATAGCGAAGGTCGTGAGACAGTATATAACTTTAGTTAGTTTTTACCCAAGTCTTAAAATATTCAATCCAGAGAACCCCATAAGCGACTTTTCCAGGGTCTAGTGCTTTTTATCTCTAAAGATAAGTGTTCTTCATTTATATTTTCAACCTTACTTCCTTCTAAAATCAAAAGGTATGATTTTCATGAGAAATTATGGGTTTGAACCTTAGAACTATTAAAATTGGTCGGATAACATATGGGGAGTATATTTATGCATACTTTTCGATTTCATGTACTGACGTCATTCGATTTATGATGTAGATACATGTACTCAGGATCGACAACAGGCGCTTCGTTGAGATCTTGTCTTCATTAGCTTATTTCGGTGAAGCCTCCTAGCTTTCGGAGGGCTCCATCCCATTATATCTTTCAGCACTAGTAGATAGTTAGTTCTTTATCTAGGTAGCCATGAGACTTGTTCCGACACCTATCTTCGATTAGTAGAGGTTTCATGGACAGGATAGTTAGTCATTTAAGTCTTGATATTCAGATTTTTATAATCTTTATTATCTATATTTAGATTTATTTCAGACTTTTGTATGAGATATCCTTAAATGATTTTAAATGCTCAATTTATAAAGTATTTGCATATATATTTAGTCTTCAGCTCAGTAGTCAGTCAAGTCAAGAGTTTATTTGGTACCAACAATGGTTTTTGAGTGCCGCCACATCCAGAGCGACGAGTGTAGGTTTGGGGTGTGACAAGTTGTATGATATAATAGTCAAATCATTTAGTTTTATTTTGTAAATTAATAAAAATTTTAAAATATTAACAACTTGTTAAAAAGCAAGATGGACAATGAATTGGATGTCCACTTGCAAGTGTTGTGTGGGGTCCACTTAAAGTGGGCAATTTGCCCACTATTTTTTTCTTCCTTTCTAACTTTTCCTGACTATAAATAGCCTATATTTTTTGCAGTGAAAAATACAGATAGAAAGAAAAATTTCTAGTACTCTCTCTATATTTTCTTACTCTTCCTCCTTTATAAAATTATTAAGTTAGTTAATTTATAACACATTTTCAGCATGAAGCTCTAATTTTTTAGAAAATTAGCTTCTAAATCAAGTATATCTACTAAAGAAATTTAATTTTTAAGTTGTCTTTGTTACTTTCAAATTAATTTTCATCATGTCAAACTTGTCAAAATTAGAATTTGTGGCTCTTGATATTTTTGGTAAAAATTATTTATCATGGTACTTGATGCTGAAATCCACCTTACCTCTAAGGGTATTGGTGATGCTATAATTGAAGGAAATATATCATCAAGTCATGATAAAGCAAAGTCTATGATTTTCCTTCGTCATCATCTAGATGAAAGCCTGAAAATGGAATACTTGACAGTAAAAGATCCACTTGAATTGTGAAAAAGACTTAAAAGAGAGGTATGACCACCTCAGGGCAATGGTATTGCCAAGGGCTCGTTATGAGTGGATGCACTTACGATTTCAAGATTTTAAAACCGTAATTAAGTATAATTATGTTGTATTTAGAATAACTTCCCAATTAAAATTATGTGGGAAAACTATAAATGATGAGGACATGTTAGAAAAGACACTAACTATTTTTCATGCCTCTAATGTAATATTACAGCAGCAATACCGTGAAAAGGGTTTAAAAAATATTCTGAATTGATCTCATGCCTTCTGGTGGCTGAACAACATAATGCCCTTTTAATGAAAAATCATGAAGCCCATCCCACTGGAACTGCTCTATTATCGGAGGTAAATATGGTAAAAGCACATGGTCAGTCTGAAAAAAGATAAAATAAAAATCATGGTCACAATAATATGCGTGGACATGGCAATGACAGAAGACGATATAATAATCATCGTGGTGGTGGTCAACTTAAAAGGAAGAACAATATCAGTTCTCAAAATGGCCCTTCAAGAAGTAACTGTCATCTTTGTGGCATGAAAGGCCACTGAAAAAATGAATGTTGGACACCTAAGCATTTTGTAAGACTTTATCAAAATTCTTTCAAAAGAAAAGCAAATAGAGGTGGTGCCTCTTCTTCTAATGCTTGGATAGAGTCACATTGAAAGTTATATACATGTGTCTTAGGGTCGTATACAATTTTGAATCACCCCTACCACAATTTTGTACAAAATGATATGCCCAAAATACCAACAGCAGTCCGTGTAGAATTTCCAAAATGAAATCTGAGCAGCACCTCACCTATACTTCATCATCCTTTTTCGAGAAGATAAAAGCAGAAATGGGTTTTAGAGGCTAAATAAAAGTTATAGCTATATGAAATATCTTTCCAAAATATATTGAATCACTCGAAACGAAGCCTTACACAAGGAGTTATATTAATATTACTAACAATAGTCTCATTTTAATAATGGGTTTGTTGACATAAATGAGAACCTCCTCGAAACCCCAACTATAAATTTTATGTTGTTAAATACCGCTATATCACCGTAGGACACCTTAAATAATTAATTTATGGATCGAAAACGGAGGCCTTACCTTGTTGCTCTCTATTCTCCTAAGTTTTTTCTTCACCTTTCTTAAGTTAAGAGATGCTGAAAAAATGAATTCCTTAGTCATCAACTAGGAATATATACACCACTTTTGGAGGTGACACATGGCATCCCTCTGGGGTTCCACCTCATACCATGCATCCAATCATACACTGCCACGTGGTAGCGTGGGGTCCACCCCAAGTAGGTGGGTCACCTACTTAGCCCAAGTAGGTGTGTCACCTACTTAGCCCAAGTAGGTGTGTCACCTACTTGTTATCTGCTTGCTTCATTTTCGTGGGTTCGTATTCTCGTCTTACTTCAAGAGCCTACGTGTTCCTTGCTACTTAAGCTCAATGTGTGCTCCAGGAGCTTAATTATGCAAGACGTCCAAATTGGTAGCTTATGCAAGTAGGTCGAGTCCTATGACTCATTACTTGGCCTCCAACTCCTTCCAATTTCTTATAACCCTATTTCCAATCTTCTCTATTATGGAGTATCTCATTCTCCTTTCCTTAGGATTATTTGATAGCATTAAAGATTATCCGACTCATATGACGACTTCTAAAAAACCTTAAGAGCCTTTCCAAAAACTTAAGAAGCTTAAGAAGAGTTCCGAGGTACCAGAGTACTGGGAGTAACATCCTTCCCCCTTTAGAACATTCATCCTCGAATGTGAACCCAAACCTTCCTCCGGATCTTATACCAAATATATGGAGAGTTCCCTTATCCTGTTGCCATAACATATACTTTCATTGAGCAATCAATATCAGAGTTCCAAAGGTTAGGATTACTTGTAGACGTAGGGAATAGGTATAGATACTTGTATTTCATTTCCTTTTTTACTTTCCACGGGGTCACCCATCCTAGTACTACTCTCGCCCACGCACACTTAATTTCGGAGTTCTAATAGGATCCAGTGCGTTAGTGCTGGTATGATCGCATCCATCTCTTATGGGATCTCGTTTGAAGTTTAAGTGTTCCCATTTACATATGGCAGCGTCAGTTGATTTTCTCTTACGCTTGTACTTCTCTTGTCCACTTCCCCCCCTTTTAGGGTGTACTCATGTCATCCTCTATTTATTTTCAACTATTCACACGCAAATGATTCTATTCCAATATATTTAACATGTTGCACCATGTCTACACCTTCTATTAGATCATTTATACTTTAGGTTGCCCCTATAAGAATCCCTAGTACATTCATATGGTGCTTAGTATTCTCGATAGATAGTACATACTTTAGTCCAAGTAATGGTACTCGGGTCATACAACTTAATGTAGGAGTTTAGTCAAAGCCATATTTCATTCATCCCAGTTCTTAACATACCAGTTATCTCTGGCATTCATCCTGTCCTATTGCTCGCCTTTACTTTCGTGACCATTTGACCTTTTATTCTGAACCTTCCCTATAAATCTGTGTAAGCCTTCTTATTCATTCTCTATTTGCTTTTTTGTTTTTCCACAAACCATGTCATATCCTTTAGTTACTTCCTTACTAGGCTTTACTTATTCTCATAATGATCTTCGTTACATTCACCTGATATCCTATTCACATTCAATCTCATAGTATGACACTTCTTAACCTCGTTCACGATTCTTACTATGGATTACTTAACCTTCTTAGTTAATCTCATCCTTAATGTCTCACAAGCTATCTTATTAATACTTCATATCCATCACAATTCTTTTTACCTCGTACTCTTGTCTTAATTATATTGTTACTTCCATTAACTACAACTCGTCATAGTTTACTCCTGTGTATAAATTCAGTCGGCGCCTTAGTATATCGTTCTATCCAGATCTATCAGTCTTCTCTAAATCATCTTCTTTGGATCATAAGTCTTTTCCAACTTTGTTTTATCACACCAGTATCGACCTCCTAGTTTCTATTGCCATCAATTCAGCAATTAACTCATTTCTCGAGGTCTGCCATACTCGTAGTTTAGTCACATCTCATTCTTATTATAGACAAGGCATACTACAACCCTGTATCTCATTCTTTTTTTATTTATAAGGAGGTTTGGACAGAGTTTCCTCTGTATTTCTTACTATCTCAACACCTGCATACAGAAAATGCCAACAATGCCTCACAGGGTCAACATATATATTCATATCGTATCATACCGCAGCTACACAAGGCGCTCAATATCAATAGTATAAAAATGGACTTACCTCGTATATCCACTCGTACTGCACCTGTTATACTGCCCTGTCTATGTCTCTTTTCAATTTTCAACTTTACACGTCTATCGTATCTCAATACCTTACCTGCGTGCTTTGTAACTTCCAATATCTCTAGTCACTTTCTTCAATCTATGTTGTCCTTCTGCAGAAGTCAAAGGTTAGTATAAGGAATTTCATTCTCTATAACTCAGCTCTATCGCACGATCTAAGACAAGAAAGAAAGATAACATCCTAAATGCCCTGTAGCCTCCTATTTATAGATGTGGTGCACAACACACCGATAAACAAGACTCTATTAAACACGATTTGAAGAAACTTTAAGGACGAACTGCTCTTATACCACTTCTGTCACAACCCAACCCCATGGGCCGCGACTAGGTTACGACCTGGACCCCCATCTACGTATCTATCAGCTATAGTCAAGTTGAACTATGTGTGATGTGATACTATACAAAAAAAACCAATGGATCAAAACCTTTTCATATACTTATAGCCTCTTTCACTTGTATCATATCATGAAAGGGCATGCAAGCCGGCAGGGCTATCATATCATAAAAATATTTACAACATGCCATATAGGCACAGCCGAAACAAATCCATAAACAACCCACACATACATATCTACAGACCTCTAAGAATAGTACGGTAACATATTGCAGGACAGGGCCTCCGACATACCCCTGAATAAACAAATACATATATTTGCAGACCAGCACCAAAGGTTAGGCTCTAGAACAGTGGAGCACTTCCAACATAGCTAAGTGAAACTCCTAAGCTGACAGATCCCCAACATGTGTACCTATTCCTACGGGCATGAAATGCATCCCCCCGAAGAACGGGGGGTTAGTACGACATATGTACTGAGTATATATAAAGCATAAAACTTCATAATTAAGACAACAACTGAAATAGGGATGCAGGATACAAGTATACCAGTTAATAAAACACTATACCTGCATCTTACAAAATAGAGTCCTATACCCTCATCAACCCTGTACCCGGCTCACTAGGGGGCTCGATCGTACAAACATATTATTTATCATGATAGGCGTATATATGTTATTAGCGTTGTGGAACGTACAGCCCGATCCATGAATATAGCAAGTACCTACCAAGGAACGATGTCCCAATCCACATATCATACAATAATAATAATAATACCGAGGAACGACGGCCCAATCCGTATCTCATATAACCATGCCGAGGTATGATGGCCCGATCCGTATAATGCATAATAATGCTGAGGTACGATGGCCCAATCCGTATAATGAATAACAATGTTGAGGTACGATGGCCCAATTCGTATAATGCATAATAATGACGAGGTACGACTGCCTGATTCGTATAATGCATAATAATGTCGAGGTACGATGGCCCGATCCGTATAATGCATAACAATGCTGAGGTACGATGGTCCGATCCATATATAATGTAATATGCATATACGTGCACATAAAACTCAGTATAATATCAAACATCCCCCAACCATTATCACAAGTATGCCTAAGAGCCTCCAGATCTAGGAGCTTACACATCCAATCACTATTCTGCCTATAGAAAGCTCGAGGGTCGTAGTTTAACTACTTTAAGACTTTAAATGTTCAGAAGTGACTACAAATCACGGGTTATACTCAAAGCTCATAATTGAAATTACCTCTAAACCCATTTCATATATCATTTCACTTAAGATTAAGCCATTCCAAGGTAAAGAAGAGATAAGCTTTACATATACCATTTTTTATCACATAGAAGACTTAAAGGCAATAACTCAGCTATTGCAGGAGTTCTAACATCAAGAAGCAAACGAGAGTCTCGACTCATGCTCAGGGCTTTATGAATGGATTGAATCCCAAATATCATATACATATCATTCATAACTTACATCTAAGACATGCCAAAAGAAAAGAAGGATAGCTCTACATACCTGTTATAGGTTAGTCGCATCCAGACTCGCTTCGGTACTCCTTTAACCTATTTAAAATGGAAGTAATACTAAGGTTAGTGACTTTAGACTTTCCAATTCCTAAATCCACAACCAAGCACCCATAGGAATCAATTCCTTATTCGCCCTTCTCGACTAGTCTTGACTAGTCTTTAACTAGTTAAGAAGTTAACAGAAATCGGACAGCACCTCCTCTATAAGTGCCCTATCCAAATTTCCAATTACGTTCCTAATACCTACAGCCAACCAACAACATAAACAGCAGCTCATAACATAAAACATAACAACATTATACAATATAAACTTCCAACAACTCGCTCAAAACTACGATACCAAAATAGGGTTTTTTAACCTTTCTTTCATGAAATCTTTGGTTGTACAAAATAGAGGGTCGTGTGGCTACAACAGCATCTCCCACACCTCTTTAGAATACTTTTAGGACCTTCAACACACCACCACACACCTACAGTAGCACCCCACACGCACAACACCTCATTTCGATTACAATTCAACTATAACGACTTTAATTTTAGATTGTTTCCAATGTCAAGCATTTCTATGATATTTTCACATTTACAGAAACTTAGACAACATATAATACACTTCATACCAACACCATAACCTCCAAATTGAAAGTAAAGACCTTACCTTACCTAAAATTGGCCAAAACTCGCCAAAACTATCAAAATGTGAATTCTGGACAGCCTACTGTCTTGTATTGTCGCTTAGTTTCAAAGGGGTAATTGAGAAAAACAAGATTTGTGGCCTCAATGAAAGTTATAGACATGTTTCTTAGGGTAGTATACAATTTCGAATCAGCCCAACAGCAATTTTTTACAAAACGATATGCCCAAAATACCAACTGCAGTTCGTGTAGAATTTCCAAAATGAAATCTGGGCAGCACCTCACCTATACTTCATCATCCTTTTTCGAGCAGATAAAAGCAGAACTGGGTTTTAGAGGCTAAATAAAAGTTATAACTCTATGAAATATATTTCCAAAATATCTTCAATCACTTGAAACGAAGCCTTACACAAGGAGTTATACTAGTATTACTAACAATAGTCTCATTCCAAAAATGGGTTTGTTGACAAAAATGAGAACCTCCTCGAAACCCCAACTATAAATTTTATGTTGTTAAACACCGCTATATCACCATAGGATACCTTAAATAATTAATTCACGGATCAAAAATAGAGGCCTTACCTTATTGTGTTGCTGTCGTAGCTCTCTCTCCATTCTCCTAAGTTTTTTCTTCACCTTTCTTAAGTTAAGAGATGCTGAAAAAATGAATTCCTTAGTCATCAACTAGGAATATATACACCACTTTTGGAGGTGACACGTGGAATCCCCCCTAGGGTGCCACCTCACACCAGACGGCTAATCATACGCTGCCACATGGCAGCGTGGAGTCCACCCCAAGTAGGTGGGTCACCTACTTAGCCCAAGTAGGTGTGTCACCTGCTTGCTTCATTTTCGTGGGTTCGTAATCTCATCTCACTTCAAGAGTCTACGTATTCCTTGCTACTTAAGCTTGACGTGTGCTCTAGGAGCTTAATTATGCAAGACGTCCAAATTGGTAGCTTACGCAATTAGGTCGAGTCCTACGACTCATTACTTGGCCTCCAACTCCTTCCAATTTCTTATAATCCTATTTCCAATCTTCTCTATTATGGAGTATCTCATTCTCCTTTTCTTAGGATTATTTGATAGCGTTAAAGATTATCCGACTCACATGGCGATTTCTAAAAAAACTTAAGAGTCTTCCCAGAAACTTAAGAAGCTTAAGAAGAGTTCCGAGGTACCAGAGTACGGGGGTAACCTTGAAGATATTTTTAAGGATCTTAATTGATGTTTAATTTCATGTTTTTCAATATGTTTTCATTTTTATGTACTTTGAATTATCGTGTTTTTACGTTTATGTATTTGAAAAAAAAATAGGGCCACATTTTTATAGTAATTGTATATTGTTTATTACATTATACTAATTTACAATGTTGTAATCAATTACTATTGGTGTGCTATTATTTAATCTTAATATCATATTGTTACTAAAAATAATATTCGCTTTATTTAATGTCATTATACTAATTGTTTATTCATGTTAATGTTTTAGACATTAATATTATATAATGATTGTATTATTTTTGCCAATAAACAAATTATCTATACATGATGAATAATATTATATTAATATTTTATAATTTTATTTATATTTATTTTTAATACTTATGTATAATATTTATTTAAGATTAATAAGTATATTTTGTCATAAACATTTTGAATTCTATGTTCATTAAAATAATTCACTAGTAAATTATTAATTTATATAAAATTATGTTTATTATTAACGTGTCACACCTCAGTTTGTTAATTCTTATTCTAATAATTTGGTATGTTAGGTTCATATTATCAATTATTTTTCTGTGTTACAAAGTCATTACAATATAATTCCATAAACTAAATTATTGTAACATTCATCATAATTGAATCATATAATTTTTTAAATTCTAAATTACCATAATTTAACTTTTAAGGAAAAAAAAGGGACTTATGTTTTTCTAGCAATATTGTTACTTATTTTATTTCTTATAATGCATTTTTATTTTATGAAGATAAATAAATTTTTCAGTCTTCAATTTGATTCAAGATGAATAATGAAGATATGTGTCTTTTGAATAGTGCCACAACTCATACAATACTAAAAGAAAAGAAATATTTCTGTCATTTAATTATGAAAAAGGCCTATGTCAATACAATATCTGATAGTACAAAATTAATTGAAGGCTCTAGAAAAGCGATCTTATTACTACCTAGAGGAACGATATTGATAATTGATAATGTATTGTATTGTAGTAAGTCTTAAAGAAACTTGCTAAGTTTCAAGGTTATTCGCCAAAATGGCTATCATATTGAGACTTCAAATGAAGGAAAGGTTGAATACCTTTATATTACTACAATAAATATGGAGAAGAAAATTGTGCACGAAAAATTACCTGCACTTTCTTCTGGATTGTACCATACAAATATTGGTACTGTTGAATCACATGCCATAGTAAACAAAAGGTTTATTGATTCTCATGATTTTATCATTTGGCATTACCGGTTGGGTCATCTCGGTTATAATATGATGCGCAGAATTATTGAGAATTCACGTGGACACACTTTGAAGAATCAGAAAATTCTTCAATCTAAGAAATTCTCTTGTGTTGCTTGTTCTCAAGGAAAACTGATTATTAAACCATCAGCAACTAAGGTGGGATTGAATTCCCTGCGTTTCTGGAACGTATATAGGGTGACATATGTGGGCTAATCCACCCTTCATGTGGACCATTTAAATATTATATGATCTTGATAGATATATATACAAGATGGTCACATGTGTGCTTATTATCAACTCGCAATATGGCTTTTGCGAGATTATTAGCTCAAATTATAAGGTTAAGAGAACAATTTCCAGATTATGCAATAAAGACAATTCGTCTTGATAATGCTAGTGAATTTATATCTCAATCATTTAATGATTATTGTATGTCGATTGGAATAAAAGTTGAGCATCCAGTCGCTCATATTCATACTCAAAATGGTCTAGCAGAATCATTAATTAAACTCCTCCAATTGATTGTTAGACCATTGCTAATGAGGACAAAACTTCATATTTCAGTATGGGGACATGCTATTTTGCATGCAGCAGCACTTGTGCGCATAAGGCCAACAAATTATCATGAATTTTCCCCATTACAGTTGACTTTTGGAAGGAAGCCAAATATATCCATCTTAGAATATTTGGGTGTGCGGTATATGTCTCAATTGCTCCACCGCACCGCACAAAGATGGGTCCCCAAAGAAGGTTGGAATATATGTTGGGTATGAATCTCCTTCTATTATAAAATATGTGAAACCTATGACTGAAGATTTATTTACGGCAAGATTCGCTGATTTTCATTTTGATGTATCAGTATACCCAACATTAGGGGGAGAACATAAGCAGTTGAAAAATGAGATAGATTGGAATTCATTGTCTCTATTTCATTTAGATCATCGAATAAATCAATGTGAGCAAGAAGTTCAAATGATGATTTATTTTACAGAATATTACAAATCAACTGCCGGATGCATTTACTAACCTTCCACGGGTTACTAAATCGCATATCTCAACTGCTAATGCTCAAGTTTGAGTTGATGTCCCAGTAGGACAACTTGTTCAGGCAAATGAGTCTAGGTCACGCTTAAAACGTGGAAGACCAATTAGTTCCAAAAATAAAAATCCTCGAAAAAAAAAAGAATAAATGATCAAGATAATCATAATTTGGAGGCAAGTGCTCAAAAAGAGCCCAGAGACACAACAAATGGTAATACCACCGAGGAGGTCCAAGTAATTGAAAATAATGAGAATAAAGAAATCTCAATAAGTTATGTCTCGACAGAAAAACGGTGAAATCGAAATGATATTGTGGTCGATAATATTTTTGCTTATAATGTTGCCATTGAAATAATGCAACAAGATAAGGATCTTGAGCCAAAATCTGTCGATGAATGTAGACGAAAAAATGATTGACCAAAATAGAAGGATGCAATTCAAGCAGAGTTAACTTCACTTGAAAAACGTGAAGTTTTTGGATCAATAATCCAAACACCTGAAGGTGTCAAACCAGTAGGGTTTAAATGGGTTTTTGTGCGTAAACGAAATGAAAAAGGTGAAGTCGTAAGATATAAAGCACGACTTGTAGCCCAAGATTTTTCGCAAAGACCTGACATTGACTATATGGAAACATATTCCCATGTGGTGGATGCAATTACCTTCAGGTATCTAATGAATTTGGCAGTTCATGAAAAGCTTGAAATGCACTTAATGGACGTGGTCACTGCCTATTTATATGGCTTATTGGACCACGATATTTTTATGAAAATTCCCGAAAGATTCAAAGTGCCTGAAGCATACAAGGATTCTTGAGAAAATTGCTCAATAAAGCTTCAGAAATCCTTGTATGGGTTGAAACAATCAGGGCGAATATGGTACAATCGTCTTAGCGAATATTTGCTAAAAGAAGGATATAAAAATTATCCAATTTGCCCTTGTGTCTTTATGAGAAGGTATGGATTTGAATTTATCATAATAGCAGTATATGTTGATGATTTGAATATTATTAGAACTCCGGAAGAACTTTCAAAAGCAGTAAAATGTCTGAAAAAGGAGTTTGAAATGAAAGACCTTGAAAAGACAAAATTTTGTCTTGGTCTACAAATTGAACATTTTACAAATGAGATATTTGTTCATCAGTCAACATATACTGAAAATATTTTAAAGAGGTTTTATATGGATAAAGCACACCCATTGAGTACCCCAATGGTTGTTAGATCTCTTGATATTAATACAGATCTGTTTCGACCTCATAAAAATGATGAAGAACTTATTGGTGCTGAAATACCATACCTTAGTGCAATTGGTGCATTAATGTATCTAGCCAACAATTCTAGACCAGATATAGCTTTCTCAGTAAACTTGTTAGCAAGATTTAGTTCTTGTCCAACACGAAGACACTGGAATGGAATTAAGCATATATTCAGATACCTTCGAGGTACCATTGATATGAGATTGTTTTACTCAAATAATTTCACGTCACAATTGATCAGTTACGCAAATGAGGGATATTTATCTGATCCCCATAAAGGTCGATTGCAGACAGGCTATTTATTTACATGTGGTGGTACAGCTATATCATGGCGTTCAACAAAGCAAACTATGGTTGCCACTTCCTCAAATCATGCAGAGACAATAGACATTCATGAAGCAAGTCGAGAATGTGTTTGGTTAAGATCAATAACTCAACACATTCAAGAAACATGGGCCTTTCTTTGACAAAAGACGCTCCAACAATATTGTATGAAGACAATGTTGCATGTATAGCTCAACTGAAGGGAGGATACATCAAAGGAGACACAACAAAACATATTTTTCACCAAAATTCTTTTTCACTCATAATCTTCAAAAAAATGGTGAAATAGATGTCCAACAAATTCGTTCAAGTGACAATTTAGCAGATATGTTCACCAAAGCATTGTCAACTTGAACCTTTGAGAAAATGAGATACAAAATTGAAATGCGTCGTCTTCGAGATGTTAAGTGATGTTTTCATTAAGGGGAGCAAAATACGCGTTGTACTCTTTTTCCCTTAGCTAAGGTTTTATCCTATCGAGTTTTTCTGGTAAGGTTTTTAATGAGGCAGCACTCAAGGCGTATTACAAGATATGTGTACTCTTTATTTCTTCACTAGGCTTTTTCCCATTGGATTTTTTCTAGTAAGGTTTTAACGAGGCACAACATCTATGGATGTTCAGAATAACTATATATATTATTTTTGTAAAGTTTTTATTGATACACATTTCACGTGGACATCCAAGGGAGAGTGTTAAAAAGCAAGATGGACAATGAATTGGATGTCCACTTGCAAGTGTTGTGTGGGGTCCACTTAAAGTGGGCAATTTGCCCACTATTTTTTTCTTCCTTTCTAACTTTTCCTGTCTATAAATAGCCTATGTTTTTGGCAGTAAAATTGTTACTATATTTTCTTACTCTTCCTCCTTTATAAAATTGTTAAGTTAGTTAATTTATCACACAACTAATATAAGATAATGGAGTAATAAACAAACAATTGAATGGTCCTTATACCAGGAGAGTAGCATCACTTTTTTCCTTGTCAATTCTTTTTAAAAGTCGTTGACAAATTCAAACATTAAGTCATGTGACATGTGAACTTACTGTTACTAACTATTTCATATTATTATTAGTTGTTTATTTTTATGTTGTTCGATTTAAAAATAAAATAGGTCCTCCTTCTTCGTCTTCTTCACTTTTGTCTAGGCACCTGCATGTTAATGGACCGTATATTCTGTAAATCCCTCCTCGAATTTGCTAATTAATTAAAATACATTCACACTTATTGCAAGATTAATTAATCCAAAATATTAATATTTATATCATTCGTCTTTCTTACACCAAATTAATATATGCTTGGCAAGTCTTGTACCATACGCATATAAAGAGTGTACAACGTAATAGAACTACTACAATAATAGAAAATACAATAATTTTAGTGAATTTTAAACTAATCAACTTGATTGATTATTTTTTAAAGTCAAGTCTTTTTGGGATTTGCTTATGGTCAAAGTATTTGGAGTGCTAACCTACATTGACTACATTCAGTAATTCGTTTAAGTGCATTAACACTAAAGTGAAAAATTAATTAATCAGACATATAATATTAGTGTCAGATTTTATTGGCTTACTACATGATCAATCGCTTACGGAATATTATTTTTGACACTTAAGCTAAGTCATATTTTAATTGAACACTTAACTCTTAATAAAGTGTTTAAATTAGACACTTTCGATTTAAATTTTAATTTTTTTTTGGTATGTGTGTTAATTCTCATTCACTTATTAGGTAATTAAGTTGACCACATAAAATATCTTATTTTCTTTAATTATACACATTTATATCAGTAAGTCATAAGGTTAATATATAAAATTAAATGAGATGACATATTTTATGCCGTTAATTTAACTATCTAATAGACGAATAAAAACACGCACAAAAATATTTTCAGAATTTGAATTAAATATATCTAATTGGATCACTTTATTAAATGTTGGAGTGTTCAATTGAAATATGACTTTGTTCGAGTATCTAAATAGAATATCTATCAAATTTAAAGTCCGAGTATGTATTAAGCCTATTCTATTCGCATCTAATCAAGTATATGTTTGACATGTGCAGTACCATATGTATTATTGGATGTACTGTTTTCACAACTATTCTGACAAATATGAATTTTCTTTCTTCAATTAATTAATCATAAGCATAAAATTACTGCTTGAGAAGTTTTGTATCAATTGAATTAATTGGGTGTACAATTTTTGCTGTAGAACTATAATATATTCTGTGACAATATTTTATTTTCAGCCAATCAAGTTGATATCTTGCTTTTTTTTTTAATACTCAAACTATGTGACAGGGTTTTCTATATACAAAAGACAAAAAAAAATGGAAAAATTATGTAACTAACTTATAGACTATATTTATCATATATATAAATATACTTTTAAAAATTAGAGATACTTTTCTTATTATTATTATCCTTCGAGATAGTATAGCATAGATCGGGTAACAATTGAACAGTAGCTATGAATGATTACAAGTGAAATTAAACAGAACGAATACGACTGTTACAAACTAGTAACAATTGATACAGTAGAGAGAATGAATACAGGTGAAATTAGAGCGACTGAATATCATCCTAGAGCGACTGAATACCATCCCCGTGTATTATTATTGCTTGTGTCCTTATATACACATATATTTTTTGTATTTTGTCCTGTATTCATTGTATGAACAAATATAGTTGATACAAAACTATATTACAAGTGATACATATTATAACGATGACACAAATAATACTCATTGCGCGAATACACTAAAATACAATTGTCTGACAATAGAAATTTGCTACAAATAGTAATTACTGAAACGGTAGTTGATTAGTAATTGGCTAATGCAAATTTCTCCTTTATTGTGTGCATGGGGGAGGAGGGAGTAGTTTGGGTTAGCTTTTGACTAACTAATATAATTGCAATTTCATCTTTAGATGAATATTGACTTTTTCGTATCATATTTATTTTTAAGATAAGGAACATAGTTTAATCGTTTGATATTCAAAACTTTAATAAGTGAATGTTATGGAAATAATTCAAATCTAATGTATTATTTTTCATTTTCTAATTCTAAGAATTTCAAATCTGACCTTACGATATTTTGGATCTTGAAGTAAAATCTTCAACTTTATACATGCATATAAAATGCATCTACCATTCATGAACCTAAAGACCTAACTATTCATTAAAGAATAAGAAAGAGAGATATTTTCTTATTCAGTCAATGATCATGCATGAGGTGAAAACAATTTTGGATAGGTTGACAAATGATGCAATGACATATGGCGAGAGTGATTGGTCAAAACGGTCCAATAAAGATAGTATGAAACTACCTCTTTGGGATAAGATCGGCAAAGGAAATCCAGTTCGAAAAGAATTCAAAGTTGATATTATTGTGATCGGTATTATGCCAATAAAGACAATCTAGTTTCGAAGACAAGTGATCGAATTTCGAATCATATCTGAACAAGATAAACGACGAGATAAGTGTGCAAGCCTAAGTGCTTTTCGTAGTTTAATAGAAAAAAGAGAGAAGAGCAAGCAAAGTTCCTTTATTTTATTATTAAATTAAAATAAAGAATTCTTTGACTTTGAATGTCGAGTCTATCATGAAAGAGGTCGAAATTCTCGTTAGCCGCTATACAATTGAGGATATCGTCATTGCGTAAGGGTCTTGTGAGGGCGAGTTTGATGGAGGATTCTCCATAGGATTTCATTATAAATAGTCACATAATCATTTATAATATACATTCTACATTTTCTGATTAAATATAAGTTTTTATCATCATATGGGCTTAAACTGTAAAAGCTCTTTATTCTCAAACTCTTTTATATTACGTTGTTCTCGAATTCTTTTATATTTAATATGCATAATTTGTTGCGTGGATATTCTATATATGCATTTAGTTGATGTATACAACTATAATATATGGATTGCATACATCGACAATGTGGTCACCTTCATTCAAAGGATATTGATATGTATAATCATGTTCATAGAGATCATGTTCAACTACAATATAATTTTTATTTCGATTTGAATATCAAGATTATCTTGTATATAGTAAAATTGATATTGTAGGTGAAAAATCTTTAAAATTGAAGTCATTACCCCAATTTTTGGTAACTTCCCTTGAAGACTATTCTTCCCCATCGAGGTTACAACCCAAAACAAACACACAAAAAATTGTAGGACTCTCAACTCTAATTAGAGAACCCCAAAATCCTAGTTTTTGTTTTTAAAAAAATCACACACAATCAATATACAAAAGATAGGGTGTGATTCGAGTTACCTATTTTGAAGATTCACTATTGTAATTGAGTTTTAGTGGAGAGATTTAGGAGAAAAAGATAGGTAGAATAGAAATTTTAAGATAGAGAAGTAGAAAAAGTGGTAGAGAAATAGAAAATAGAAAAGACACCTAATTTACTCAAGCGTTTTGGGTCAAGTAATGCTAATTTAGTTGGGTAATAAGTCTGAAAAAGACAATTTTATGCCAAAGAATTAAAACTTGGCTATTATATACCAATTCTATGGATAAGTTGGCACAGTGTGCCAAATTTCTAACATAATCAAGCAAACAAATCATTAGGGCTCGTATGGTAGGAAGGATAAGACATAATTAATTTTAGGATGAGTTTATCTCATATTTGATTGAGAAAAAAATCGCAGATTAATTTATTTCAGAATTATAATTTTTTTTATCCCATATTGAGGGTGGGATAATAATTCTAGAATAACTAAATCCCGAGATAATTAATTTTGAGATAATTTATCCCCAACAAAACAATCCCTTAGGGGTCGTTTGATAGCTAGTTATAGTTATGCGAGTATGTAGGCATTATTTATGAGTAAATCCATGTATTATTTATGCAAGTATTAGTTATGCATGGATTAATTATTTATATATTAGTTATTTCACTTTTTATCCTGTATAAAATAATGCATATATTCCCTCATTACTTATACGTATATTAGTTATGCGGGTTTCTAAATTGTAAATCAAACATCATATTAATTTTTCTACATAAATAACTTATTTCTTATTCTATTAGTGGGATCCATAGCCCGAGGGTCTTTCCCAAGCCAGCAAAGAAGAAGGTAGTCTAGGACTACCCTAAGCCTAGAAGAGAAGTAGACAGGACTTTCAGTTACAATGTCTAGGTTGGGCAAGCCGCCTTTCGCCTTTCTAAAGCCAATCGATTATCGGATTTCACCAAGCCAACTATCACTATTTGGGGATTTCTAGATCCGCTCTAAGATAGCATTAAGATTCCAAACTCCATGAAAGCAGGAGATTGATTAGCTATAGTCAAATCTCGTGATAGTGATCAAAGAGCATTAGCTACGATACTACAACCTCTGCTCTGACCCCCAAATCGAAACGTTATGATTCACTCCGCTGCTGCTTGCTGGTGGAGGTACCTATCAAAAGTCATATAAGTTATACGAAAAATAATACATGAATAACTTGTTTGCTATTCAGCTACCAAACTACCCCCTAAAGCTCATTTGAAAGGAGGGATAAGACATAATAATTCAAAAATTAATTTTAAAATGAATTTATCTCATATTTAGTTGAAATAAAATCATAAATTACTTTATTTTAAAATTATAATATTATTTTTATCTAATATTAAATATAAAATAATAAATTCTGAAATATATAATTTCGAAAGAATTTGTTTCCAACCAATAAAGCTCTTTTTCTGGTTCATGAAATTGGTAAGGTAAGATGTTTGGAAAGCTATGTTTGGTCAAATCAAATTACAATGTTACAAGAAGAAAACAACTCAAAGGAATTTAGTACTACACTTTTTCTACATACCCCCTACCCTACTTAACACCCCCACCTCAACTCTTCAATTTTTCCCTCTATAATAATAAGTCTCCAAACACCAAACATCCCCCTCTCACTCACTCACTCACTCTCCCCATTTCTCTCTTCATAAAAATTTCACAAAAATGTCTTCTGCCATTAAGAAAGTAAACATGATTACCAAAATTGTTCGACTTAAACAAGTCGTTAAACGTTGGAAAAACAAATCCCTTAAGCGCCGCGGCGTCTTGTCATACTCTTCATCCGATTCAGACGAACCGGCCTTATCCGGTTCGAACCGCCGGCGCACACCTTCAGGATCTTTAGCGGTTTATATAGGTCTAGAACGAACCCGGTTCGTTATTCCAACCCGGTTCTTGAACCTCCCCGTGTTTATATCTCTACTCGATAAGGCGGAGGAGGAGTTTGGGTATCAGAGAACCGGTGGGTTAGTTTTGCCTTGTGAAGTTGAGTACTTTTCGGAGATATTAAGGTTACTGGACCGGGATGAGGACCGGTTCGGTTTTTTGAATTTGGATGAGCTTGTTAAGATGATTACTGAAGTGGGTTTTGAATCTTTAGATCAGTCTTGTAAAGAAGCTGCTTCAAATGGATTTGCTCCTCTTCTGCCGAATGCTAGTGTTTAAACCGGGGTTTTTTAAAAGCCCGGTCCGGTCCGGTTCAGTTTCTTGAAGGAGGAGGCTCTAGGGTTAATTAGGTCTTTTTATTTTAATTTTTTAGGTTTTTATTTTTAAAACCATCCTTGAACCCAGAATTTAATTTTCTGAAGGTTTGCTGGGTTCCAATGAGATGTGGGTGAATTTTAATTATTTTTTTAAAAGGTTGTTAATTAGGTGCTATTTTCCCCAGACAATTAATGTATTTGTTCTGGTGGTGGTGACAGAGTCAGAAAGTGGCTGATGATTATTATTCTATTATTATCATTATTAAGATGAGTAATTAATGTAATATTCATATTTTGACTTTAGAATTTCAAAAATCTTGGTGTTATTATATTTTTTAAAAAATTGATTGAGTATGATTTTTGTGTTGGGATTTGTCATATGCTTTCCTTTATTTTTAGGTGGATTCTATATTTGAAGTGACCTTAAGAATCTGTGATTTTCCAATCAAATTGTTGTGGTAATAAATCATTTTTACTTCTTATGCAATTGGTTCAAATAATTAATTAGTATCTAAATATTCAGAAGGAATTGATTTCACCCAAATAATTGCAACAGTTTTGGATGGTCTTACACTTATTTATTATGCTCATGTTTTTTTTTTTGCCTTTGGAGGTCTAAATATTAATATTAAAGCTCCTAGTCCAAAAAAAGATAAGAAAGTGTGATATCTAAAGGAGTTACATGCTCGATAATCTTTAATAAAGGTTTTTTCAAATTATTTTCATGATATCTCGAATTAGATCAATTCAACTAATTTAAATAAATTTACGTCACGTCGGCCTCATTTCTGAAAAGATTTTTTCTCTTTGATAAAGATCGAAGAATGAATGAGATAAAATATGTGTCATATTCTTATCCTGACTTTTTGATAATGTTTGCAAGTTCAATACGATTCTAAAGTTACCCAACTTTATTTGCAATCAAACACATCAATTTTCTTATCTTATACAGGACTACCAATTTATATTTTTCTGATTGATCAATAAAAATGGTTTTAATACTTTTTTTATTTTTTTATAAATTTTATTATGATTCAGTATAATTATAAATTGAAACTTGAAAAATACTCAATTTCGATAATATACGATGACAAATGTTTTCTTAATGTTTTTTTTTAAAAAAGAAATACTTATAACTTTGACTACGATTTTTTAAATAGTGATTTCTATATATTTTGCTATAGGAAAATATTTAATAACTTAGCTTGTGGATTTATAGTATGATAATTGAATAATCAATTTCAGATTACACACCAAAAATTAGTTTTGGTTCTTGTAATTAGGACCATGTCAATTTGAGAAAGTGAATTTAATAAAATATTACTATAAGACTTTGTATGGTCAAACTTTTATATAACAATCATCAAAATATTTCCTAATCAAATTTTCTTTGAAATCAATTTTTAATTTATATTATATATATTTTTATAATAATATTTTAATAAAACAATTAAAAATATCTAAACAAATGATTATATATGCTCAAAGTTTATTCTTTATACAACCTGTACTCCTTCCAAGTACTCTCACCTGATTTCCAATTTGGCAAGATTCCAAAATAGAAATAAACAATGTTGACAGTTGATGCCAAAAATACATTTGCAATTCAAAAAACGAAAAAAAATGCATTTTTTTTGTTTTTTGAATTGCAAGTGTATTTTTGGCATCAACTGCCAACATTGTTTACTTTGTATTAAGAATTGTCCACATGTTGTACTTATTTATTATGAGTTAAAATTTCCCCAACTGGCTCAAGTGTTTGATGAGATTCCATTAGATTTGTCTGGCCTTTAATTATTTCTTTTCTTTGTCATAACATCATCCTAACATATTGTACACTTACCTTTCTTTTTAGTCAATTTAAAAAATAAATGATATATTTTTATATTTAGTAAGAATTTAATTTTAAAATATTTATTTTATCATTAATAAAATAATTTATAGTCACACAATCATGTATGAGTTATTAGATCATAAGTTTCAAAACATTATCTTTTTAAAATTCTGTGTCAAATTAAACTATATCACATAAATTAAAATGAAAGGATTATTCCCTCCATATCAAATTAATTGAATTGTTGAAATATTTTTTTCAAATTAATTTAATTGTTCAATCTTCAAGAATAATTTTAAAATATTCTTCCATTTTTACCCTTCATTGAGAGTAGTTATCATGATTAATGTATTATGTATAGTCATTCTAAAGACTAATTTGATAATAACTAATGAGGATAAAAATGGAAAACAATGTCTAATTTACGTCTTAATATTTTTTTGAGTGTGAAATACTTTAACAATTCAATTATTTTGAAATGGAGGAAGTACTAATTTCAACTGTAGATTCACAAAGTACTTGTATGTACCAACATGAGTTGTGGTTAAATGGTGAAACTGTTTCATCCTTAATCAAAGGATTTGGGTTCGAGTCTTAGGTATGAAGAAAATCATGTTGGAAGCACCATCCTGAATAGTCCTTGCAGTGTGCGATCCAAATTTAATCAGAGCTCCAATACGAACTCCAAATATCGAATGAAAAATAATAATAATAAAAAAGTAGATTCACGAAGCACTTGTCTGTACTCTTGGCCTTTGCTTGGGTTCTGCTGCTAATAATTCTACAGCTTTAATTTCTTTTGTTACAATTTCCATTTGTAGTATTTAATTAGACAACATAATGTTAAGAGGATTCCATAGTAGCTGTCAAATTGTATGATTATAACAACCTCTATTGTCGTTATGTTTCAAACTTGATAATTTTTTTATTTTTAATTTATTTGGTATTATTTAATTTGACATAAAAATAATAATTATAATAAATTTAGTTAATTTCATAGGTTGTGTCTGAGGAGGGTGTGGTATAGATAATCTTATTTCAATTTAATGATGGTAAAGAAACTTTTTGCGATAAACAATAAACTATATCATAACTTCACATAAAATATAGGTAAGAAATGAATTTTTTAAAATTTATGATCTTAAATATATCATAACTCATGTCATGTTGTTTGATAAGAGTTTTTTAAAAAATAATAATTTAAAATACATCATAATATTTGTATGGTTATAGAAACTTTTTATCAGAATAAAATTAAAAAAATTAAAATTAGTTGTTTTTAAATATAAAAATGTATATTTTTTTTAAGTAAACCAATAAAAAGTACTAAATAAAATAAGAGGGGGGGAGTAGTTTAATTTGACTTTACATGAAAACTAATTAAGAGAAAGAATTATTAGTTGAAAGATTATGTATTGTTATGTAATTTTCTAAAGAAATATAAAGTACAGAGAAAGTGAAATAGAGTTACCCAGGCTTCATTTATTTGCATATCTAATGAATATTTTAATTTTAAATATCAGATGTGAATAGTTAAGTTTGTTTATTTTTAAGTTTGAATCTTAATCATATAATGTATTTATTTTTAATTTTATAATTATTTATTGGGTCTGACTAAATTGATATGAAGAAGAAAAGTCTATAAGAAATTGATAATATTATTAAGATGTCTATTCAAGAATTCTTACAAAAATGATAGTTTACCACTAGGTTCCATCCACTTTCCTTGTTAATCGTTGTCATCTCTCACTATTATTGACTACTGCTATCCATCACCCACAACCATAATTATCGTCGTCAATCATCAGTGTCAGCCGTCACAATCATTAATCACTATAAATAATCATCACCGTGCCCCAACTACTAGTATAACCATGGTCAATTACTACTGACAATCACTAATTAACTTCAATTATTACTATATTGTTAACAATCGTCATCATTTACCATCACAATTAGCTATTATTATCGTCCATCATAACTATTAGTCACTATCAACTACCATGATCAAATACAATCATCATCACCACTAACTACTCTCCATTAGCCTCCATCATCTCCCTACACAATATCGAGTACCCACACCGCTATTGCTAGTCATTAATACTATCACCAATTGTCATACAATTATATAAAAATATTTTATTAATATAATATTCAAAAATCTTAACATTTAAATTTGCATTCAGATTTCAAACGTCTTAATCTTAATAAATAATAAATAGTAATTCAATAGAAACAATCGTCGTTACTAACTCTAAAGATAAAACTCGTTAAATGGAAATTATTATAACCAATCGATCACTTGTCATTTATTCAAAAGATAAAACTCGTTAAATGAAAAACATTATAGCCAATCGATCACTTGTCATTTATTCTAACTTATCAATTACAAATTAATATATACTTATCAATTAGATCTATTCTTAATTGTCTTTTCATTTAAGTAATTTAATTATGTAAGTATTTTTTCATCATTATTATATATAACTTAAATTCGAAAAGTATTGAATTTTTATTGAAATTACTAGTCAGGAGTAATATGTTTTTAAAAAATTTGAATCTCTAATCTCCTTTAAATAATTTAATACCTTTGATTCCAGACATCATGATGAGTCATTCTTGTAGGAGAGGGAATCGTCTATGCAATTATAGATGGTTAGTAAGAAAGTGGTTCTCCTCAACTATGAAATTATATGCATAAATTAATAGAGAGTATAATTAAAATTATTTGTTTTTTTGTTTCTTAACCTCAAAGGGAAAGAATAAACTTTTGATCATGTTTTTTTATTCACTTTCTTATTTTTCCATTTCTCTTTCTCTCATTTCCTTGTATGATAATAATAACTATATTAAATAGGTGAAAGAGGTACAAGTCCAATTAAACACCTTAACTTATAATAAAGTGTTCTAATTAGATGTAGCGACTTGTCCCCGTCGTTAGGAATAAGCCAACGGGGAAGGATTTCGGGCCAGGAAACTTCGGATAGTAACTTCGAAAAAATTTAGCCTAGGCCAGACTTGGACGAATTCTAAGTCAGGTGAGGTCTAGGGTAATCATGTGAATGGTGGAGATCGAATCTCTGATTTAATTGGTTAAGCTGATAGCCAACACGATAAGAGCATTTACGGCTTCGTGGAATCGCATTCGGACGAGTAAAACTCTCGAAATTGAATTTGGCGTGAAGAGAATTTTTTAATACGTCTTGGGAAAGGGGTGTGTTGTGAAATGGAGGCTTGGAGTTCAACTCTGAGCTCTCTGTTTTCGTGTAACTCGCCAAAGAGAGATCTGTCCTACCAGAGCGGGATGGTCCCGCCAGAGCGGGACAGTCGCGAGACTTTCAGAAAAAAAATGCAAAATGGTCTATTTCTGCCAAAAACAGTTTCTAAGACTTTAGGAGGCGACCTAGGGAAATTTACATCGATTTTTCACGAATTTTCACACTTAAGGTAAGGATTTTACTCTCTAAATTCACCTTTTGATTCCTAGTATGGTTGGTAATCATTGGGGGGGGGGGGTTGAATTGAAAACTAATGGTGAGAAATAGACCTAGGGTGGGGTTAGGATCCTAGGTTTGGCCTAGGATGAGAATTGTGTTATTTTTCATGATAGTTAGGCCATTGTGTTGATCCTTTATATGTATTTACTATTTCTAGACCAAGAACGAGAGGAACGAACCCGGAAAGGGGAAGCTCTTGCATTGTAAGGTGATTGAAGCTTGAATTTGAGGTAGATAATGGTCTTGTTTCCCGTATGTGTTTCATATACTTGTTAAAATTGTTTCAGGACATGCCTATGTGTATATGAATAAGGAAACATGCTAGATTATGTGTGGAATTATCACTTGCTGGCCTGTTTTGTGATGAACGTGTTCGTGGTAAATATAATGTTGTAAATACTGAATGTATTTGTGATTGTAGTATGTTTGGATCGGGTGTCACGTTCTGACACATATTTGGATCGGGTGTCATGTTACGACACAAAATTGATTATTGTAGGTCCCCTGAGAGGACCCTTATGTGAAGTTATAGCATGTTGAAGATATTTAACTGTGATCTTGCTGAATATTATTGGAGATGAGATTGGTTAACTTATTATGTATATGTCGTGTGCTTGTCATGTTGAGTTTACTTGTCTATGATCCGCTTGTTATGTCGAAAAAAGACGATTTAAAATTAAAGTCAACTTTATAGAGAAAAAATCAATTTTAGAAAAAAGAAGAGTCGCCACTTAATTTTTTAAAGAAATTAAGAAAACTTAATTTAAAAGACCCAAATAGATTTAAGTCTTAAAAATTCAGAGAAAAAGGTACGAGGTTCTTATTTCCACTTTGACAAGGTGTTAAGCATTCAAAGTGGCCACTAACGCACGGTTATCCGACGATTTGAAAAATTATTTGACTAACTTTTAAAAATATTAATTTAAAAGGACACGAAGACTTTAAAATTATTTTTTTTAGAAAAATGATCAAACTTAAACATTTGAAAATAATATACATGTGTATAAAAAAAATAAAAAGTTTATCAAATGACTAAGTAAAGGTAGAAAATCATTTAAAGAGTAAATTAACATGAATTGGTTTATCTTTAAGGGAATCTAAATAAGTTAAAACAAATTAAAATTAATATCTAAGCAAGCATAAATAACATAAGTAAATAAATTATTACAACCCGAATCAATATAAATAAATAATAAATAACACATGAAAATATGGCCCGACACTTAGTTTCTGTACGCTGGACTAAGTTGTTGGGGTATCTGAGTTTTGGGTCTTAAACACAATTTCACTGTATATCGCGGCTGTATATATATTGTATATTGTATATAGTGTATACAACATTATTTCTGTATATCAAACTGTATACATACAGTATACCACCTGTTTGTTTCATGTATCTGTTGTATATCACTGTATATCATACTGTATATATAATGTATATCAGTGTATATGATATTATTTTTTTGCATATCAGACTGTATAGATACTGTATATTAGTGTATATGACACTGTTTTTTAAACCTGTATTCTGTGTATACAGCCCAATATCAATATTCAAATCATGTATATTAGCTTTCTTTCCATGTATCAACTTTCTATCAATTCAAGCAAGATGATGTGAGACTTAAAACTCAATGATATGCAAGGATGGAGTCCAAAGATGGACTCGAATTGCTATCACATGCACCAAAATAAAATTACATAAGCATTTACTCATTTTAAGCTAAATTAAGGAATATATAATAATATTTTTAGTTATCAAATTGATGGGCATCCTAGAAGTAACTAACAACATGCTAACTAGCTCAATTTTAAGGAAATAATTAAATCAATTAGGCCATGAAATTTCTAATTAAATAACAACTTTAAGCATATTTTTGTTATCTAAATCATGTTAAAAGAAGAAATTGAAAACATCAAAATCTATATTGTCAAAGAAAACTACTTGAAAAAATAATGAACAAAACTAAGAGCTTTCATGAAATAATGCTAACAAATGATGGCTAATTAATCCTAACACATGCTAACTATAAGAAATTTCTATTATTAATCTAATTATTCTTAATACATGCTAACTAAAAAAAATAAGACTACGAATCAACTAAATATAAAACATGAAATAATTAAATAAAATAAATCTGAAAAAAGATTTTACCTCTTTTCGGACAGCGAGACTGAAGACGACCAGCGGAAGACAGCTTCACCACCATCCAAAAGCTTGATGGAACTCCAAGCCACAAAAAGAAAAATTGAAAATTCAGACTCGAACTTTCGTGGGTTCGATGTTGTAAAAACACTGTTCTTAGCCTAAATTTTGACTTCAATCTCCTATTTTTCTTGAAGAAAAATATAGATCGAAAGTTAAAAATTTTCACAACTTTTAAGCTGGGGACAAGAGTCCAAAATCATAGCCAAGTTAAGAAAATTTCTAACTTTGGGGTAGCTAAAAAACCCTCCTACTTCTTCCCTTTTCTTAATGAGAATATAAGCCTTTATATAGGCTCCAAAAACCTCACACTTTCATACATTTTTGATGTGGGATAAGTGCATTTTTATTTATTTATTCATTTTATAAAAAAATCAAAAATTCAAAAATACAAACTATAATTAAACTAACCTAACTAACATTGTATTTAGTTAAAAATAAAATCTTTTTGAGATGATTTTCGAATAACCACATAAATAGTAATTAAAGATATAGTTATATATAAAAATATGTATATTATATATAATAAAATTTATTAAAAAAATAAAAATAGTTAAGAATAACATGAAAAAATCTTTGTTTTTTTTTATAAAAAGCTAATTATTTAAAAAATATTCGAAATTCAAAGAAACTCGATAGCTAATTTGCGTTGTGGAGGGTCAAAATTGAGTGTCAACACCGCTTACTAGCTAACCACGTGATCCTACCAGTATACCATTAATTTTGTGTACTGATACTACACCTGCTTTGTCTTTTGTTGAGTACAAGACATATTCAGCCGGTTGTGGAGAGACCTCACCTAGAGGAGTAATGATCTTGTTCGAGTCTAAGGGTGAGCTATTCGATCATGGTGTCGTGAACTTTCTCATTTATTCCAGTCCTTCTTTCGGGACTTAGATGTTCAAACATTTTGTTAACTCTTATTGACATCTTTTGGAATTGCATTTTCCTTTCTAGACTTGTTTATTGTTAGAGTTTTGATATGATGACTTTCAGTTCTTAGGATATTTTTTTACTTCCGCAATGCTTGGGGTTGATAATTAGGAGCCCGTTTGGATTGGCTTTAAGTTGGTCAAAACCAACTTAAAGCCCCTTTTTAGCTTTTGGACGTGTTTGCCTAATGCTGACTTTAAGCTATAAAGTTCTTAAAGTCAGTCAAAAATAAAAAGTTAGGATTCCTAACTTTTTTTTCCAAAGTGCTTAAAGTCATTTTCTTTGACCATGGAAATTACTTTTATATCATTTATATTTTAACTAAATTCTCAAACTATCTTTTTTTATTCTTTTAACCCTAAAATTCACATCATAAGCACTTTTATCCAAACACTCAACTGCTTATTTATAAAAATAACTTTCAGTACTTCAAAGTTCTAAAAGCACTTTATACATAAAAGTTACTTTTTTTAAGCCCATTCAAACGGGCTCTAGATAGTTTCTGAGTTTATGGGAACTCGATTGTTGTTTCTTGATTTAAACATGCTTCCGCATCTTTAAACTTTTGTATACATTGAGATTTGTTTTAGTTAGGCTTAAATGATGGTTCTCCCACCGAAGAGTTAGTGGTAGCAAATCACGGTGGATCGGGATCGTGACATTAGATATTTTAAATTATTTTTTTAAAAAAAAAAATTGTACTTGTTTTCATTCTTCTATTACATAGTTTAGTTAACCACATAAAATATGTCATCTTCTTTAATTATATGCATCAACTTCTAGTAGAAAATGCTTGAGATTTTACAGCTTATTGAGGCGAATGCGTAAATATAATTAAAAAAGACATTTTTTATGTAGTTATCTTAAGTACATACCTTATAGACAAATGTTAATACATACAAAAAAGTTCAAAAACTTGTATAGAAAATGTCTAATTGAAATATTGAGTTGAAGTGTTCAATTGAAAAAATGGCTTAATTCAAACGTCTAAATTGAATGTCCTAATAAGTTTAAGGACTGAGCTATGTATTAAGAAATATAAATATGATAAAACACTTCATCCGACCTATTTTAACTGTTTTTTTAGTTTTTTTTAAATATTCATTAAGAAAATAACAACTAAATATATAATTTACTAATTAGTTAGTCATATTTAATAAAAATAGATTGATTTCTTCCTCTTAAATATTATATAATTAAGAATATAATTTTAAAATAATTGTCAAAGATAATCTTAAATTTCGAAAGTGACATTTTAGTTTGCGATAATTTTTCTTCAGCTATAATAGTAATTAATTTAGGAGGGAAGGAATAATGAATCTTCTCCAAATAGAGAAAAGAGTATCAATTTCAGGTAAATTCGACAATCACTTTTTAATTATTATTATTATTTTTAATATCATATCAATCTGGTTTTTATTTAAATTTATTTTCTTGAATTATTGTGAATATAGTTGTCATACAATTTTCACGATGTAAAATCATGAAAGATCATTGCACCCCTTTGGTTCCAACTTCAAATTCTCAATTTAACTACCTAGCACGATGGTAACAAAACAATTTAATTATATTATGTATATTATAAAGTGAGTCACTACAAAGGTACTTGTTGAAATGTGGAAAGTAAAAAAGGGGAAAGTATCCAAAATGAAAAGTAATATGCAATTTCATTAGTTTAGATAAATTTTCGTACTATTTTGTTGGTATTGTTCTTTTTATGAATATTTTATATTATTCTTTTATTAGTTATTGTGTTTTCTTTAATGTTATTTTTTCTTTTCATAACTGATTTGATTAATTGCACTTAAGGAGAGGATCCTTCGAAAATAACTATTCTACCTCTACGAAGTTGGAGTACGATCAACGTACACTACCTTTCCTAAATTTTATTTATGAAATTTTAATGAATATATTATTTTTGTATTAGTTTAGATTAATTTCAACTTGTATTAGTTTAGATTAATTTCAACCTCAATATATTAATTTATTTTACTTTCAGAAGAATCAATTCAAAAAATTAAATAAGGATGAGGTCAAGTAATGCCGAATGAAGAAGCTAAGGGACACACAAATCAACAACTGCATGTGAATGAACATGGTGGAAATTATGAACAAGAATCGTAGTGAGATGAATTAAATTTTTTTATTTTTAATTAAAAATTTTGAATTTGAGCTTTAAAAATAAAAAGTATTTTATTAATGAATATTTTCTATTTAAATGAATTTAACATAATACAAATCTAAATTAATCAAAACCCCAATATAAATATCAGATATCAAATGAAAGATGAAAAAAAAGAAGAAGGTGAAATGGAAGCACAAAAAAGAGGAAGCTTTTCACCCAATTCAAGTAGTTGGTTGCATTAGGTGAGAAAATGCCAAACCAAAGTGTATAATTATTTAGCGAAGAAAATATTGTATAAAATAAGTTAATAATGATTTGTGTATAGGGCTGTGGTTTTAGGTAATAATGTTAAGAGAATATAGTGATCAGTGAGTGATAATAATAGTTTATTTTAGATTTTGGATGACAGTGAAGCCGTACACTGCTACTTTGTGTATAAAAAAAGAAAATGATTCTCCGTAACCAAAATTCCGTATACTTTGGGCTGTCCTATGTAACCCGTGTTAGTACATTTATTTGGTACACGTCTTTGTCACTTTCTACTTGGATTCTCTGGTATAAAATTGGCTAATATTTATCCTGATTATCTAATTCAGTTAACAGAATTATTAAAAATAAAAGAGTGAATAGTCAAAAACACTTCTAAACTTGACAAAGATTCTTAAATGCATTAATAAGCTATGAGGAGTTTCAACTACCTCCCAAACATGGATATTTAGAACTCTTTACCCATCAAATATTTCTAAACTCAGTAGTGTATATTACAAGCACTGTTCAAGTTATATTTTCATCTGATATGTGATATCATTCAACTATACATGCAAATTAGATGTATAGATGATCGATTGCAATATAAAATACAACAAGGAGTTGATGTCGATCCCACAGGTTATGAATAAATAAAATTCACCTTATAATGTGTTCTGATCCAATTTATGTATATAAGTAAATTGGGAGGGGGGGAGGGGGGAGGGGGGTTGAGTAACAATTTTTACAACTTAATTTGTTCGCACAAGTTCTCAATAGCAAGACCTTAAATAGGGATTTTTCACAAGTAATTAGAGAATCTTAGGAGTGTGATTGCATGAATGCTAATTTTGTAAATTGAGTATTACTAATTGCTAAAATCAGATGATTTTCAATGGGTAAGCTAGACTCAAGGTAACGAAAATTATTAATCAATCAGTCATCACATATCATGTGGGTTTTCTCAAATCCCAACATGTATAGCAACAAAAACATCCCAAAACTTTAATTTAGCCAAACATTTTCGCACTTTAGCTGTCAAAAGATAAAAATCGAGTCATTATCAGCTATCTATTTCACTCTAAAGGTCTTCTTCACTCTAAAGGTCTTCGGCAAGCAACACTAGACACCTAATATAAACAAGAGTTTGCAACCTCAAATTATAAGTTAAAAAGATAGCTGAACCCATATCAAATCAACATTCTATTAAGTAATTGAGCAACACCCAAATATAATATAAGTATTTGGTACAATTGCACACTGATAAGTCCAAATTACACCTTCTTAAAGAACTATAAAGCGGTCGTTGCCACATATAGAACCCAATTAGGTTGAGATCGAATCCCACAGTGATAAGGTGAGAACTAAGACATATGCAGTTATTTTATTTATTAGTTACTTATTTCTGAAACAAAATGAGAAATATGGGAATTTTTGGGATTTAGTTTTTAAATCAATATTCTTGTTATTAACTTTTTTCCCAGGTTTTACACCCTTTTATTAAAACAAGTCAAACCTAGGGCAGGTTCTAATGTTTGCAACCATTACAAGACGATTAATATGAAAGAGTTAATAAGATATACAATTGCAATGCTCAATTCATTTATTTAAAAACTATATTTTTAGGTTAAGTCACCATGAATTTCACAACCCAAATGTAATGTAAGCATTTGCTACAATTGCACACTGATATGCCCAAATTACACCTCATTAAAGAAGTATAAACGACTGCTGTCAAATATAGAACCCAACTAGGTTGGGATTGAATCCCATAGGAAATAAGGCGAGAGCTAAGACGTAGGCGATTATTTTACTATTAGCTACTTATTTCCAAAACAAAAGTGAGAAATATGAAAAATTATGGGATTTAATGTTAAAATCAATTTGTAACAAGTAACAATATCACTTAATTGAGAATTAATAGAGAGAATTAACCAATATTGTGTTCACCAAGACTGTTTAACCGATTGCGGGTTAATACAATATTACACTTTACATTGCTAGTCTATCCGTTTATCAAATTCATGCTACACTTAAACGTTTCTCAACCAACTTAAATGCATGCCACTTTTATTCTTTCGAACTAAAAGAGTTTATCTCAAATCAATGATAATCACTCAAAGTAGTTAATCTTGCTACAACATTAACTGTTACACGAGTACTAATCCTCAAATTCTTGTTATTAACTCTTTTTCCAGATCTTACACCCTTTTATTCTAACAAGTCAAACCTAGGACATGTTCTAATGTTTGAAACCATTAGAAGAGGATTAACATGAAATAGTTAATAAAATATACAATTGCAATGCTCGATTCATTTTGTAAAAATCCTATTTTTAGATTAAGTCATCGAGAATTCCAGAACCCTTGGTTGTGGAGTTTAGCCACTCTTGATAATTGAAATAAAACAGATAGTTGCATTCATACAATAAGAATTACTTACAAAAGTAGAAGCAATCAAGTACTTTGATTTCAAAAAATGAATCAAAACTCTTGTTCAAACTCGTTCAAGTGTTACTGTCTTCTTTTACTCAAAAGCAAGATACTCAAATAAACCCTAAAACATGCTATTTGTAGTCTAAAAAAGTAGAAAAATTAAAATTCAAAAATTATATTCCAATGTGCGCTTGACGGTCCGTCGCTGGTGCCATCAGGTGCTTGGAAGTGATCCTGTAAAATTTTACCATCTGACGGTCAATCTAACAGCCTGTCGCATGTGTGACAGTCCGTCAGAAGCATCCTTTTAGCATGTGGTGTTTTATCTTTCGATGCTGATACTGACGATCCGTTGGAGGTGTTATAGCTCATCAAACCCGCTATCAGTTTAACACCCCTCAAATTTTTTTACTAAGATTCGAACCCTTTTTCGTATACGTGTAGGATCGAACCCGACTATTGTGAAGTGTATGCATGAGTTCCCAAGTAATTGAAGAGTATTAGAGGTGATGTGGGGTCACAAAGGATCCCTAGAACCAAGCTAAGTCCAAAGAATTCGTCTTGGCTAAGTTTTAGAATGAGTCCGTATAAGGGGTCGACTTCTAACGACAATATCTTTTGAAATATGACGATCTAGGTGGCCCATGACCTATTAAATTAAAGGTCTTCGAGTCTTCTTTCCAACGCCGCAAGATTGTAATTTTTGGAGTTCGAAGTCAAAAGTTATAACTATCCTAAGACGAACGAGTACTGCAGGAATTTCAGGCCTGGGTGGTAACCGCTGAAAACCTGGGCTTGGCGCCGCAGTGGCGCGATGCGCCACTATCGTGCCAGGAATAAGCCTCAGTAGTTTGGTCCCTGGCGCGGCGTGCCACTATGAGATGTGCAGGGTTTTTAAGCCTATTTCCCAGAACCCAGTCTCACCTTATGTATTGGGAACCTCAGATGTAGACTGAGTTTGAGTCGAAGTAGTTGTGCCTGTGGATATCGTGGGATGCTCTCTTGCCTCAGCTCTAGTCTAAAGGGCTAGTCCAAACACCTGTGGCACCGACTTGTGCACCCGCATCTCAAACATGACTCATCTTTTATTTTCTCACTATTAAACTTCTTCTCCGCCTCCATCTCTTTATCAATACCTACCAGAATAGCTACCTAAGCTTATTTACATAGCACAATCACCAAACAAGGGAACATAATTTCTTAGCCTCTACTCTCTGTACCTGATCTCGAAAGCAATAGGTGTCCCAAAGTTTATCAAGAACTCGGATAATAAACTAACTACCACCACCACTTTTTCCTCAGCCAGTGTATTATCACCATCTATCAGGAGTAAGCTAAACCACACGATTCCCCACTAAAATTTAGCGAGGGATGTGAGGGAAGCCTTTTGAATATGCTCTTTAGTGTTAGCTAACCATGAAGGTGGACCCTCAGTCAATACCTGTGCAAACCACAATCATTGCTCAAATCTAGTCTACATACAATGATCAAATTCCTTCATCTGAGGTGGTGCCACATAATCCAAACAAGAATCCATTGATAGTTTAGGAGATAAATTAACCATCACACCTCATACCAATAACTTATGCATCCATGTTATATCTCATATATGTGGTTTTGGCATCCTGTCCAAGGTAGTAGCATAGTTCGCATAGAACTCATGAACCATAGCAGGATAATAGATACCCGACTCTTCTGACATCTATTCAAGCTTATACTCTTTGAATCATTTTTTGATATTGAGGTATTCATGTAGGTTAGATGTAAGGATTCGTTCCTCCTCTTCTATATTCCACTTCACGCTGCCCTAGGTTTTCATAAAGAGTCCCTTAGTTATAGTATTTTTCATCCCCTTTGACTCTCCATCTCATGGCATCACAAAATCCAGCGACTTAGTTTTGATTGTGCCACCTCAGTCCTGTTATGGTACATCAATCTTTGTTGGACCAGATGTATGGGGTCTGGCCTCCTCAGACTCGGTGGAGGATGAGTCATGACTAGAGCCGGTAGCGGAGTCATGTTCTTCTTTATATGGGTAGGTTCATTTTCTTGCCTTGCAACGACTCTAGTACGATATGCGAGAATGATACTCCAGGTTTGATGGCCTATACATTCTCCTCTGACATGGTAACCTTATTTTGTAGTTGTCAGCCCGATTTCCCTTGTTCACCACCACAGGTTGGTTTTAACTTAGAAGGAATTTGTACTTATAGATGTCATGACCCAAGCTAGGCACTAGACGTGACACGGTGCTTAGGATACTGAGAGACCCCAAACAAGTCTCTTAGCATAGCATACATAAGGTAAGTAAGAAATATTGGAAGAAATCATAATGCGGAAGATAAATCTTAACATAGCAATCTTGATAGAAGAGAAAACTCAAAACATAACATCTGAATAGATTGAACTACATCACCATAGTCTAACAGTGCCTTTACTAACTTCGACGGGGGCTTTGAAAAAGCCCTAACACACCCAAACATAAGAAACTACAAGTCATGAAAGAAAACATAAAAATCATAAGGGTTGTGTCCTCGAAATATGAGGACAGACCAACAATGTACTCAAGAGAAATCTAGAACTAGCCACGTGACGGAGCAGGATCGTCTCAACAAGATTGGGGGCCTAAAACCAAACCTCATTAAGAGGCCCTATTTTTTTTAGGTGACATACATAAATTGAATGACAATAACATACCCTGTGTAATCCTACAAGTAAATTCGGCGGAAGGTAGGATGTACACAAATTTATGAAGTAAGAAGGTAAACAATGCAAATTTTCAATAAAAAAATATAATATTAAGTTAGAACAATAAAATCTGGCTTCAGAATTTAACAAATTGATATAGCCATATCGAAATAGAATTGCGCTAAATCTGTTAAATTGATATAATGGTATCAAAATAGTATTGTGTTAATTTTAATATAATAATAACTTGTTGTAATGCTTGAAATTTGAAGAAGGCATTAAAGAACAAATTTGGTCTTTTTGAAAACAGGCAATAAAATATAAATTTTGCATAATGCAAAAGGTTTAATCTTTGAGAGACTTCAGAATTTTAAATAATAAGTAAATTGCTTGAGCTGGTAAGCACCCCTCATTTTCAATGCTAAAGTTGCAAGTTTGAGTCATTAAAAGGGAGAAAAAAGGGTGTGAGCTAAGAAAAAGGAAAGGGAAGGATAAGAAAGGTAAATATAGAAATAATGATGTGGGATCATGTTAATAATCAAAATATAATTATGAGACAATAAAATAGGCAGCCGCGTAAAAACGGATACTATAATTATCTAAAAAATCATTTCATTTCTCAATTATTACAATGATATCCACATTAAATAAGGTCAAAAATTATTATATTTTCTACCCAAAAAGTTCTTTACAAATTTAATAGTACATGATTATTTTTTAAAACTATATATATAAAATACATCTTTAGAAAAAATTGGGGCCTCCATAAAATTTGGGGCCCCAAGCGATTGCTTTAGTGACCTTATGGTCGAGATGGCCCTGTGCGGGAGGATGAGAGTTGGACCCTAAATTATGAGACAATACAGGTAAAATTATATGTTAGTACATGGAATGCACTAAGATGTGAGAACCTGCATAAGGTAAACACGATAACAGAATGAGTATGCAACATGAGATGCAAGACCAAGAATCCTTTTAAAACATGAAAGTAAATCATAAGATATAAAATAAAGTCAATGCATCATTCAAAAGACATAAGAGAGCTTATAAGAAACATAGTTCATATTGTGGGATATTAATCTTAACCGACATTTAAGACCATGTGAACTATAATATGGAATCCGATGTAAATCCTACACTAAGAAGAAAGAGGTTACTTCCCAAGGTACTCTGTATCATAATTATCATCATGTGCTATATATGGATTCACAAGCTAGGCCAATTAAGACAAACCTACAGGGACACGTAGTTTGGGACTAGGAGTTGCTACTAGAGGCTCCCTTACCAAGTCTCCACCATAAAGTCCTCTCGGTACTAAGTTAATCCCAACAGAGTAAGTAAATCATTTATTATTCATATCATTAGGAATGACAATAATCAATACCAATCCACATCATAAAGTATATCATAAGAATAACTCTTTGAAAATCATGATCTTAATATAATTCATATACACACTTACTTTTCTAAGCATCTAAATCATGATTCCCTCATATTGTGAGAAAACCTTTTACAATTCATTGGTACTTACTTGAAAACATGCTTGAAAACATACTTGAAACATAATTCATAACTTTCATAAAACATTCGTAATACCTTTATATATTTCATGAGCATAGTTTATAGTTCATCATTGAAAATTATTGATATAATGCACGGGTCCATGTGAAATATATTTAAAATCATGTAATAAAATAAATTCATGCAAAATAAGATATAATATTATCAATTTAAATCAATTAAGAAAGACCCATGAAGAATTGACATGAAACCGTTATTGAATTGGGTACATTGAAATTGGAGAATGTAGATCTCTTGGGACCAAATGGATGAAAGAAATCCATTGGTGAATTTCCACATACCTTGATAATCAAATCCCTACGTGCAATTTAGATTGGGAGACTTGAAACCTTGAAGATCCTTGAAACCCTAGCTTGGCTTGAGTAGGAAGATGACCCTTTGGGAGAGAATTTTAGGTAAAGGATTTTTGTATAAAGTAGTTTTAGAGGGAATGGTGTAAATTTGAAGGATTTAGGTACTTATAGGTTTAGCAAAATACCCCAAAATGACATAGTTTAGGCATCAAAAGGATAGAAAATCTCCAAAATACCTTTCATTAAACACTACATGAAGGACCTATCAGCGGGGACCTACGAGTCGTTGGTCGAGGGACGGGGTTGTTATTAGGTTTCATAGAGACCCAAGTCAAAATCAACCCAATTACTATGACCCACGTCCTATGGGTTGTAGGAATCGTTCGTGGGACATGTGCACCAAAACACTAGCTACTAAAATTTGCACTTTGACCTACGAGTTGGGTCTATGGATCGTAGAACATATTACGGGTTGTCAATCTTGTTATACCCGCCAACTTTCCAAAACTCCAAAAATCAAGCCTCTGAACTTCATCTACGGATCAACCCTACGGATCGTAGAACATCCTATGGTCCATATGAGCCTCTCGTCAATCAATCCAACACTTAGGAAATTTTCCATAGTCTAAGGGCCTTCCTACGGCCCCTCCCTATGGACTGTAGGTGGACTCGTCAAATTCCCTGAAATAATTCAAAGTGTCTAGGACATTTATGAGTTCCTTCCTATGGATCTTAGGTCTCCCTACGACCCGTAAGTCGACTCATAGGGGCCTCCACCAGATCAGTTTCTGCAATATTCTCTCTTTGCTCTGTATTTTCAACTTTTGGAGTCTTACAATATCTCCCATTTGAAAATATTCGTCCTCCAATGGGACTCAAGATGATATGAATAAAATAGGAAAAGATATCTAACAACCCAATCATGAATGCAAACACATATAAAAATGCCTAAACCAAGGAGTTATCAACCCTAAGCTGAAATATGACTTTAAAAATCATTTTTTATTTATTTTTTATTTTATTTTTTAACTTTTAAACTCATTTCATGAACATGCATGCATACGAAAATATGAGAATGACTGATACACATGAATTCAAAGGAGTGGACATAAAGGAACTTAATAACTCAAATTGGGATGAAGGTAAAGAGATGAGGAGAACGAGACATCATATCGATTTCGGCCTCCCAAGTAGCATCCTCAACTAGTTATTTCTTTCAAAGGACTTTCACAGATGCAACTTCTTTATTTCTCAACTTCCAGTATTGACGATCTAAAATCTCAACTAGAACCACTTCATAAGATAAACTCTCTTTCATACCAACAATGTCCAATGGCACAATAGAGGTAGGATCACCAATAACCTCTTCAACAAAGAGACATAAAATACCGGATGCACCAATGCCAACTCCGAAGGCACATCCAACTCATAAGCTACTTTGCCAAAGCATCTCAAATTCTGATATGGGCCTATATAATGGAGATTAAGCTTTCCTTTATTTCCAAAACACATCAAAAACTTCATAGGTGAGATTTTTAGATAAACCCAATCATAAACATCAAACTAAAGCTCCCTTCTCCTCACATCTGAGTAAGACTTTTGTCATTTTTTGAGAATATTCAACTTCGACATAATGAGTCTAACTTTCTCCATAGATTCACAAACTAACTCGAACCATATCAAAGAAACTTCACCAACCTCAAACTATCCAATATGAGACCTACACCTCCTACCATATAAATTCTCAAATGGAGCCATTTGGATACTACGATAATAACTGTTGCTATAGGAAAATTCAATCAATGGCAAGTGATCATCCCAATTTCCTTTGTAGTTAATTACACAAGAACATATGATCCAAAGTCTGAATAATATGCTCATCTTGACCATCGGTCTGATGGTGGAAAGATGTACTAATCTTAACTTAAGTACCATACCCTTTTGAAATGACCTCAAAAATTGAGATGTAACTGAGTACCTCAATTCAAAATAATAGACAATGAAACCCTGTGAAGCTTAACCAACTCTAGAAAGTAGAGTCAATCATAATCCTCGACTGAATAAGAAGTATTAACGAGAAGAAAATACGACAACTTAGTCATTTGGTCCACAAAACCCAAATTGAATCATGTTGCCTATGAGTATGAGGCAAACCTATAACAAAGTCCATATTCAAATCTTCTCACTTCCACGTAGCAATCTCAATTTTTTGAGCTAACCTCCCAGGTTTTTATGCTTAATATTCACTTGGTGATAATTAGGATACTTAGCCCAAACTTTGCAATATCCTTCTTCATGCCATTCCACCATTATACTTCTCTCAAGTCAAGATACATCTTTATGGATCCCGGATGAATATAATACCACGAGCTATGAGCTTCAGATAATATCATTTTCCTCAAGCCATCAACATTGGGAACACATAAGCAACCTTGATATCTAAGCATACTATCTCCTCCTTAGGAGAAAGCCTACATGGCTTTTTTGGCAACCACTTTCGTCAACTCAACAAAAGTTGGATCATTATCTTACTTTAACTTAACATCCGATACAAGAAGTGATTTAGAATCATTTTGAAAAACTACATCACCATCCTTGGAATCAACCAAGCTTGCACCAAAATGATCTAGTCTATAAATATCACAAATAACTCTCCCTTTTTATCCTCAATATATGCAACACTATTTATGAACAACCTACTAGGAGCATTGGCAACCACATTTGCCTTTTCTGGATGGTACAACACACTCATATCATAGTTGTTCAATGACTCAAGCCATCTCCTTTGCTTAAGGTCTTTTTGTTGAACACATATTTCACTCTCTTATGGTCAGTAAATACATCAACATGGATACCATAGAAGTTGAGTCTCCAAATCTTCACAACAAACACAACTGCCGCTAGCTCCAAGTTATGAGTTGGATAGTTCTTTTCATGCACCTTAAGTTTTGTAGAAGCATAGACTATATCACCTTACCATTTTTTATCAAAGCACAACCAAGACCAATCCTCGAAGCTTCAAAATAAACAACAAACCCATCAAATCCTTTTGGTAAAGTCAACACTAAAGTAAAAGTAAGTCGATCTTTCAACTCTTGGAAACTTTTATCACATGCTTCAGACCATTGTAATTTCACTTTCTTTTGAGTCAAAGTAGTCAAAGGCAATGCAATGGAAGATAATCCTTCCATAAATAGTCTATAATAACCAGCTAAGCTTAAAAAACTCAAAATATCAGAAGGAGATAAAGGTCTATGTCAACTTTTCACTGCTTTAATTTTCTTAGGATCAAATTGAATACCATTACCGGATACAATATGGCCAATAAATTCCACCTATCTCAACAAAAACTCACATTTACTAACTTAGCAAATAATTGATGATCCTTGAGAACTTGCAAGAGAATGCTCATATGATCGACATGTTTCTCTTCACCCCGAGAATACATATAATGACCCTGAAGGTCATTTAAATAGAGTAAAACAACCCAAAATCCCAGGAGCTAATCCAAAATCACCTACTCGATTGACAAGCATAGCTTTTATAGCTGCTTTATCTGCCTGAAGTCGTTTTTTGGTAATTTTTATAAAATAACCATTTTTCCTTTCCAAGTAGCTTCCCTGAGTCATGTTTGGTCACTATTCGAAGTTAGTTTTGTGAAATTCCTTGAAAAATTAAGGTTTTTGGAAATTCTTGAGTTTTAAAGGCTTAAGTAGTCAAATTATAGTTTTCATTGTCATTTAGAGTTTTAAATCTCATATTGGAGTTCTGTCAATTTCATTAGTTCTGAAATGTAGAATTTGGTCTAGGAAAGTTGACGAAATTAGATTCGAAGTGGTATCATGGATTTGAGGTTCTACGGGAAATTATTGAGTTTATGATTTTGGAGTTGACTTTGGTCAATATTCGGAGTTCGGATACTCAGAATTGAATTTCGATGACTTTATTGGATTCAGAGGATGATTTTGAGCATAGGAGTGGTATTGATTGAATTTTTTAAAGGTCCCGAGCTTGATTTGGTATTTTGAGACTTAAAGTTAGTTTCTTTGTGACTTTTTGGGTCCAGGGTCAAGGAGACTTCAAATTTAAATTTTGATGGTTCTATTGAGTCTAAACATCCAAAATTAGTATGACAACATATGAGGTTTATATGCACGGGATTTCGAATGAATCCCAAGGGTCCATTCGATAATTATGTGTATTTAGCATGTTATTTTATCCGGTGCAGGAGAACTCTCCTTCGTGTTCGCAGAGCCCTACTCACATTTGCGAAGGGAAGAAGGGTTAGCCTTCTCGATCGCGTGAACCTGGCCATGATCGCAGAAGGAGAGTCATTTGGACTTCACGTTCACAACACCTCATCAGCGTTTGCGAAGAGTTAGGCCAATGATCTTCCTGATCGCGAAAGGTGGGTCCCACGTTCACAATGAAAACTTTGACCTGGCAGTTAATTAATTCCCAAAAGTTGGGAAAATCCCATTTTTCTCCAATTTTGGTTTTTGGGAGCTCAGGAAGGGGCAATCTCAAGTGTTTTTTCATGAGGATTTCTTTGGGTAAGTTATCTTAATCCAAAACCTTCAATATCCATTGAATATTTACGAATTTCGATTTCAAATTTGTGATTTTGGTATTAAAAAAATTAGAGTTTTGTTCAAGAACTTGAATTTTGATAAAATAGTGATTTTGAGTTGGTTTCAACTCTATTTTCAAAAGGTTTGTTCCAATGAGTTCCAAATATTTTAAGAAACATTTTCATATAATTTTTTTTAGATTTAGACTCCATTTTCATAATTGGATTTTTGAGCCATTTTGACTTTTTTATCCGAATATCTTATTTTGGTGTCGTTAAACTTTGTTTTTTATTCTGAATCATTATTTGAATAGATTGTGGTGAGTTGGAGGCTATTCAGAGAGGAAAGACTTAAGTACTTGATTAATCAGTTATTGATTAGGAAAAATGAACTTCTAAAATCTTGTAAATCTTGTAGATTACTTAAACTTGCTTTCGTATGTTTGTCGGGGAGCAATGGAAATAAGGTTTATATTGATAATAATTTAAATTGTGTTTAATTAAAGATCGAGTTAATAAAAGACTATGTGTGCTATGATTGTGATTGGAACCGTGAACCTCTTGACTGAAACTTGATGTGAACTTGATAAAATGCTATTATAGCCTAATTTTGGTTGTGGAGTTGATGAAATTGTCATTTTCTCATTGTCGATGATGAAAATTGACTTGGAAATATTTTCTCACAATTAGATCCTAATTATGATAAAAGGGATAATGAAATGGAAACTTGATGACCTAGAATGATGTGAATGATGTAATTGTTGATGCTGATATACTATTAGTAGCGTGACATAAATTGCATTGATATGAATTGTATTGTGACTGTGGACACTATCATTCTCTCATTATTTGTATGAACATGCTTATTTGCATTGGTTGTGAAACACTGTGGTGAGACTCGATTGATGACTATGCTTACTTTCTGTAATTAATTAGATTTTGGCTGACTTATTCCAGTTGGAATGGACAAGTGCCATCACTTGGGTTCGAATTATGTCAAAATGGTATCAGAGCCTCAGGTTCATAGGTATCATGTGTACAAGACAAGTCTAAGTTCTTGAGGATCAGTACAGAAACATTAGTACTTATATTCGAGAGGCTATGAAGACTGCCCTGAAAGATCTTCACTTTTTGATTCTCTATCGTATGTCCTTGGTCTTATTTAATTTATATCACTTCACTCAGTTCTCTCACTTATAGTAATGACTAATGCTTGGTCCTTCATGTATGCAGTTATGATGTCATCACTTGGTTTTAGTGTTAGATTTGATATTGAGGTAGAAGTGATATACTTATGGAAAGGATGTGTGGTCAGACTTGGAATGCTCTGCAATTCAAAAAGGGTGAGTAAGGTTGTGGTTCATTGATATATTTTGATAATATAGTATTGAAAGATGAACAATGGTTGAGAGTCTTCATTAACATCTCATCCTTTCTGGTTAGTTATTTAGCAACGAAAAATAGCACTTGTGTGGCTTATACGATATCTGAAGTGGTTTGACAATGGAGAATGGTATAATTAGGGGGAATGACTATATTGTGAGCACTGTGACCTTAAGGACTACAGTCTGTAAACTTTTTAATGAAAGAATGGGTTGCGTAGTGTATGATGATCATGATGGTACATCAATCAAGGCAAGAATTTCTATGATGATATTATAAAGTGGGTATACATCAAGAAGGGTTATAATACATCTACTGCTGCGGTACCTATGTTTACTTGGTTAAGGTTATGGGCTGTGTTGCTTTTTCTATCGACCTGGCCTACGAAAGGGGTGTATATCCTTTTTAGATTGAAACTGAAATACTTTGGTAATTTATGATAGTCACGTTATGGGTAGAAAGGTGTAAACTATCTAGATACGATCGTTTTGGTGGGTATGATGTGTTCTATTGGTGGATTTGTTGGGCTCACATAGTATGGTGCTAATGGTATATGGGAGCGGAGACATCAGTTGAAAAGTGCGAATACTAGCTAATTAAGGAGTTGTGAGTTGTTTCACCTACTGAAGCAATGAAGTTTGATGTTGCATTCACATTTAAGAAACCAACTGGTTGTTACTATGGACACTTGAGTTAGGCATGGTTTATAAGAAAAATTATAATTTTTGATCTTTGGTGAGGTATTAATGTATTTAGATAGTGACGTGTATTTTGAGGATCTAATTGGGGATTGGTCATTTCTTTATCAGCTAAAAGGAGTGGATTTACATTAAAATAATAAACTTATGGGTAAAGAAAGTTCCAACGAGTATATCTATATTAAGGCAAGTAAGTGTACCAACGAGAAAGTACATATGGAAATTGGTTAATTCACAGGATTAGACTATAAAATGAGTTTGAAGTATCATATCAACGATAAGGTTAACTTCGTGATGATGGCAAGGGCTGCTGAGCATGGTAATATTAGTTCGAGACGGATTATGATTATGATACAACTATGTGGTAGTGACCTTTGGTGAAATGGATCTAGTATGGTAATGACAACTTACGGGTATCTAAGGTTGAAGTTTCTACTACTTGATGAGTAGCATAGTTATATGAAAAGTTGTATGATGTGTCGAAAACCACTCGAGTAGAATTGAAAAGAGTTTCAACTTATAATGAGAGGATTAGTGGGATATAGTTTGGCCTTCAGAATGAAGTGGGAGAAAGAATACTTATTCTCAAGGATTTAACTTCATGGATGTTGGAAAGTTGGGTTCGGAAACACATGACTTTATCAGCCATGCTCTAGATTATAATAATAGTGTCTGGAGTTTATCAGTCAGGTTTAGTATGCTTCGATAGTGGAATCTGTGGACATTAGGCTCTAGTGTTGTTGTAAGTTCTATAGTAGTTTCGAGTTTGATGAATGACATGATTTTTTATTTCTAATGAGGGACATGGTAAGATCGACATTTAAGTGTTTGATGATAAGCTAAGATATGTGATTGCAAAAAATCTTCAAGGTATGGGCTAATGTTGATTGATAAGGGGATTGGTTTACATGGTTTGAATCGAAATTCAAGTTTTGCATCGTAAGTCTACATTCGTGGTAGTTGGTTTATCTAGGTATGTATTGGTAAGGTAAGAAATGATTGATTGTGTCGATTGTTGAGCATTTGGAAGGACTGTGGTATGGTCTAGGTTGTAGAGTTTATTACTTTTGATTGTGAAAGAGATCAATGAAGTCTTCAGTTGAGGAGTTGGATTTAAAAAAGGTAACATGTTGTGGATTCTTGGCCAAGTAATACTAATGATAAATGAGTTAAGGAAATGAACAAAAGTTTAGTGTATGAATTTAGGATTGGGTCATGAGTAAGCGTTAATAATTTGACTGTCTTAGCAACATTGCATAAAGGATACAAGCTAAGAAATGTGACAAAATAAGACATCACGTGTAGATACTTAGTTCAAAGTTGAAGGTTGTATGGATTTTCGCCTTTTAGTTCAGATTTGACTATACAATGTAGACTGGTTCGGCATAGACTTATAAGGGATGTAACAATGACTTTTCTAAAAGATTTGTTTTGATTTGGGTGACAAATAGTGAGGTATCGAGGATTGTATATTTTATGTGGGGTTAGATTGCTCAAAATTTTGGTAGGTGACTTATGGATACACTATAGGAGGGGATATAGTTCTATATGGTTATTGAGGATTTTAAGTTGGGATGATGTCATGACCTGATTCCTCAGGTCATGATGGAACCTACTATAACCCACCAATAGGTAATCCAACCCGTAAATCCAAAACTCCAAGTAATGGTTTTGAGGGCAAAATCTAAACAAGAGTGGCGAATTATAAAAGTAAGTAGAATGAATAAGCGGAAGTAACCCAAAACCTAATATCAACAACTAAATATCCCTCCCAAAACCTGAAAGTCACAAGTACAGAGCTGCTACAAAGTAAAAGACGAGTACAAGTCCCAAAAGTGGACAAGAAATATTTACAACAACTGGCTAGTCTCAAAGAGGCAAAAGATGGGCCATCCATACTGAAGGAGACATAAATGATCCAAAACGCCAATTGCTCATCCTGGTCTCCGAAGCTAACTACAACAGGCTTAATCTATCCAAGACGGTAGTTGGTGCTTGGTCCTGCATCACGAAAGTAGATGCAGAGTACAGTATGAATACCAAGACAATAGGTACCCAGTAGGCATCATAGGCCGACTGAGCAAAAAAGGTGAAAATAATATGAAAAAAAGAATAAGCCTAAATAGGAATCAACTTAAGCATCTAAAGTGAAAAGAGTACAATCTTCGAGAACTACAACTAACTATACCCAACTAGGCCCCCATAAGCCCAGCAGGGTCACTCGTGCGGAAGTTAAATAAAAACTCAGATGAACTCCATAAGCTTGCCAAGTACACAGAATAGCTACAACTACCAAGGCTGGAAATCAAGAATATGCGATTTCAGGAACCGAAGAACTACATCATTTACAAATCCAGAATCTCTAAGAGTCAATGAACTAGGGGTGCCTTAAGGGTCGAGGCCAGGATTGAGACCCAGATGTATGCCCAAATGTCCAACGTAGCCAAGGTCGGGACTGGATATTCGGATGCTCACCATAATACATCAGTGCGGTCGAGGTTGGGACTAGGCATTCAGATGCTTGTCGTAACGCATTGGTATGATTGAGGCCAGGACTGGGTACCCAGATGCTCATCATACTAGCAAGCCGACAGAGGCTGGGATTGGGTACCCAGATGCTCTCTGTAATGCATCAGTATAATCGAGGCTAGGACTGGGTACCTGAATGATCGCAGGTAATTTTGTCCCATGGTGCCGAATATTCTTCTTTCCAACTAGACAACAACGGTACCGAGAATCTCCTCCCCAATGTGCCAACTGATATGCTGCCAAAACTTAAACCGGAGCCAAAGCGAAATGGTCATGAAATCTAGTATTGCCAATGCATCTCAAAGTCATGATTACACCGAGTTAAGGATGAGGGTGTTATTAAGAGCAAGGTATTGCCTAGCTAAGGCCAACGGCCAACTACCAGGCACTAGCCCGCTACACCATTCTACAAGGATCTAAGTCTATCGGAGTGACGCCGGGGCAATTAAAGTAGGTTTACATCCTATACTAAGTAAAACATACTCCATAATATCAACAACATGCTCATTCAACTCTCCTAACAATATCGATGAATAATGGCAAGATACACATGGGTTTAGATACTCGAAAACCCGATAAAATACTAAACATGATTATAACACCTAAGATATACAGATAAACTACCCAACCCAAAGTCTATCAATCTCAACATGATTTCACATATTCCGGCTCAATTTAAAGAAAGGAAAAACGTAGCCTACCTATAAGCTGAACGTACAAGCTCTAAATCACTATGTTGGGCTTTTACCTTTTGAACAACCTTGGAATGCTGTCACGCTGCCAAAAACAGAATCACAATGTGGTCATTTAGAAACTAATTTCATAATTTTTAGAGATGGATCAATTTTGGGGTCTAAAATGGAAGATGTGGGACATGCATCCAAAATTTTGGATTTGAACCCAAAAATAGGTTCTAAACATCACCCCATTCTCACAAATCAACAATATAACATAATTTAGGGTGAAAAACTACGTGGGATGAGTATGCAACCATAATTTTCAAATTTGAATAAAAGGTCAAAAATGGCAGCTTCTTGATTATCTAATTCCAAAAAACAGAGACATTTCCAACCCCAACAAATTACATTATGATGATCCTTGCAAAAAACCCCACAATCTAGCCTAAAAAATCACTAAAAATGGAGTTCAAATAATCAAGATACAATTTTCTAAAATTCCAAACAATTTCAATTCAAAAGTGGCCAAAATAGTAGCTAGATTCATAAATTTACCTCACACAAAGCCTCCCCACAAGATTCTGAGTTTACCAGCGGATTTTCCACGAAATTCTCTTGAACTTAGACCCTTGAATCATCAAAATTGGGTTTATATAGACCAAGAAATAAATTCTCAAAATTCTTTAAAAATTAATTCTGAAAATAGACATTACAACAACTAGAATCAGATTTTTATCTCAACCAATGCCCCAAATCAGTTTCCAAGCTCTCCAATGCGTTCTCCTTGAAATTGCTGCAAAATCTAATTTTGGAAAAATCCAAAATCTCCGACGGGGTGCTCGGGATTCATTCGAAATCTGATAAAAATAAATTAGATATGCTACCCCACTAAATTCAACGTTCCAAGTTAAATGGCACATTCAAAATTTCCATACGAGATCATTTTAATAAAAAATAGGTCCCACACCCAAGTACTATTTTAAGACACATTCCACAACGGGCGTCGAGACTAGACCTGAAGCCTCGAAAAGTGAACAAAGGGTCTACCTACACCAAACTCGATATTTCAAAACAAACTGCGCTGTTAAAATTTTCATCCGAGCGTATTTTCCAAGAATATTGACCAAAGTCAATAATAGGCTAACTTTCAAAGTTCAAAGAGCCAAATGACCCCAAATTCATATCGATTGCCTCGATACTTGTGATGACCATGATTCTAGCATAATTTGGTTATTTCAGAGCTGATAGAACCATCAGAATTTGAATTCGAGGTCTCCTTATCTCAAAACTCAAAAAGTCGCAACTAAACCAACTTAGGCCTTCAAAATACTAAAATGGGCTCGGGACCTCAAAAAATTCAACCAACTCTTCTTTTAGTCCAAAAACCATCCCTGAATCAAACAGAGTCGTCGAAATTCTATTTCGAGCATCAAAAATCCAAAAGTTGACCAAAGACAAACCTTGGCCTAAAATTTCTCAGATTCTCAACTCAAGACCTAAATCTTGGTTACAACTCCATAACTGATTCCATAAATCCTCCTAGGCCAATTTCGATATTCTAGAGCTGTTGGAATCAATGGAATTTTGTTCCAAGATGCGTTGCTATGGTTGGCTTCAAATACTACTTTTGAACACTTAAAACATATGAAAATTTAAAATTTCCAAAGACTTAACTTTTCATAGAATTTTCTAAAACGAACATCCAATACCAATCAGAAATGACTCGGGGCAACTAAAGGGTGGGGTAAAATGGTTATTTTACAAAATTTCAAAAATGACCTTCAAGATCATTATATATGACACCTCTGTTGATGTGGCTACATAGACTATTGTAATGTGTTACATTGATAATTGATGGTAAATAAAAGTTAGGTGTCTATAGTATACAAAATTATTAGGGTGTCTAAGAATTCCTCTAAGTTTTGGCATGAGGTACATGATAGTTTGAATAGTAGTTGAAATTGGGTAAGTGTAAGATTGTGTGGATTTGATATTGGGCATGATTCAACAGTTTTATCTCAATGAAAAAGTACTATGAGATTTGGAATTTGGATTATCAACATTGAGGGGGACCCATACCTGTCATGGGATGCTTAAATGGAAGGAAAGAGGGCCATAGTTTGAAATTTTGGAGACAACAATATGTTGCTAAGAAGACCTTGATATTAGTGACAATTGAGAGTAAAGTAAATGACCAGTGTGGTTATGGTATTTTGTTAGTATTAAGAGTTTTGGTTTTAGGGGAGTATTGTGAGGTGTATGTTGGGCTGATAAATCAAGTATGTCTACTATTGTAATGGGACCGACTGGTTGATTGTAGGTAGAAATCAATGAGATAGTGTCAGACGAATGAAAATGTTTGATATGGGCATTAAGGAAGAGTATATTGTGTTATTCGACCTTGGTTTTGTACATTCTTATATGACCACCTACTTTGTTTTGGACATGATCTGAAGTATGATTCACTGCATATGATAACGCATGTTCCCACTTTTGTGGATGGATTCCTAGTGGTGGATCGGGTGTACCTATCTTGTGATGACTTCTTGGTAGGGTAGGATGCTTGTGCGGACTTGGTTAGTGTAGATATAGCAGATTTGGTGTTTCTTTGAGGAAGTTGAAGTGTTCAAGTGATTTTACATGTCCCACCTTGCTTATGAGAACTTATAGAAGAGGCACCATGGATATTTATAGTGATCGACAGTCATATTATACACCTCACCATCAAGTTCACATTCTGGCTATGTATAATTGAATGTGGAGACCATTGGGTCTAGTGTTACTGCTCTGGAGGTCTATTTACAATCACAATTACTAATTTACCATTTTCAATAGTGTTGTTAGAGGTTTATATGCTTGGGTGTATCGCTCGCTAAGATGTTATTCGATCATTTCTTTTGGTGGGTTAGATAAATCATATTCTCTAGTGATGAGTAACCAATGTTTAAAGATCAGATTTATATAACATAAGCTCATGGAAAGATTTGGTTGTGAGAATAAAATCTTGATAAGATCTGTGATAGTCTGTGTATTATGAGTGTGGTGACAAGTTCAGGTTCACTTCTGGTTGTAGCCGGTATTAGTTCAGAATTCTCTCATGGTTATGTGTTGAAAGATTGTCCTAATGGTTATGCTGTGGTTTGGAGGGTTCCGGTTCAGGCTTGGCCCATGGGTTAGTCTGTGACTTTGAAATTATTGCTGATTTGTAGATTGCCAAAGTTTGATTTAAAAGTTCAGTTTTGATAGTTGATCCTGATAATATGGTCTAAGGATGGATTCACTTAGGGAAGCAAATATCGAACTTGGAGATTATGCCTCGGGACCTTGGTAGCATCAAATATTCTTCTTTATTTTACTTTATGTTCAAAAACAAAAAGCTTCTTAGTGGTGGATGATGTAATGACCCTGAAGGTCATTTTTGGTAATTTTCATAAAATTACCATTTTCCCCTTCCAGTAGTTGCAACTAGTCATGTTTGGTCAGTATTCGAAGTTGGTTTTGTAAAATTCCTTGAAATGTTAAGGTTTTTAGAAAGTATTGAGTTTTGAAGGCCTAAGTTGTCAAATTATGATTTTCAGTGTCATTTAGAGTTTCGAGTCTTGAAATTGAATTCCATCAATTCCATCAGCTCCAGAATGTGGAATTTAGTTTAGTAGAGTTGACAGAATCAAATTTGGAGTGGTATCGTGGATTTGAGGTTCTAAGTTGGAAATTATTGAGTTTTTAATTGTAGAGTTGACTTTGGTCAATATTTAGAGTTCAGATGGTCAAAATTGAATTTTGATGACTCTGTTGGATTCAGGGATGATTTTGAGCCAAGGATGGTATTGGTTAAAGTTTTAGAGGTCCTGAGCTTGATTTGGTATTTTGAGGCTTAAAGTTAATTTTATTGGGACTTATCGAGTTTCGGGTCAAGAGATCCTTGAATTCGAGATGATTTCATTAAGTTCGAAATGTGAAAATTAGTATGATAGTATATGATATTTGTGTACCCATGATTCTGAATGAATCTCAAGGGTCCATTCGGTAAATATGTGTATTTAACATGTTGTTGTGTCTTGATACAAGAGAACTCTACTTCACGTTCGCGAAGCCCTACTCGCGTTTGCGAAGTGAAGGAGGGTTAGGCTTCGGGATCGTGTGAACTTGGCCGCTATCATGGAAGGCGAGTCAGTTGGACTTCGAATTTGCAAAACCTCGTCTACATTCGCGAAGAGTTAGGCCACTGGTCTTCGTGATCGCGGAAGGAGGGTCCCCTGTTCGCGATGAAGACTTTGACCTGGCTACTAATTAATTCCCAAAAGTCAGGAAAACCCTATTTTTCTCCATTGTTGGACTTTAGGAGCTCGGGAAGGGGCAATTTTAAGTTGTTTTTTATGGGAATTTCTTTGGGTAAGTTGTTTTAACTCAAAGCCTTCATTACCCATTGATTATTTACAGATTTTGATTTCAAATTTGTGATTTTGTTATTAAAGAAATTGGGGTTTTGTTCAAGAACTTGGATTTTTATAAAATAGTGATTTTAAGTTGGTTTCAACTCCATTTTTGAAATAGTTTTCTCCAATAAGTTTCAAATAGTACAAAGAACGTTTTCATATAAAAATTTCCAGATTTAGACCCCATTTTCATAATCAAAATTTTGATTTGTTTTGACTCTTTTAACCAAATTTCATGTTTTTGGTTTCATTAGACACAGTTTTTGATATTTAATATTTATTTGAATATATTATGGTGAGTTGGAGGCTATTCGGAAAGAAAATGCTCAAATACTTGATTGATTGATAATTAATCAAGGCAAGTGAAATTTTAAAAAAATGTAAATCTTGTAGATTACTTGAACTTTCTTTCGTATCTGTGTTAGGGAGTAATGGGAATAAAGTTTGGGGTGATAATCGTGTAAATCATGCTTAATGAAAGATTGGGTTAATAAAAGACTATGTGTGCTATGATTGTGATCGGAATTGTGAACCTCTTGACTGAAACTTGACGTGAACTTGATAAAATGCTATGATAGCCTAATTGTGATTATGAACTTGATAAAATTATCATTCGATCATTGTCGATGATGGAAATTAACTTGAAAATACTTGCTCATCGATTGATCCTAATTGTGATAAAAAGGAAAATAATGTGAATGATGATGTCGATATACTATTGATAGTGTGACGTGAATTGCGTTGATATGAATTGTATTATGACTGTAGACACTATCATTCTCTCATTATTTGTATGAACATGCTTATTTTCATTGGTTCTGGAATAATGTGATGAGACTTGATTGATAACTATGCCGATGAAAAATGGTTCCCGCGATTGACACATATGCTGATGGAAAATAGTTCTGACGATTGATACTTATGTCGATGGAAAATGGTTCTGGCAATTAATGATGATGCCAATGCAAAATAGTTGCGGATACATGTTCCTTGTGTAGCCCTCATGGGTTTTGATTTGTTATACAACAGATGTGTATCATTAGGACAAACATGCATCACTTTACGTGATATCACATTGCATTGTATTACATCTTATCTGTCATTGTGAACTTTTTATATGCCCCTTGTGTTTCTCTGATTGATATATTTGATACTGATTTGACTTATTCAGTGATGCTGATGAGATATTATTGATCTATGTGCTATATGAACTATGTAATATAGATTGAGTTGATTTCTATGTTGAGGAGTTCTAGTATCTTTTAGATTTACTTTGTTTTGTTAGTTGACTTTCTGAGTACCGTGTTTGGTACTCACTCTTTGCTATCCACACTAGTGTAGGTTCTGAGCCCGGACAGTGATTCAATTTTCCTTCTGTTATTCGAGGCTTTTGAGAAGAGTTGAGAGGTAGTTGTTGGAGGCCGGTCATCTCCCTTATCCCTGTTTATTATTCTTTATTCTTTTTGAGAAACAAAGACATTGAGACTTGTACTTATTTTCATTTTCTTATTTTAGAGGCTTGTACATATGACAATCAGTTTTTGCTGTTAATATAGTTGATTAAGACTTTTGTATATATATATATATATATAAATTGCTTTCTCATTACTTTTCATAGTTGATTGGGTTTATGCTGACTTATTCCAGTGGGAATGGAAAAGTGCCATCACACCCATGTTCGGATCTTGACAAAACACTAATATATCATCAATGAACACAATAATAAACATATTCAAATCTTGCTTGAACACCATGTTCATCAAATCCATAAAAGTTGCAGGAGCACTTGTTAGTCCAAAAGATATACCTTAAATTCAAAGTGACCATACCGAGTTCTAAAAGCCATCTCCGGAATATCACATCTTCTCAATCAAAGTTGATAGTAATCTAATCGGATATCAGTCTTTGAAAAATAGCTTGCACCTTGAAGTTGATCAAACAAATCATCGATCCTTGGTATGGGATACTTATTCTTGATTGTGTCCTTATTCAATTGCCGATAATCAATACACAGACAAATAGAACCATCCTTCTTTCGCACAAAGGGAACTAGAGCACCTTATTGAAAGATACTCGGTCTAATGAAGCCTTTATAAAAAAAATCCTTTAATTGATCCTTTAACTCCTTAAGTTCCGCAGGAGCCATTCTATAAGAAGGGATAGGCTAAGTATTGGGAGAAAATCAATACTAAAGTCTATCTTTCTTTCGGGAGGGATACCAGGATGATCATTGAAAAATACTTCCAGAAACTCATTTACCACTGAAACTACTCAAGAGTAGGAGATTTTATCACACCCCGAGTCTACACCCTAGGAATGGTCGGTACCCAAAAATCATTGCTGGTTCCCAAGCAAACCCTTGGCCTGGCTAACTCACTAAGAGGAAGACTTAATCACCAAAAATACAACTCAGATGGACATAAACAAGAACATAAGTTTAACTTTCTCAAAATAAGTCTCAATACTCAAATGTATAGATAAAATTTATTTAAAAACATATAATATGAAATCTGAAATAAACTCCAAACTTTGTCTATGTCTAGTTTATGAAGCCTCTAAACTGACTCTTAATAGGTACTGGAACAAGCCTATGACTACCTCAAAAACTAATAATAAATAACTGAAATAAATGACATAAGAGTTCCTCCGAATGCAAAGAGATCTCACCAAAAGTTGGAAGAAAACTAATCTTCAACGACGTGCCTGTTGAGGATGTCTATCACTTGTATCTGCATCATAAAACGATGCTGCGCCGAATGACATCAGTATATGAAACGTGTGGTATGTAAAATAACTGAAAAGAAACTACTCAAGAGTACCCAACTCAATAGAATGGATGCACAATTAATCTCAACTCAATGAAGTGGCTCAACTAAATTAAGCATGCAATATATAAATAAGACAATACTTTAAAAGATATGAATAAGTAAATGCAACTCAGTACGGAGATAATAATTACTCTTTTGGGAGTTTCTCTGACCGATAACCATCACTATGAGTATCGTGATGATACAACAAACTGTTGTTGTTGCCACAACCATTTAATACCTTGATAGGGTAAGAGATCAACTCATCTTTGGATCCAATAAAAGATTGTATCAGGGACTGAAGTAAGAAACGGTACAATCCTTCCTACTATGGCTACATAGTTTATGGGGTTTGAGTTATCTAAACTCTTACCCAAATAAGTACTTAATATTACTCCCAAAATATATTTAATATGCTCATGAACTCAAGTGAGTATAAGTACTAAAAATATTATTTCATTAGTCTCATTGGACTTTACTTAATTAGCTCAACTCTTCTCAACTCATAACTTCGCTTTAGAATAATTTTACTCCTCAACTCAGTAATGCATAAAACATAATTTTTACTTCTCAACTCAATCTCAAAATAAATATTTAAATGCATTCTTACTCAAACTCATTTAGACTCACTAATGATCATGCTCAAAATTAGTGAACAAGTGACTGCTCAAACTCATTTAAACTCAATAATGATCTAGATCAAAATCAGTGAATGAATGACTCCTCAAACTAAAAATCATTTAAACTCGATAATCATAATGCTCAAAATCAGTGAATGATTGACTCCTTCAACTCAAACTCTTTCTCAATTAAAAGATGAATTATATCATTCTTTTATCTCAAATTAATGCATAAGATATAAGCAATGCAATTACACTCAACTAGAGTTCACGTGAATGTATACATGAACTTAATTGAAGAACTCAAAACCATGAAAATCATCACAATAGAAATAAATGCATAGAGAACTCAGTAAGAGATTTTATAATTACTCGAAACTCAATTTACGGGATTAAAACTCAAACTCAAACTCAATACTTGACTAATGAAGATGTAGAGAATGATGAAAAGCTTAGTGCAAGTAGCCTTACATACCTTAAATGCTCCATAAATCTTGAAGAAGAACCCTAACTTGAAGAAGAATGATCAAGAAACCCTTTCTTGAAATTCTTGGATTTGTTTCTTGATAATCTTTTGTTTTATGGTATATCCTTGCTTAGGATACACAATCATATATTAGAATCACTAAAAAATTGAGAGAGTATGCTTACCTTGATTTGCAAGGAAGAATTCTTGATGGAAATTTTCAAAAATATAGTCTTTAATCCTAGAGTTGAATTCTTGATATTCACTAGAGATATTAAGACGATTTTATGTTAAAATCTTGTAGAAATTTAAGGATTTATGTTGTAAAATTATGAAGGATATTTACCATAACATAATATGGCTGAAGAGAGATTTTGAGGGCTGTTAGGATCGACTAAGGGGTGTAAAGTGGGAAAAGAAACTTGAAATAACGTTTTCATGAAATCTAAAAAGTTTAAAATATACCTGATATACAAATGATATACATTGTCTATGGCCTCTTTTACAACCCATAAAATGATCCGCGGCTTATGGATCAGTTCCGTGGAAGTTAGGCAAGAATTACAAATCTCTGAACCCGTTCCATGAGTGAACTCTATGACTCGTACCATGAACTACGACCTAGAGGTCAGGTCCGTAGATACTAATCCTGCAAAACTCTGATCTGGCAGTCTCTGGTAAAATGATCATAACTTTTTACTTCAAATTCTCAATGAATCAAACTTGGTTATGTTGGAAATATGACTCATACACCTTTAATTTAATAGGTTGCAACCCATACTAATTTAATATGTGCTAAGAGATATGATCGTTTGAAGTTGACTCTTACACTTTCTAATGCTAAAACTTAATCGATAGAGGATCTTTGAAGTCAACTAAGTACTAGAGGTTCCTTATGACCCTATTTTACATCAAATAATTAAAAATTGATCCTAACACATATATACAATTAAAATTATCGGGTTTGAGCCTATACACATATGAAGAATGGTTCGCGACTTAGCTTAAAGTTTTTTGTGGTGTTACAATATCTCTTCCTAGGATCATTCGTCCTCGAATGATGACAAAGCTATAAAAATACACAAGGCACGAATGCAATGCAAAAACTGAAACATTCAATCATGAATAAATACTGAATCTGAAACATAAAAGGAGTATGATCTTGAACTCTTTCATCAAAATTTCTCATAACTTTTAGGACGAGAATTATGGGAAAGATATAAGAACAGGACTACTATGCATTACGTGATACGACTGATAGCTTTCGAGCATAGAAGTTATTCTAAGCTACGCTCTTCTTTATGAATACTACACCTCATATGTTGAAACTTATAACTCCCACCAAGCCTACATCAAACTGCATGCTCTCACGTAGTTCAAGCCTAACTCAAAGTCACAAGGTGCTACCCATAAATGATTATACTAATCTGAACTACGGGATTCATGTTCTATACCTCTGTAGGGACTTTCATTTAGAAAATACTACTCCTTCTTACTACTCTAATACACTTACTTGAAACTCTTAACAAGAAATAATCAATAATCTACTGTCATCATCCACATAAAGACAAATACAACATTCAAGCCTATATTTCTAATCACTTTATGGCTTCTTTGTAGTACTACCACCTAAGAATTTTCATGTTATTCTTAGCATCTCTACACCCACAATTTTATTAACTTCTACTAAGTGGTACTCCAAATACTCATACCTAGCTATTACACATAACAAAATCTCATCTCGCTCCTCCTCCACGGTTATAACCTTATTAGATATATAATAGTCCGTGGAAGCATGGGCCCAATATATATTATTCAATTTGTTTAAATTTATGTGGTACAAAAGATATTAGGAGAGTCAATCAAATTTTTATATAGGTTTTAAATATTTCAAGTTCTTAATTATTGTAATAAAATGTACTTGTAACACCCCCCAAAATTTTCCGCTAAGATTCGAACATTTCTTCACGTGTGGGTAGACTCGGACCGGAGGACTTGTAATTCTACACATGAGTTAGGATTAATTCCTAAGTATTTGAAGTGTGTTAGATGTGTTTAGGGGTCATAAGGGATCTCTAACACCAAGTCGAGTCCAAAGAACTCCAATTGATTAAGTTTTCGGACGAGTTAGTTTAAGGGTCAACTACAAACGACCATATCTCCTTGGATATAAAGAACTGGGTGTCCCACGACCTACCAAATTAAAGGTATTTGAGTCTTCTTTCCAACGCCACCAAGATTGCAATTTTTGGAGTTCGGAGTCAAAAGTTATGGCCATTTTACTACAGACTAGTACTGCAGCAATTTCAAGCCTGGGCGAAATTTGGGCTTGGCGCTCCAGTGGCGCCCCACGCCACTATAGCGCCCCACGCCACTATAGCGCCAGAAAACAGCCTCAGTAGTTTGGGGCTTGGCGCGACGCGCCACTATTAGATGTGCAGGTTTTTAAGCCTATTTTGGCTTGGCGCTGCAGTGGCGCGACGCGCCACTATAGCGCCAACAAGATTTTTGCCCATTTTTCAGATTTTTGAAGAGGGACAAATTGGACTTTTTCCCTAATTACATATACCCTATCCTTGAACGTTTTGGGACCATTTTTCAGCCCCCACTCTCTCTCTAAAAGCCCTAGGAGCTTCTCTCTCTCTCTCTTCTTCTTCTTCCCCAAATCCATCTCCAACAAAGGGTGCCTTCAAGAGTTTCAAGGATTCAAGTCTTCCATTGAAGACCTAACATCAAGTTCCTTCAAAGTCTTCAAACAAGGTATGTAAGGCTAACCTAAAATATGGATTTAGTTCTTCCATATGCCCATATATATGTATTGATTGGAATGAAAAGAATGAATTGATTAGTTAAGAATGTCCCTTTGCTTCTATAAAATGAACATAGGACAAAAATAAGGATTTTTGGAGTAGATGGTTGATGATACTTGACAATGATGTGATGATAATGTTTGATGATGATGTAAATGATAATATATGATGATGATGTGATGATGATGTTTTGGTGACGATGTGAGTGATGGTGTGAATGGTGCTTATTTAATATATGTAGAATGGTTGACGAAGAGGTATATTGATGAGGATGTTATGTGATGAAGTGGATTGGAGTCTAATGTGAGTTTGTGGTATGTGATGTGCATAATTTGAGTTGGTTGGAGTCTTAGGTATGTTTTGAAAATAAATGATCTTTTGAGGAGGAGCTTTAAATAAAGTATTTGTGAACCTTTTTGCATAACCTATTTATACACTATTATGAGTCTAAAGAATTATTAGTTTCATCTTTGATTTAGAAAGGAGTTTAAGTATGAGTTGAGTATGAAGAGCCTTTGAATGAGTTGAGTATCTTTACATTAAAGTATTTATTTTGAGTTTGAGTGGAGGAGTTGAAATTATATTTTGATGTACATAACATTTTCTACATTCATTGAGTCGAGATTGTATAAATTTTTAAAGAGAAGAGTTTGATGATTTGAAATGAGTCGATTTGAAAGAAGGTCCAATGAGACTTGTCATTATGAGTTAATTGAGTTGAAATGAGAACAGAGTTGATGAGGTGGCAATGTTCCACATGAAACTAGCCGTGAGGGCTTGTTTGAGATGATTGAAGGAGTTTTATGAGCATGGAGTCATGGGAGGAGTATCGAGCACCGAATTGAGCAAGAGTACAGTCCATACTCGAACCCAATACCTGTGTTGCCAAACGTAGGGGGGATTGAACCGTTAAGTCGGATGCTTCCTCGAGAGTTTTGTCCTGACATTATAGGACTTGGTTGGATTGGATCCATGAGGTTCGTCGTTCATGCCCTGGCAAGGTATGAACGGGCGTGGCAACGACGTCGTTTCGTTGTACCTTCACTGGCTCATAAGTGTTGGTTGTCGGTTAAGAGAAACTCCCATTTAGGTCTTGATAGTACTCTGAGTTAGTTGAGTTGAGTGAGTTGCTATATGCTTATGAGTTAATCCTGTCTACACTATTTCTTGTTAGACTTAGGACACTTGAGTGAGTTGTTACAGATTTATTGAGTTGAGTCCTTTGAGTTGAATTGTAAAACGTTGTATAATTTAATTTGCATATTTACTGAGTTGAGTCCTTTGAGCTGATTGTTGAGTTGAATGTTGAGTAGATTGTATACGGTCGGATTGGAGTAGATGAATTGTGATTGGAATGAATGGAATGGTATGTGACTAGATTGGATTTGATTATTGAGTTAATTATTGAGTTGAGTGTATATAATCGGATTGCACATGATTGAAAGGAATCGAATTGTAAATGAGTTGATTGAACAGTATTGTGTATGATTGGATTTGGACTGTATGGTATATGATTGATCTTTGTCTAAAAATGTATTATTACTTTAGACTTATGACGCCTTGTTGAGTCTCTCTTATCTTTTCAATTTGAGATATTTGGACCGCTGCTATTCTTCCTTGAGGTATGTTTCATTCTGCCATTTTACATACCAGTACATTCCACGTACTGACGCCATTTGGCCTGCATCGTTTCATGATGCAGAGACAGGTTTAAGAGATCGTCAATAGGAGCATCATTGGGGATCTATTCGCACTCAGCGTGTTGGTGAGTCCTCCCCTACATTCGGAGGACACCGTCTGTGTATTCTTGCATCGAGTTAGCCCTTTTCATTTTGATTTGAGGTAGCCATGAACATGTCATTGGCACCAATTAGATAGTAGTGATAGAGGCTTCATAGACTAGATAGTGATGAGTCGATCGAGTTATTCTTGTCAAACTATTTATAATGACAAATATTAGAGTTGAATTTGTTGGCCCATGGCCTTTATTCTTTGAGTTAGACTGAGGTTTGAGTTGCCCACTGAATATTCTCTTTATTCTTTTGTCTTCCGCTGATCGAATGAATGAACGGATGTGTGATCAGGCTATGTGGTTCGCTTGGGAGCCAGAAATGGTTTCTGAGTGCCGGTTACGTCTAGGGTACCCTCCCGGGGCGTGACAAACATGGTATCAGAGCACAGAGTTCAAGTGTCCTAGGGAGTCTATGAAGCCGTGTCTAGTAGAGTCTTGCTTATGGGTGTGTTGTGCACCACACTTATAATCAGGAGGCTATAGGACATTAAGAATTGTTTCCCTTCTTTCATATTCTAGATTCGTGCGATAGAGTTTAACTCTATAAATATTCCCTTCCAATTCGTGCGTTGCTCAAATCCATTTGACTACCCCTCATACTCAAGGTAGTTGAAATGGTAGATATGAGATTCTTGTTGATGAGTTAAGATAAAGTCTTGAGGAAGTGAAGAGACTGCACAAGGCTTGAGAGGAGCCGATTGTTATACTTAACTTTGTTGATCTGGGAAGAATGTACTCTATTTCATAATTGATCGTGCGTTGAGCCAGAGCGAGTTGTATCCTAGAATCTTATCTCTAAATCTTGATTCAAACGTTATCTTTGAGAGGGAGGTTATGTCTCTAAGTGATTAGTATCGCCATTCGATGGAGTGTGATTTGAGGAAAAGGTGAGTTATGATTCATAGGATGATTCGAGAGTTAGAAAGAGGGAGTTGGAGGAGTAGAGCTCAAATAGTAAGAATGATGGTTGATTGAGGCCGGTAACTAGGGTGAAATATCTATAAGGTGAGTAACGAGGTGTAGAGAATGATTGTGATAGTGCTAATTTTAAGGCTTGATTCAGTAGGCTTGACATGACATATGCAGGAGATTAAGATATTAACTTGTGAGGAGTATGCGTCATTAAAGAAGGGGTATGTGACCCTCAAATATAAATAGTGAGTTGAGGCTAAGTCATTTTATAAGAAGAGGCTTAGGATGTGTATATGAAATAGTATAGATTTGAATGAGGCTCTAATTTTATGAGTTGCTTTGGGGTGACTAGTTAGTATCCTTTAGTTGATGCCTTTAAGCTAAGGGGGAGATGATAGGGTAATGAGCCAAAGTAAGTCTTGAGCTTTCGATAGTGATGAGTTGGCCAAGATGATAGTAGATGGAGTTGAGTAAGAGTAGATGAGGGAGAGTGAGTGCTTCCCGATTGTGATAGTTGTGTTGTACTTGTCTAGTTGAGGATAGATGTGTGGAGGAGGAGTGAGATGAGACCTTGTGATGAGCGATAGATGGTAAGAGTATGTTAGTATGTCTCTGGGTGAGAGCTCATACAATAATGAAGGTAGAAGTAGTAAGGTAAGACCGAGAATTCTTAGATGAGAGTGAGGTAGTTAGAGTGATAAGTTTGAGAGTATGATTGTCACTGTAAGAGTGATGGTAGTAGGCTAACGATTGCATTTGGGGGAAATATTGGAGGTTCAGGAAGGGCGTAATGAGGCTTGGAAAGGAGGGGAAGTTTGGACACCGATATATTGACCTTATGAAATTGTGAAGAGGATTAGGAATGTCGCTCATGAGTTGGAGTTCGACAATTGACGATCTAGAGGTTGGAATGATTCGGTTGATAGAGTTTCGATGTTCTATTCGTGCCTAATGATGAGAATGTTGAGGGTGATGTTCCTATTCTTGACTTGAAGTAGTTTGCCTATTCTTGAGTCGAAATAGTTGATTGTCTAGATTGTTTGATGTGGTTGATTTGATTGAGTATCGATTCTTATTCGTGCCTCGAGTCCACTATTGGTTTACTCATCATTCGAGGACGAATGATCCCAAGGGGGAGATATTGTAACACCCCCCAAAATTTTCCGCTAAGATTCAAACATTTCTTCACGTGTGGGTAGACTCGGACCGGAGGACTTGTAATTCTACACATGAGTTAGGATTAATTCCTAAGTATTTGAAGTGTGTTAGATGTGTTTAGGGGTCATAAGGGATCTCTAACACCAAGTCGAGTCCAAAGAACTCCAATTGATTAAGTTTTCGGACGAGTTAGTTTAAGGGTCAACTACAAACGACCATATCTCCTTGGATATAAAGAACTGGGTGGACCACAACCTACCAAATTAAAGGTATTTGAGTCTTCTTTCCAACGCCACCAAGATTGCAATTTTTGGAGTTCGGAGTCAAAAGTTATGGCCATTTTACTACAGACTAGTACTGCAGCAATTTCAAGCCTGGGCGAAATTTGGGCTTGGCGCTCCAGTGGCGCCCCACGCCACTATAGCGCCCCACGCCACTATAGCGCCAGAAAACAGCCTCAGTAGTTTGGGGCTTGGCGCGACGCGCCACTATTAGATGTGCAGGTTTTTAAGCCTATTTTGGCTTGGCGCTGCAGTGGCGCGACGCGCCACTATAGCGCCAACAAGATTTTTGCCCATTTTTCAGATTTTTGAAGAGGGACAAATTGGACTTTTTCCCTAATTACATATACCCTATCCTTGAACGTTTTGGGACCATTTTTCAGCCCCCACTCTCTCTCTAAAAGCCCTAGGAGCTTCTCTCTCTCTCTCTTCTTCTTCTTCCCCAAATCCATCTCCAACAAAGGGTGCCTTCAAGAGTTTCAAGGATTCAAGTCTTCCATTGAAGACCTAACATCAAGTTCCTTCAAAGTCTTCAAACAAGGTATGTAAGGCTAACCTAAAATATGGATTTAGTTCTTCCATATGCCCATATATATGTATTGATTGGAATGAAAAGAATGAATTGATTAGTTAAGAATGTCCCTTTGCTTCTATAAAATGAACATAGGACAAAAATAAGGATTTTTGGAGTAGATGGTTGATGATACTTGACAATGATGTGATGATAATGTTTGATGATGATGTAAATGATAATATATGATGATGATGTGATGATGATGTTTTGGTGACGATGTGAGTGATGGTGTGAATGGTGCTTATTTAATATATGTAGAATGGTTGACGAAGAGGTATATTGATGAGGATGTTATGTGATGAAGTGGATTGGAGTCTAATGTGAGTTTGTGGTATGTGATGTGCATAATTTGAGTTGGTTGGAGTCTTAGGTATGTTTTGAAAATAAATGATCTTTTGAGGAGGAGCTTTAAATAAAGTATTTGTGAACCTTTTTGCATAACCTATTTATACACTATTATGAGTCTAAAGAATTATTAGTTTCATCTTTGATTTAGAAAGAAGTTTAAGTATGAGTTGAGTATGAAGAGCCTTTGAATGAGTTGAGTATCTTTACATTAAAGTATTTATTTTGAGTTTGAGTGGAGGAGTTGAAATTATATTTTGATGTACATAACATTTTCTACATTCATTGAGTCGAGATTGTATAAATTTTTAAAGAGAAGAGTTTGATGATTTGAAATGAGTCGATTTGAAAGAAGGTCCAATGAGACTTGTCATTATGAGTTAATTGAGTTGAAATGAGAACAGAGTTGATGAGGTGGCAATGTTCCACATGAAACTAGCCGTGAGGGCTTGTTTGAGATGATTGAAGGAGTTTTATGAGCATGGAGTCATGGGAGGAGTATCGAGCACCGAATTGAGCAAGAGTACAGTCCATACTCGAACCCAATACCTGTGTTGCCAAACGTAGGGGGGATTGAACCGTTAAGTCGGATGCTTCCTCGAGAGTTTTGTCCTGACATTATAGGACTTGGTTGGATTGGATCCATGAGGTTCGTCGTTCATGCCCTGGCAAGGTATGAACGGGCGTGGCAACGACGTCGTTTCGTTGTACCTTTACTGGCTCATAAGTGTTGGTTGTCGGTTAAGAGAAACTCCCATTTAGGTCTTGATAGTACTCTGAGTCAGTTGAGTTGAGTGAGTTGCTATATGCTTATGAGTTAGTCTTGTCTACACTATTTCTTGTTAGACTTAGGACACTTGAGTGAGTTGTTACAGATTTATTGAGTTGAGTCCTTTGAGTTGAATTGTAAAACGTTGTATAATTTAATTTGCATATTTACTGAGTTGAGTCCTTTGAGCTGATTGTTGAGTTGAATGTTGAGTAGATTGTATACGGTCGGATTGGAGTAGATGAATTGTGATTGGAATGAATGGAATGGTATGTGACTAGATTGGATTTGATTATTGAGTTAATTATTGAGTTGAGTGTATATAATCGGATTGCACATGATTGAAAGGGATCGAATTGTAAATGAGTTGATTGAACAGTATTGTGTATGATTGGATTTGGACTGTATGGTATATGATTGATCTTTGTCTAAAAATGTATTATTACTTTAGACTTATGACGCCTTGTTGAGTCTCTCTTATCTTTTCAATTTGAGATATTTGGACCGCTGCTATTCTTCCTTGAGGTATGTTTCATTCTGCCATTTTACATACCAGTACATTCCACGTACTGACGCCATTTGGCCTGCATCGTTTCATGATGCAGAGACAGGTTTAAGAGATCGTCAATAGGAGCATCATTGGGGATCTATTCGCACTCAGCGTGTTGGTGAGTCCTCCCCTACATTCGGAGGACACCGTCTGTGTATTCTTGCATCGAGTTAGCCCTTTTCATTTTGATTTGAGGTAGCCATGAACATGTCATTGGTACCAATTAGATAGTAGTGATAGAGGCTTCATAGACTAGATAGTGATGAGTCGATCGAGTTATTCTTGTCAAACTATTTATAATGACAAATATTAGAGTTGAATTTGTTGGCCCATGGCCTTTATTCTTTGAGTTAGACTGAGGTTTGAGTTGCCCACTGAATATTCTCTTTATTCTTTTGTCTTCCGCTGATCGAATGAATGAACGGATGTGTGATCAGGCTATGTGGTTCGCTTGGGAGCCAGAAATGGTTTCTGAGTGCCGGTTACGTCTAGGGTACCCTCCCGGGGCGTGACAGTACTTTTAACTTAATTTTTAAATAATATATGTTACTCACTCAGTCCCCACTTGTGTGGCACATATGAAATTTGGAAAGCTAACCAGATTTTAATATGGTCTTTTAACATAATTTTCAAATAAAATATGTTTCTTCCTCTGTTTCAACTTATGTGACACATGTGAAATTTTGAAAATCAATCAAATTTTTAGTATGTTTTTAAAAATATTTTAAGTTGTTAATTATTATGACTTATATTACTCTTAATTAATATAATTTTTAAAAATAATATATGTTATTTACCCTATACCAATTTATGTGGCACCTGTGAAATTTTGAGAGTTAACTAAATTTCTAATATGTTTTTAATATTTTAAGTTATGATTTATAGTACTCTTAACGTAATTTTTAAATAATAAATGTTACTCCCTTTGCGTCAATTTATGTGGCATATGTGAAATTTTGAGAGTTATCACATTTTAATATATTTTTCAAATACTCTAAATTGTTAATTGTGATTTATAATACTCTTAACGTCATTTCTAAATAACACATGTTACTTCCGCAGTCCTAATTATGCAGTACGGGTGAAATTTCAAGAGTTAATTGATCGCACATGTGAAATTTTGAGAGAATCACATTGTAATATGTTTTTCAAATATTTTCAGTTGTTAATTACTGCAATTATAGTACTCTTAATGTAATTTTCAACTAATATATGTTGCTCCAAGTTTCCAATTATGTACTACGGGAGAATGTTTGAGAGTAAGCCATATTTTTAATTTTTAAAGTTAATTTTAGTACTATTTTTATAAATACATAACATATAAAAAGGAAAATAAGATAAATAAATTAAAATAAATAAAATAATAGAGGAAGTTAAAGGAGAAGGGCAAGCCGGTCATAATACAGTTAAATTTTTAAATAACATATTATAGTACTTTTTTTGTAATTTTTAAATACATAACATAATATAAATAAAAGTAAGATAAATAAATTGAAATAAATGAAATATTAAGTATATAAATAGAATGAATTAAAGGAGAAGGGCAAATCAGACAAATGACCGACTGACCCTAAGTTCCTCAATATTCGCTTCTATAATATAGTTAAAAATGGAATAAACACACCACTATTGTCACAATAAGGAACACCCACTCTCTCCAATCTTCCATAACTCAAATACTACCATCAACGTTGCTATGAAGATGAAAAAGAAAGAATCACAGGAAGAGTTTAGAGCAAAAGATCATAAGCACAATTCATTCAAGAAATCTGATTAGAGAACATACATGATGTAAGTTTATTCGTATAACATAGGATTGGACATTCTTAGATTCATGGAATAAGATCGGGATCACTGAATGAAGTTACCATTTCTCATTCTAGAAACCGAGCATGAATATGAATCAACATGAAGTGCATGGGTCTAGGCAATATGTATGGTGTTGATACACAGGACAAGAGTAGGGTATCACATCGACTTAAATATAAGAAATATATTGAGATAGAACATCATTGATGTCTTATCCTGGTCAATTGATCATTATCTGAAGCTCAAAAACTTACTTTAGTTCATTACCTCATCGTCTCACCCTTATCTCGAAGGTCATCGCCCTAAGTCTACAGATCGATTCTATTTTCTAAGCTATAAGCACAACACTCCACAAGGTCGGGGCATCACTATGCACAAGTATACTTAAACTCTCTGTTATACTATACTCAAAGATACAAAACCTCTACTAGGACTTCCTTATGAGATACTTCTCTTAACTTTCTTCTATAGTAAAGGCACATTTTTATAATCACTGCTCTTATCGGCGTACATAGCCTTTTCTTCTAACTCTTATGATCTTACCTCTTTCCGCCACCACTCATCTTCTAAGTTCACCTATACCTAACTAAGGGAAACTTGGACTATAATGGGATACTAATCATCTTCTATACATAACCTCCTTCGACCCAAATTTTATGGATACTATATAGAATATACTGTTTACCTGAACCTCCTCCCTATTGGAAACTGACAAATACGAACTAGACACCCATAATAATATATACTGTTTTTTGTGCTTTGATTATACTATTGTTTGGACCATTTTCGTCATCTACTTATCTACTTATTTACTCTAATATTCTTGTCTGACCTTTTTCTATGCTTTTATTGAGCCGAGGGTCTTTCGGAAACAGCCGTCCTACATTGGTAGGAGTCAGGTCTGCGTACACTCTACCCTCCCCAGACCCCACGATGTGGGATTTCACTGGGTTGTTGTTGTTGTTGTAGCCTCATATTATATACTATCTCAGATACACATCTTAAGCCTCTTCTTACCCAAAGACTTAGCCACAAATCATTATTTCCATCTAAGGGTCATACATGCCACATTTGGGATATCACACTCCTTGCAACTTAATATCTTAACTTGTCGCATACGCTATGTTAATCTTACTAGAACAAATCTCAAAACTAATACTATCATACTCATACTATCCCTTTTCTTTTTTAAAATGCTCATTAATTATTCAAGCTTAGGGACTAGTACTAAACATGTACATCAACACACTTTTAGTATAATATACTTACTACTGCTAGATAAATTGAGAAACATTAGACTACTAAAACCTCATCACAAGAAATCGATCTTTATCTCACAATCTGTCTAATTATAGTCTATCATCACACTCTATTTCACCACATAAGTACTATCTGCCTATTCACTATACCTCGTCATAAACTCCTTTCTTAGTTCAAGTATACTCTAACTCATCCTAACCAACAATTCTTGCTCTACTTTTTATCAAGGAATCTACAAAAAATTCATTACTCCTTAGCCAACACGTAAGGGAATACTACCTCACTAGTAACTTAGTGGGTACATAACTAGTACTATATACTATACTCAATAACCATCCCATCTCTTTAGGTTGCCACACTTCTAAATGTATACTTCTAACTTTGGGCACTTTTACTACTACTGGCTCATAACATCACTAAGTGTGGCATTGAAACCGGCACTTATCGATACCCGTACCGGTCCGTCCTGATCCGGGTCCGGTTCTATTCCAATCCGGTAAGTACAGGTAGGGGTAGGGGGTCCGGTAGGGGGAACGAGATGGGTGGGGGTACCGTTCCAGTAATTCCGTCAGATTTTTAATTTTTTTATATAATATAGCTGTTGGACGGGCCCACCCCAATGACTCTTTCACCCCCATCAGCCCCCTAACCACCCCATCCTCCAATTTTTTATAATACCCTAAACTTTATAAAAACTATAATTAGGTCCTATTTTTAAACTATAAAACCCCCCACCCCTTTACAATTTATTCACACTACTTTCTAGTTTCTCAATTCTCAACTCTTTCAAGTTTCATTACTTCTAAAATACTCTCTTAAGTGTTCTTAAATTCTATTAGTTGGAAAATTTTGGTGGATTATTTTGGAGCATCTTCAAATTTCAAGTTTCATCAATTTTTGGCCTTTACATCTGCTCTTATGCAGACATTCGGTATATTCGTTCCAACTTACAAAATTTCATCTATTTAGTCTTTACTAGTTTACTTATATATTTGTTTGTTTTTAATTTACGTATTATATTTAATTTGCCTATTTCTATAATTTTACTAGTTTACTTATTTAGTCTTTACTAGTTTACTTATTTATTTGTTTGTCTTTAATTTTTGTATTATATTTAATTTGCCTATTTGTACAATTTTAATATGGATTTTGGTGACAAAAATATTTCAAGAAAAGGTAAAAACTGAATTTTGGATAGTGTTGCTAATGTTTTAATCGGAAAACTAAATTTGGAGCTAGTTCTTCTAAATCTAAAACTAGACAACCACCATTAAGTATTAATACAGATGATTATACGTATATTAATGAAACTTGTTTTGATATTGATAGTAATACTCAATTAGACCATGAATTTTTAGATAGAAGATATGGTAATTTTGATGAATCACTAGATGATGATGATAATGTAGTTAATGGTGATATTGATACTTTTGATGATGATACAACTAAGCCACCTACGATTACTAGTCCTTTTCGTGCTCCCGCTCCCACTCGCCCTCCCCCTGTACATCCTAGTAGAGCTAAGCCTAAGTCTGAATGTAAAAAAAATCTGTTGTTTGGCAATTTATAACTCAAAGTGAAGATAAAGCTCAAGCAATTTGTAATAAATGTAAATATGTCATGAACCATAAAACTGGGGAAAGGCTGGTGGTACATGACATTTACGAAATCATTTGATGGGTTGTTGTAAAAGAGAAATTTCGGAAGCTAATGCGATAGCGGAGGCAATAAAAAATGGTACGCCCCTTCCTAATGCAGCTGTGGGAGTAGGGGGTCTGACATGGTACAATCGATATTAAACCCTTCCAATATTTCTGGCTCTAGTACACATCGATCATATAGTAGGGAAGGAGATCTAGAAGAATTGGCTAAATTGATTGTTGTTATTGGATTGCCTTTTAGATTTGGTGAAAATCCCGGTTTTATTTATTATATTAGATTAGTGTATACTTTATCGTTTAATTGTTTTGTAAGAAACACTATTAAAAAGGCAGTTTTTGATTATCAAGGCCAATATTTTCTTTATCTTCATTGTTTATTTAATCATAATACTTGTATAATAGCTATAACTTCTGATATGAGCCGTAGCGTAAATGGTAACGATTATTTTACGATTACCGATCACTGGATTGATGAAAATTTTAATTTACAAAAATATATTTTGGGTTACAAAAGTTGTGAAGTTTCAAAAATCGGTGCTTATATTGCTCAAACTATTTTAGGAGTTACATAATTTTTTGGAATAACTAATAAAATAATGAGTCTCACTTTAGACAATGCTTTTAATAATACATTTGCTAGTGATATTTTAAAACGTGTACTTAGCCCTATTTATGATGATGTTTTTTATATTAGATGTGCTGCACATATATATAATTTAGTTGTTAGAGATGGTATAACAATGTATAATACTGGTTGCATTAAATGTGAAACTACATTTCAGTTTATTTTTAAATGTCAAGTAAAATCTAGACGTAAAGAATTTAAAAATAGGTGTCATGAATTTAGTCTTCCATATAGAAAAATTCCAAAAACTGTTGCTAGTAGGTGAAATTCTTTATATTAAATGCTTAAGGTAGTTATGAATATAGAAAACCTTTGCAAATGATTTGGAATATCCATAACACAGATATGGATTACAGACTTTCAAAAATAGACTGGGATGATGTAAAAGAACTTGTAGAGTTTTTTACTTAGCTACAAAACAAATTTTTGGACTTTATTAACCTACTATTTGTTCTGTTTTATCAAATATTTGTGCAATTTTGACTAAATTTTATGACCATCGAAATATACACAGATTTAAAGATTCTATTGTTAAGATGATTGAAATTTTTTTAAAAATATTTTTTCCTATTCCTCAAATTTATTTAACTGTTTATTTATTAAATCCAACATATAAAGAAGTTGGCGCATCATTAATGGTTGAAAGAATTTATTTATATTTAGGTATTAAAGATGAAAAAGAATCTAGTTTTTATCCACTGTTAAATATAGTATTAAAAATGAATTTAGAAAATCATATGACTTGTATAATTCTACTATTTTAAATGAAGTAGTACGTTAAGAAGAACCCCAAACATCTAAGTGTAAGTATTCTGAAGATAATATTGATAATATGTTAGAAATTTATCTAGGACTTACTTCTACCGAAAAAAATGATTTTGACGCATATCTTAATCAGGGAACGGAAAGCATTAAGGATGCAGAAGGCAAACCCTACCTTTTGAATTGGTGGAGGAACCGCGACAAGGCATTTATGAAGCTTCAATGGTTTTTTCGAGATTTGTTTGCTATTAAGGCATCTTCAGTAACTTCGGAGGGAGCTTTTAGTGCAGCCAGATTTCAAATAAGAGAGCATAGACATTTGTTAGCATCTGACAGGTTAGAAATATCGGTATTATTTAGGAATTGGATTAATGCGAAGCGTAGAAATTTTAGGCGTCCGGCCCTACCTGCCCAATTTGAATATGATATTGATAATATTTTGGTAGATTCAAGTGAAGACGGAATTGATGCATATGAGGCACAAGATATGCAACCACTTCCAGAACAAGTAACTAGAGGAATGTTAGAAGAATTAAGACGAGACTAATTTAGAGAGTACAGTTATTAGATAATTCGAGACCTAATTAAAACAGAACCCTTCCTAGGAGGTGGCTGATAGATTAGGTACTTTTCTAATATTTGTAAATTGTAATATAAATTGTGCTAATTACTTTTTTATAAATAAAATGATAGGCTATTCGCCTTAATTTTTTTAATTATTGTCTTCAATTTAATTCAAGTATTTTTTATGTATTTTAATTTTCAAATCTTTGAAACTTAAAAACTTAAAAACTTTAATAGTTTAAAAGTTTAAACTTTAATTTTCAAAATCAATTTTTTCAAATTTGAAATTTAAAGCTTAAAAATTCAAACTTTAAAAGTCCAAAATTTGAATTTTAAACTTTTAGAATTTGAAAATTAAACTTTAAAAGTTTAAATTTTGAAATTAAGAATTTGAAAATTTTAAATTTTTAAAGTTTCAAATTTGAAATTTAAACTTTGAAAATTTTAATATTTTTAAAGTTTAAAATTTTAAATATAAACTTTTGAATTTAAACTTTAAAAATTTAAATTTCAAAATTTAAAATTATAAAGTTTAAATTTTAACTTTTAATCTTTGAAAATTTAAAGAATAAACCTTTTCAAAAAGTCTTAGCTTTTTAAGTTATACTTTTGGAAGAAATATTAAATTAATAATGTATTTTGGAATTGTTTAATCATTAATTAAATTAATTTAACTAATTAAAAAAAAAGTTAATTCGGAATACCGATCCGGTCTGTCCCGGACTGGGACGACCATTATAGAAATTATCGGTTAGTTCTGGTACCATTCCGTTCCTAGTCCAGACGGAACCACTATTTTCATGGCCGGTTCCGGTCCAATTCAGGTAGATACCGGTCCAGTTGTCCCGGTTTCGGTCAAATTCCGGTAGATACCGATCCGATTGTGTTGGTTTCGATACTACTGTCAGCCATAAATATCACATGTCACTCTAATTTTTGAATGTAAATACTACCCAAGAATCCTAAAACATACTTCCTTCCTCAAGGATAACATTTGGTGAAAGGTATAGAGAATAGAGTCTGGGTGCACATCTTGTTTTAGCTCAAATGCACAATTCATATGAATAAGGGTGCATCCTTTCGAATAGATTGACTTAAGCATAATAGTGGGCTCCTCTTAGGCTCTTATGCACTCTCCTTACCTTCTAAAGACTTTATTTGAGAGTAACTAATCAATAAAAATCTGAGCTTTACTGTTCTAACCATCTTGAGTATGAAGGGTAGTCGAATGATTTTGAGCAATATACTGTATCACCTCCTAAAATGTTGTATGTGGTGTTTCAATTCTCGACGAAAATAATACTGCATCTATATTTTAGGTATAACTTTTCATCTAATAGTCCAAAATAGGTGATTTAAATTTCTGAATAACCCCAACGGTATTACCTAAAACTTTCATGAACACCATATTTTAAGATTCAGAGGATACATAGGTCAAATAAATAAATAACCCTAATGAAATAGAGTGTTTGTAGAAGAAAAATCATATCTCACGGTAGGATGTTCCAAATCAGTTGATTCTTGAATGACATGAAATTATACTTCTAGATCTACAATTCATATGAAGACACCAAATTCTAATTAGGAAGTTATCTTGTTCAAACACAGCTTTGAAAAATGGTATTACGTTAAAATAATATTTATCTCACCAACCATGGAAAGATCTAGATCCATTTGATATCACCCATGACATCAATAGTCTTCCATTTGACATCATCCATGAGATCACAATCCTCCATTGAATTTTCAAGATCATCCTTTGTAATTATTTTTATTTATTGTTAGGTCCTTCCTCCACACCTATAAATACCCACCTTATTTTCTCATTTTATTCATCAAACTTTCTCAAACAACTCTTCTTTCTATACACTTGTTTACTCATTCTAAAATATAGTTTAAGTTTTTAGTAGTTTGAAAATACTATTTCAGTGATTCTTATACTCCGGGTAATACACAAAATGCTCCGGCGATGAGAAAGGCTAGGGGTTCAAGAGTGGTCCTTGAGTTCTTCAATTTGAAGTAATGCTTCGAATTCCAGGTATGTAGGACTATTCATAGCATTGAATTGAGTTCTTCCATGCTCCCAATAATTAAATTCATCATAATTGAGTTATAGTTGAGTTTTGCCCTAATTCTTGAATTCTAAATGAGTTAATTCTTCTTCTATTGAGTTATATATTTATGCATTGAGATTATTATTATTCTTATCTCTCATATTATTGAAATTATTGTTCGTGGCTATTTTCTCATGAACCCTAATTGATTTGATGTTCATGAATATTTTTACACGTATTTTGAGTAAAGATGTTGGCTTTTAATATTTATTAACAAAAAGAGTAATTTGAATTAATACTATATATGTATTTTATTGAGTTTTGAAAGAGCAAAGAATTGAGTTTAAATGAATTTGAGTAAATGATATTTTGAGCAAGATGTTTTAATGAGGTGTAAATAATGTGTTGAAGTGTAATGATTGATGAAGAGGTAATAATATGAGTTTGATATTTTCCCAATAAGACTAGATGATGATGTTACTATGAGCATATATTTTGGGAGTAGTATTGAGCACCAAGTTGGGTAAGAATTTAATTGACTCAAATTCCAGAACTACGTAGCCAGCGTAGGATGGAGGCTATACCTCTTAAGTCCCAAAAAGAGGACTTTGATGATTGGATCCAAGATGATGATGTCCTTTACCCTGGCAAGGTATTGGATGGATGTTGCAATGACATCTCTTCGTTGTATCATCACTAGCTCATAAGTGATGGTTGTCTGTTAGAAAAACTCACAACTGAGTAAGAATTGCTTATTATTATTATTATTATTTTTAAACTTACATTACATATTGATATTGAGATGATGTTGAGTTCTGAGTCGAGTCTTCTTGAGAGGAGTTTTTTGATATTTGTCCTTACTTTCCTACCATTTTACATACTCGTACATTCCATGTATTGACGTCATTCGACCTGTATGGTTTTATGATGCAAATACAAGTGTTAGAGATTGTCAACATGCGCATCGGTGAAGATCATTACTTTCAAGCTATTTGGTGAGTTCTTGTATTTGGAGGAACTTTTTATCCTTTTATTATTATTGAGTGTTATGTTTCTTTTGAGGTAGCCATGTACATGTCATTGGCACCGTCAGATAGTGTTAGAGGCTTTATAGACAGAGTTTGATGACGTAATTGGAGTAGTTCTCCTTTGAAACTACTTCTTCCAAGGATTATTTCTTTCATTTGATGTTGATGATGACAAGTCCATATAAGTATTCTTATTTTCACTTATGTCTTTCGATGATGAACGAATGAGTGATGAGACCAAGTGGTTAGAGATGGTTTCTGAGTGTCAGCCACGCCTAGGGTACCCCTCTTGGGGCGTGACATGCATGAATCTAAATAAGTTTCTTAGGGGACAACTCTATTACACTATCTAAAATTTGAGAGAACGGATACGTTTCTTAAATTTCTATAGTCCCTCATTTATAAAAGTGGGGACCTTACAACTATAAATAAGATCTTATTGACACGGCTTTATATATTCCCTAGGACACTTGAATTCTTGGCTCTGATATAAAATTTGTCATACCTGAGTATACACCCTAGGCGTGGCCAGCATCCAGAAAATATTATTGGTTCCCAACGAACCCTTAACCTAGCTAACTCACCAAGCAGAATACTTAACTCACAGAAAGTACAACTCAGATGAGCATAAACAAGAACATAAGTTTAACTTTCTCAAAATAACTCTCAGTACTCAAATATATAGATAAAAGATGTCTAAAAACATATACTCTGAAATCAGAAATAAACTCCAAACTCTATCTATGTCTAGTTTAGAATTTTTGATCAAAGTAACCCATTATTTAAACTAATTTACCAAAATAGTATATATTTTTTTTAAATTTTTTATAAAACTAGTATAAACATACTTGGTTGTAACGTATTAAGTATTATTTTATTCAAAAAGATCAATGGAAAAAAGATAAATGTCTGACGGAGTAAACAAATATAAAATATTACTGCCAAATATATTTTAGTAATTAGTTACTTACAAACATATTTTAAGGCAAAAAAGTTAGTGATAGTAACAACTCTTTATTAACACAAGAATATTTATGTCTTAAAAGCTGACTTGCTTTGCAAACAGAGTTATTTGTAGCAAAAAAGAGTTGAATAGTAACATAAGAATAACTATTGTTTTTCATTGTAAATGGCTAGAAAGAAACTGCAGAAAGTAACGAAAAAAGAATGAGCAACTTGATTAAAAAAACAAAAATAATATATGAGCAAAATCCTTACTTGAAGTCAGTTAGACCAACAGTTTTTCGAAGGCAAGCTAAGGCTGATGATGGAAAATATAGAACTTGGTCATGTTAATCAAAAATTTTGACTAGATAAAAGTTTAAAATCTAGAGATAAGTGCCAAAAACACATCTAAACTATCCATCTTTTTTGAGTTTCATAAATAAATTATTGAAAGTGTGAGTTTCATACCTAAACTATCACTTCTCAGTTTGAGAAACATACCTCAGTGGTGTGTGTAATATACTCTCTCTATTTTTGAATTTTTTTGCCACATGACTAAAATACTCTATATTGATAAAAATTAAATAAACTATCAATATTAGTTAAAAGTTAAAACTAAAGAATTCTATCCCCAAAGAAAGAAATTATTTTTTAAAAAAACAAAATTATTTTTTAAAAAAACAAAATCATTTTTTTAAAAAAATGAAATTATTTTTTTAAAAAAGTTAAAAATATTTTTCTCACTCATGTGTATGTATCTAACACAAAATGAGAAAACAAATTAGAAGTGGAGGGTTAGGTGTGGTGGCATACAGTTTTTTTTTTTAAAAAAATTAAAAATAATAGCTAAATTATTATTTGAAGGGGGAGGGGGAAGATGAAGTAAGAATGTTTTTTTTTAAAACTTTTATAAAAGAAATATAGAAAAATAATTGCGGGGGGGGGGGGGGGGGAGGTAGGGGGAGGCGGGCAGTGTGGTGAGAAAAAGTGGTGGAGTGGGGTAATAAAAATATTTTATATTTTATTTTATATTTTTTTTGAGGGTGGGATAGTAATACTTTAATATTTAATTTTAACTAATTATAAGAATTTCTTTAATTTTTGTCTAGGTGAAATATTTTATCTATGTGGAGTGTGATGTGATAATTTTTTTAAAAATGAAAGAGAGAGTGTAGCATACACACCATGGTGAGAGTGAAATAAAAGAGAGAGATGTGTTTTTTAAACTAAGAAGTGATAGTTTAGGTATGAAACTCACACTCCAATAGTTTAGGTATAAAACTAAAAAAATAGGGATAGTTTAGGTATATTTTTGACACTTATCTCAAAAATCTAAGAAGAAAGAAAGTCTTGAATTCTTGGAAATATTATTAAGTTTTTCCTAAATACAAGATATAATTTAACAATAAGGTGTATGGTGGAAGTAACCAATGGAGTAAAATTATCAGTAACATTTTAGCCTTATAAGATATCCGTGATTCGATTCTATAGAGTCTTTATTGTCAGTAATGTTTTAGCCTTAAAACATGTTTGTGAGTAATAAATTAATAAAACGTATTTGGCTGTAATGTTTTATGTCTTTTTACTCCGTCAAGCATTTGTCTTTTTGCCATTGATTATTTTTGAATAACATAATACCTAAATATTACTGCTAAGTATGTTTATACTGGTTTTGTAAAATTTTAAAGAATGACCTATTTTGGTAAATTGATTTGAATAATAGCTTACTTCGGGTAAAAAATTCTCTAGTATATGAAGTCTCTAAACTAACTCTTAATAAGTATCGGGACAGGCCCACATCTACCTCAAAAATTAATATAATAAATGACTGAAATACATGACTCAAGTGTTCCTCTGAATGCAAGGAGGTCTTACCAAAATCTAGAAGGAAACTGATTTTCAAGGATACACCTGTTGAGAATCTCTATCACCTGTATTTGCATCATAAAATGATGCAGCTTTGAATGACATCAATACATAGAATGTACGGTATGTAAAATAGCTAAAAAGAAATTACTCAAGAGTACCCAACTCAATAGAATGGATGCACAATTAATCTCAATTCAATGAAGTGTCTCAACTCAATAAAGCATGCAATATATAAATAAGACAATTCTTTAAATGATATGAATAAGTAAATGCAACTCAGTATGAAAATAATAATTACTCTTTGTGGAGTTTCTCTAACCGGCAAACATCACTCTACTCATCATGATGATACACCGAACTTTTGTTGTTACCACAACCGTCCAATACCTTGCCAGGATAAGGTATGCAACTCACCTCTGGAGCCAATAAAAGTTTGTATTAGGAACCTAAGTAAGGAGTTTCCCAAACTAACAGTATGATCCTATCCTATGTTGGCTAAGTAGTTTATGAGGTTTGACTTTTCTTAACTCTTACCCAAATCGGTGCTCAATATACTCCCAAAATATTTTTAATATTCTCATGAACTTAAGTTAGTATAAGTACTCAAAATATTATCTCATTAGTCTCATTGGACTTTACTCAATTAGCTCAACTCTTCTTAACTCATAACTTCTCTTTATAATAGTTTTACTCCTCAACTCAGTGAATGCATAAAATATAGTTTTAACTTCTCAACTCAATCTCTAAATAAATATTTAAATGCATTCTTGCTCAAACTCATTTAGACTCAATAATGATCATGCTCAAAATCAGTGAATGAATGAGTACTCAAACTCAAACTCAAACTCATTTAAACTGAATAATGATCATGCTCAAAATCAGTGAATGAATGACTCCTCAAACTAAAACTCTTTCTCAATTAAAAGATGAAATATATCATTCTTTTATCTCAAATTAATGCATAAGATATAAGAAATGCAATTATACTCAACTTGACTTCATATGAATGTAGACATGAACAATAATTCAAGAACTCAAAGCCATTGGAATCATCATAATAGAAATAAATACATAGAAAACTCAATAACAGATTTTATAATTACTCGAAACTCAATGTACGTGATTGAAACTCAAATACTTGGCTGGATGAAGATGTAGGAAATGAGGAAGAACTTATCCCAATGTTGTAATTAGCCTTACATACCTTAAATGTACCATAAATCTTGAAGAAGAACCCTAACTTGAAGAACAATGATCAAGAAACCCTTTCTTTAAATTCTTGGATTCATTTTTAAAAAATCCTATATTTTGATGGTAGATCCTTGCTTAGGATACATAATCATATATTAGAATCACTATGAAATTATGAGAGTATGCTTAACTTGATTTGAAAGGAAGAATTCTTGATGGACTTTTTCAAAAATAAAGTCTTGAACCCTAGAATTGAATTCTTGATATTCACTAGAGATAGGAAGAAGATTTGTTATTAAAATTTTGTAGAAATTCAAGGATTGTAAGACCCCAAAAGTTGGAAAGTCAGAACACAAGGATTAAAAGATGAATTTCTACAAAACTCATTCTTTTTGGCTCCAAGTGTTCTTCACGAGGCCCTATACGGACCGTCAAAAGGACCACGGGCCATGAAGGGACATCGTGGTCCAAGCCTACAGACCTAAGTTCTGAAGTGGTGACCACGAAGGGGCACTACAAGACGTAGTGCATACCACGAGCCATGGTCGCTTCTGTGGTGACACCACCGCCCGACCTCTGACAAATCCCTCACCAGGATCCCAGTCCACAGATCGTATTGTCCTTCACAGGCTGTGATGGTCTCCGTGAAAGAGGTCCTGCTGATCCTCTTTTTCATCAAGTGCAAGGCAGTCCACGATCACCACCACAGGCTGTGTGAAGTTCACGGATCATGGTGGATCCTTCATGCAATCCCAATTTTTAGTTTTAAGTGGGGGGGGGGGGGGTATTTTGGTTATTCCCTATATCTCATTATTGATTATGGATGGTTTTTGGGACTATATTCTCACCTATTAACTATCGTAAGCCCTTATAAACCTCTCATTATCTCCCAAACAGTCCAAATCAAAATTCTCTCCCTAACAGTGTGTTCTCCAAGAAGGGGAGCCTTGGAATAACTAGTAAAATTGCTGGCATGTGACCAGAAGATTACGGGTTCAAGCCTTGGAAACAACCTCTGGAAGAAATACAAGGTAAGGCTCCGTACAATAGACCATTGTGGTTGGGCCCTTCCTTGGATCCTGCACATAGCGGGAGCTTTAGTGCATCGGACTACCCTTTTTAGAAGTGTGTTCTCCAAGTCTTCTTCTTCCTCAAACCAATTTCAAAGGGTTTCCTCATGATCAAGATTTAATTCTCTTCAATCAGGGATTCTAAGGATCAAGGTATGTGGAACTTCATCCATGGGTACCTTTACCTATGGAATCCCATGTTTTCTCTTCAAATTCTTTATGATTTTTATTCAAAAAGCCCTAATTTTATGATAATGTACTAGGGTCTGTTATTGATGATATATTTTATGATTATTAATTAAATTATGCATTCTCTCAATATTATTTTCATGAATTATGTCCTATTGATATAAAGAATATGATCATGTAAGTTTTCAATCCAATTTCATGATTTTGAAGTAAATTATTCATGTATTCAAGTTTCTACCATAATTTCAAGTATAAGCTATGATCATGAATTTCAAGTATGTAATTGTGTTTCATGAATGAGGGTGACTCAAGACCCTAATGATGTTTATGAAAAAGTTTTATAATGACGGAAGGCCTACACCCACATTACATGAATCACATGATAATGAACTATTCTTATGAACAAGTTTTATATTAAGTATGATTATGAAAGGCTTATGATTTATGCCAAGTATGATTTATGATTATGATATTAAATGTATTCCATGGGATATTGACGTAACATCGAGAGGACTTTGAGGTGGGAGCTCGACCTAAGCCTTAGTAGCAACCTATAGTCCCTTAAACTACGTTGCCACCATAGCTTTGCCGATATGACCTAGCTAGTGGATCCGTATATAGCACATAATGATGATAATGCTGGACGAAGTCTACCTTAGCACGTAGACTCCCCTCCTTCTTGATGTGAGGATCATTAAATTCCATGGAATAGCTCGCATGTTCTTAATGTCAATTACGGTTATCTCCCACATATGTATGGTTCTTATGATGATTAGGTTTTGATGCATTGAGCAATGAGTTTAATGTTTTCATGACTTCATTCATGTTTTAAGGATTTTGGTCTTGCATCCTATGATTTATATTGACTATTTTCTATATTTATTGTTCATGCATCTTCTCATATACTTAGTTAATTTCATGCACTAATGCATGTTTTTTGCCTAGATTGTGGCTAGAGTTTATACCTTGTATTATTGGTGAGTCCTCATAGCTCAAGGACATGATATTATTTCATTTGATAATTGACTTGTTCATTACTCTTATGTTTTCATGGGTGAGATAGGGACTTGTCTTATGTCTCCATCGAGTTAATACAGGAATGTTAGATATTCATGGAGTCTATATTGTTGCTTTTGCTCATTTTGAGACTTATGCCTCTTTTAATGATACTATGCTTCCGTATATTTTATTTAGCTTATTTGATCTATTTACCTTATGTATGCTTATGAATGATATGCTAAGAAGCTTGGTTGAGGTCCCTCCAGATTCTAATCATTGTACCACGACAAGGCCTTAGTTCAGGTCGTGATAAACTTAGTATCAGAGCCCAAGGTTTAAAGTGTCCTAGAGAGTCTAACATGCCCCGTCAAGTAGAGTCTTATTAATGGGTGTGATGCGCGCCACATATATGAATAAGAGGTTATGAGGTGTCTTAGGAAACAATTTACTTCTTTCATGATCTCGTCATGCTATGGAGTCGAACTCTAAGGTTTCCTCCTCTAACGCTTTCTCTTTTCGATTACAGAATCATGTCTCTATGAAGATACCCCATCCAACAAAGTTGAGGGAGAGGAGAAACAAGCTCCAAATAACCTTATGAATGAACAAGTTACTTACACTAAGTTTCAGACAACTTGTTCTATGCTAGCCCAATCCATAACTACTCAAGTGAATCAAGGAGTAGCTGCTCCTCTAAATGTGTCTACATTGGCTTCAAGGTTTAGAGACTTCACAAGGATGAACCCTCCCTAGTTTCATGGAGCCAAGATTAATGAGGATCCCCAAGACTTTGTTGATAAAGTGTATAAGATTATGGATATTATGTGAGTGTCCTTGGAAAAGAAGGAAGAATTGGCGGCCTACCAATTCAAAGGTATCTCTCAAGTTAGGTAAAATCAATGGAAGACCAAAAGGGTTCAAGAGGGTCCCATAGGTTGGGAGAATTTCAAAGTTGCATTTCTTGACCACTTCTTCGCACTTGAGTTGAGGGAGGCGAAGGTATTGGAGTTTATCATCCTCAATCAAGGAAACATGATTCTGAGGGAATATGCCCTCAAGTTCACTAAGTTGTCCAAGTATTCTCCTTCTTTAGTAGTCGACTCCCATGCCCGAATATGTAAGTTTATTTCAGGAATATCATACTTTATGATAAAAGAGTACCGAACTGCTATGCTTATCAAAGAGATGGATATTTCCTGGCTCATGACTAATGCCGAACAAATTGAAGGGGAAAAGCTTAAGGAAAGAAAGGTAAGGGAGTCCAAGAGGGCTCGGTATGAAAGTGGGTTTTCTAAACCTAAATTCACTGGTAGAAATAGCTGTTTACGAGGCCAAGGTTCTTCACAAGCTTTGGGTCAAATATTTGATAAGGATAAGGCCTCCAACCCTAAGGCCCAAGGTGGTAGTGCTAGTGGACCTACTCTTCCTAAGTGTACCAAGTATGGGAGAAACCATAGAGGTAAATATTTATTTAGAATGGGTGCATGCTTTGGATGTGGTAAAATACGGCACAAAATCTCTGAATGCCCTAACAAGGGGAGAGAGAGGCATCCTCAAGGTCAAAATACTCAAGGTGGTAGAGCTCCACAATGTGGTGGTTCATGCTAAAATAAGTTCTATGTCCTCCAAGCTAGGCAAGAGGTGGAAAAGTCTCCTAGTGTGGTTACGGGTATGTTGAAAGTCTTCAACATTGATGTATATGCATTATTAGATCCAGGTACTACTCTATTATTTATTACACTTGATCTTTATATGAGATTTATTGTTACTCCCAAGATCTTGCTAGTAGCCTTTTTGTGTTTATACTCCTATTGGTGATTCAATTGTGGCTAAAAGAGTCCATAGAAATTGACCAGTTTTTGTGTTTCATAAAGTCAACAAATTTGATCTTGTAGAGCTTGATATGACTGATTTTGATGTTATTCTCGATATGCATTGGATTCATGCATGTTATGACTCTATATATTGTAGAACCCATGTAATCAAGTTTCAGTTTTCGAATGAGCTAGTCCTAAAATGGAAAGGTTGTACTTCTGTGTTTAAGGGCTAATCATCTTATGCCTTAAATCTCGGAAAATGATTTCCAAAGGTTGCATTTATCATCTAGTTTAGGTTAGAGATACTAATTTTGAAGCTCTTATCTGGGGCAACAAGGCATGGGAGTATGTCATTCATGAAAGTCTTACCTATAGAGTAAGTAGCTAAAGCAAGAGAGCACTCTCTTTTTGTCATCCCTGTAGCTTTCCCGATTTTGTATTAAACGCTTCTTGAGTTAGTTTTATTTGTTAATGAGTTTTCAAAAAATTTCCCCAGTCAAAAAGGAAATAGACTTCGAAATCTATCTTCTTCTCAATACTCAACCTATTTCTATTCCTCCTTATCGAATGGCTCCGACAAAGTTGAAAGAGTTAGAGGATCATTTGAAGGATTTGTTGGATAAGGTCTTCATTAGACCGAGTATCTCTCCCTAGGATACTCTGGTTCTCTTTATCTGAAAGAAGAATGGTTCTCTCCGTATGTTATTGATTACTGGCAATTGAACAAAGTCACTATTAAGAATAAGTATCCCATTCCAAGGGTTGATGACTTGTTCGACCAACTTCAAGGATCACGTTACTTTTCAAATATTGATCTTGGATTGGGTTATCATTAACTTTGTGTAAGAGAATGCAACATTCCAAAAATGGATTTTAGAACTCGGTATGATCACTTTGAATTCTTGGTTATGTCTTTCGGACTAACGAATGCATCTGCAGCTTTTATGAATTTGATAAATAGGGTGTTCAAGCAATACTTGGATATATTAGTTATTGTGTTCATTGATGCAATTTTGATCTATTCTCGGAGTGAGGAAGAGAATGTCGAACATTTCAGGATTGTGTTACAAATTCTCAAGGATCTTCAGTTATTTATAAAATTTAGTAAATGTGAATTTTTGTTAAGGTCAGTTGAATTCGTTGTCCCTATCATCTCCGGATAAGGAATTATGATTGACCCAAAGAAGATCTATGCTGTTAAAAATTGGCTAGACTATTATCTCCTTTCCATATTTGGAATTTTTTAGGCTTAGCTAGTTATTACCGATGGTTTGTGGAAGGTTTCTCCTCCATTGCATCTCCCTTGACTACCTTAACTCAAAAGAAGGTGAAATTCCAATGGTCTGACACTTGTGAGAAGAGTTTTCAAGAGTTGATGGATATGCTTACCTCTACTAAGGTGTTGACCTTACCAGAAGATTTCGATGGATTTGTTGTCTATTGTGATGCCTCACGAGTTAGTCATGGTTGTTTCCTAATACAAAATTGTAAAGTAATAGAAAATACTTCAAGGCAACTCAAGGTTCATGAAAAGAATTACGCGACCTATGATTTGGAGTTGGCAACTGTGGTATTTGTGTTGAAGTTGTGGAGACACTATTTTTATGGAGTCCAGATGAATGTATTCACTATCATAAGATTTTGCAATATGTGTTCAATAAAAAGGAATTAAATATTCGACAAAGGAGATGGCTTGAATTGTTGAAGGATTATGATATGAGTATGCCATATGAGAAAGGCCAATGTGGTTTCCGACACTCTTAATAGATTGTCCATAAATAGTGTTGCCCAAATTGAGGATGAGAAGAAGGAGCTAGTTCGAGATGTTCATAGATTAGCCCATTTGGATATTCATTTGGTTGAATCCGAGGATGGTGGTGTCATTGTACAAAATGGTTCCAAATCGTCTCTTGTGCCATATGTTAAGGCAAAACAAGATAGTGATCCTACTTTGGTTGAGTTGAAAAAGGTGGTTTCCGAAAAGGTCATTATGGTTTTCTCTTTAGGGGGATATAGTGTTTTGACATATCAAGGCCGACTATGTGTTCCTGATGTTGATGGTTTGAGGAAATAATATTGTTCAAAGCTTAGAATTTGTGATATTTTATTCATCCGGGTTCCACAAAGATGTATCGATATTTGAGAAAAGTGTATTTGTGGAATAACATGAAAAGAGATAATGCGGAGTTTGTGGCCAAGTGTCCTAACGGTCAACAAATGAAAGTTGAGCATAAAAAACTGGAAGGTTTGGCTCAATACATTGAGATTCCTACTTGAAAGTGAAAAACTTTGAATATGGACTTCATTACTGGTTTGCTTCGTACTCATAGGCAACATGATTATATTTGGGTTATTATTGACGACATCACTAAGTCGACTCATTTTTTTCTTGTTAAGACTATATATTAAGCTGAGGACTATGCTAGATTATATATCCAAGAGTTGGTTAAGCTTCATGGTGTTCCATTGTCTATTATTTTGGATCGTGGTACTCAATTTACATATCAATTTCAGAGATTTTTTCAAAAGGGTCTTGGTATCCGAGTGAAGCTTAGTATGACTTTTCACCCACAAACAGATGGTTAAGCTGAGCGTACCATTCAAACTTTAGAGGATATATTGAGAGCATGTGTCATTGATTTTAAAAGAAATTGGGATGACCATTTGCCATTGATAGAGTTTGCCTATAATAACAGTTATCACTCTAGCATTGAAATGGTTCCATTTAAGGTATTATATGGTAGCATCTGTAGATCTCTAATCGATTGGTTCAAGGTTGGTGAAGTTGCTTTGATAGGACAACATTTGGTATTTGAGGCTATGGAGAAGGTCAGACTCATTAGGGAAAGATTGAAGACAGTCCAAAGCTGACAGAAATCCTATTCAAATATGAGGAGAAGGGAACTTGACTTTGAGATTAATAATTGGGTTTATTTAAAATTTCTCCCATGAAAGGTATAATGTATTTTGGTAAGAAAGAAAAGCTTAGTCCCCACTATGTTGGCCCATATTAGATTTTGAGGCAGATTGGCAAGGTGGAATATGAGTTGGATTTGCCTTTTGATTTGACATCAATGTATTCGGTGTTTCATGTGTCCTTATTGAGAATGTTTGTAGGTGATCCTAGTTCTATTGTGCTATTGGGAATCATTGAGGTAAGGGAGAGTCTCTCATATGAGGAGGTCCTAGTTGAGATCTTAGACTGGCAAGTTACAAAGTTAAGAAACAAGGAAATAGCTTCAGTTAAAGTTTCATGGAAGAACCAAGAAGTTGAAGGTGATATGGGAAGCCAAAGCCGATATGATCTCACGATTTACTCATTTCTTTCCTTCCGTACCTTGTTGAGGTATTTAGTTCCTTCATGATACAATCTGCCCAAACTATGTGGTCAGTCAATCCCATGTTTTCATATACATTCATGTTCAACAAATGAGTTTTAAAGTCATATTTTAGCTTGAGATTGAAAATTTCATGTTTTATGCATTTACTATATGTTTTACATTCATGTTGGGATTCTATATTTCTTTCCTATTCTATTCATGCTAACTTGAGTCCCATTCGAGGGTGAATATTCCCAAGGGAGAGATATTGAAAGAACCCAGAAGTGGAAAGTCATAAAATGAGGATCAAAAGATGAATTTCCAGAAAACTCAGCTTTTTGGCACCAGATGACCTTCACAAGGTTCGATACAGACTGATAAGAGGACCACGGTCTATAAAGGGCCATCGTGGTCCAAGCTTGCAGACCTAAGTTCTGAAATGGTGACCACGAAGGGGAACCACGAGCTGTGGTGGTCTCCGTGGTGACATCACCTGCAGACCTCTGATAAATCTCTCACCACGACCCCAGTCCATGAACCATATTGTCCTTCACGGGTCATCATGGTCTCCATGAAGGAGGTCGTACATATCCCCTTTTTCCCTATGTTCAATGCAAAGTCCACAATCATGACCACGGACCATGGTGAAGTTTATGGACCATGGTGGGTCCTCCGTGTAATTCCTTTTTTAAAATTTTAATTAGGGGGTATTTTGGTCATTTTCTATATTTCATTAATGAATGCGGATGATTTTTGGGACTATATGCTTACCTATTAACTACCCTAAGCCCTTCTAACACTCTCATTACCTCCCAAACACTCTAAATCAAAATTCTCTCCCTAGAAGTATGCTCTCCAAGTCTTCTTCTTCCTCAAACCAATTTCAAAGGGTTTCTTCAAGATCAAGCTTCAATCCTCTTCAATCTAGGGCTTTGAAGGGTCAAGGTATGTGGGACTTCATCCATGGGTACCTTTCACCCATGAAATCCCAAGTTTTCTCTCCAAATTCTTTATAATTTTCATTCAAAAAGCCCTAATTATATGATAATGCATTGGGGTCTCTTATTCATGATATATTCAGTGATTATTGATTAAATGACGTATCCTTTTGATATTATTTTCATGAATTACATATGGACTGGTATAACAATATGATCATGTAAGTTTTCAATCCAATTTTATGATTTTGAAGTAAATTGTTCATGTATTCAAGTTTCTACCATAATTTCAGGTATAATCTATATCATGAATTTCAAGTATGCAATTATGTTTTATGAATAAGGGTGACTCAAGATCCTAATGATGTTTTATGAAAAGGATTCGTAATGATGGAAGACCTACACCCACATTACATGAATCACATGATAACGAGCTATTCTTATGAACAAGTTTTATACGAAGTATGATTGTGAAAGGTTTATGATTTATTGCAAGTATGATTTATGATTATGATATGACGCATATTTCGTGGGATATTGAATTAGAATCAAGAGGAATTTGAGGTGGGGGATCGACCTAAGCCTTTGTAGCAACCTCTAGTAACTTAAATTATGTTGCCATCCTAGGTTTTCAAATATGACATAGATAGTGGATCTATTTATAGCACATAATGATGATAAAGTTGGACGGAGTCTATCTGTGCAAGTAGCCTCCCCCATCTCGATGTGGGGATCATCAAATTCCATATAATAGCTAACATAGTCTTAATATCGGTTACGGTTATCTCCCACATATGTCTGATTTTTATGATGATAAGGTTTTGATGCATTGACCAATGAGTTTAATGTTTTAATGATTTCATGACTTCATTCATGTTTTAAAGTTATTGGTCTTGTATCCCATGATTCATATTAACTATGTTCGATGTTTATTTTTCATGCATCTCCTCATATACTTAGTGCATTCGATATATAAATGCATACTTTTGCCTATATTTTATCATAATGTAGGATCGGACGACCACGTTCTTCCTCCTTCCGCTCGTGGCTAGAGTTTACACCTTGTACTGCTGGTGAGTCTTTATAGTTTGAGGATATAAAATTATTTCATTTTGATAGTTGACTTCTTTATTACTCTTATGTTGTCATGGGTGATCTAGGGACTTGTCTTATGCCCGTATCGAGTTAGTTGAGGTATGCTAGATATTCATGGAGTCTATGCTGTCACTTTTACTCACTTTGAGACTTATGCCCTTTTTAATGAGACTATACTTCCGTATATTTGATTTAGCTTTATTTGATCTATTTCCATTATGTATGCTCATAAATGATATGCGAAGAGGCTTGGTTGGGGTACCTCAAGATTCTAATCGTTGTGTCATGGCTAGGACCTATGTAATATCCTAGAAGTTGAAAGATCAAAATAAGGAAGATTTGGAGAAATTTATTCCCTGAGTCAGTCTATGAACCAACCTACGAATCGTAAAAGTTTTATGGATCATAGGATGGATCCATAGTAATGGTACTTGGGAAGGAAATCTGATTAAGTGTGGAAGGGAGTTTACGACTCAACTTACGACCCATAGGAGATATTATGACTTATAGGAACAAGTTGTAAGATCAGTTTCTGAGGATAGAAGGCTGATTAAGTCTAGAATTGGGTTTACAAGTCAAGTTGATGACTTATAGAAATAGTGACGACTCGTAGAGTGAGTCATATAGTTGATCTCTGATTTTTGTGAAATTGACAAGCCTCGGTACTTTTGAGATGATTCAACATGATGATTCATAGATTATTTGATGAGTCATAGTTGGACTCGTAGGATTGAATCCTGATAATTAAATTTTGGCTAAGTAGTGACAGTGTTGACGAGTTGCTGGTAAGACTCGTGCAAGAGTTGACGACTCCTACACACGAGTCGTAGGGACCAAGTTCAGTTTCTAGTAGCTACTAGTTTGTGTACCTAAGGATTACGAGTAGAGTCTAAGACCCGTAGTGTTTTTGACAATTTGTAGAAGGCCACTCGTAGGGTCCTCTGGCCAAGTTTAATGAAGGGTATTTTCGTCTTTTCTCATTTTTGGTTCAATATACCAGGATGGATTTTTGGGTAATGATCAAGTCCTATAACTACCTATACCTCTCTAATTCAATTAATTCCCTCTCATTCTCTCAAATATCATTCCAAGGCAAGGAAGAATTCTCTCAAGGACCTCTCCTCTCTCAAGGCTAGGGTTTCACGGAATTTAGTCATCCAATATCCATTGTTAAGCTTTCTTAGGTCCTTGATAACTAATCTATTATGGGTTATCATCCATGGATTCCTTCATCCATGGAGTCCCAAAATTTTCCTCTTTTTCAATCAAATTCAAGTTCAATAATTCTAGGGTTTTATTCAATTTGCATTGGGTCACTTCAATTATGGTTTCAATAGTATTAAATGATTATATTATGTATGAATCAATATGAATTGCTAATTTTGACTTGATTTACAAAGACTCATGCATGATGTTACTTTCAAGTATGATTATTCAACTATGTTTCAAGGATTTGATTATGAATTATGTATAAGCTATGATAAGTTTGAATTATGATTTCTAGTATATCCATTGCTAAGCTTGCTTAGGGCCTTGATAACTAAGATATGGGTTATCATCAATGGAGTCCCAAAATTTTCCTCTTTTTCAATCAAATTCAAGTTCAATAATTCTAGGGTTTTATTCAATTTGCATTGGTCACTTAAATTATGGTTTTAATTGTCTTAAATGGTTGTATTATGTATGAATCAATATGAATTGCATGATTTTGACTTGATTTACTAAGACCCATGCATGATCTTACTTTCAAGTATGATTATTCAACTATGATTCAAGGATTTGATTATTAATTATGTATAAGCTATGAAGAGGTAGACTTATGATTTCAAGTATGTCCAAGATATGAATTACATGCAAGTTATGAAAAGAGGTGACTTAGGATACTTAAATGGTGACCCAGGAACCTAAATCCATGTGCCATTCAAGTATGATTTGTGATGTTGGAGCCTTACAACCATATTTCAATTAAGATATGAAAATGGGCTATTCTATGAATTATGAAACTTTTGAACTAGCTTTCTAAATTGGATTGGTATTTATGATTTTCCATTCCTATAAGTTATGATCATGTAAAGCATTCTCCTACAAGTTATGATCATGTAAAGTATGAACTATGGTTTTTGATAAGCTTATGAATATATGTTAAAGTATACTTTTATGAAATGTATTTCATGGGATTTGACTTAGTACCGATTGAGGCTTGAGGTGGGGGCTCGACCTACAAAGTCCTTATATAAAGTCTCTAGTCTAATAACTACGTGCACCATAGGTTTGCCTTGTGTCTTAGCTAGTGGATCCACATATAACACATGTTCATGACCCGCCTAGCGGAGTAGAGTTTACCTTGGCAAGTAGATTCCCCTATCTTCCATTGTATGGGGAGACATCGGGATTCCATGTTATAGCTCGCATGGTCTTATTGTTGGTTATGGTTCTGTCCCACATATGTATTCGCTTATTATGTACTCCGTATGATTTTACTTATGTCCTTTTTAAATGCCTTGATCATTTATGGTTTTCTCATGACTCTATTTATCAATTTTAAAGCATGCATGTTATTTGATCATTGCATCTTATGTTTCACCTTGCATAGCATGCCCGCATACTTTGTACATTCAAATGTACTAACATATACTTTTGCCTATATTATATCAAAATATAGGGGTCGATGATCACATCCATTCTCCACGTGGCTTGATTGAGTTTCTTTACTCCGATATTGGTGAGTTCTCATCTATTCGAGGGAGAGATTATGAGTTTATTTCCTTTTTGGAAGACTATATTTTACATTGAGGGTGAGCTAGGAACATGTTTTACCCCCCACTTATATTGATTAGTAGAGGTTTATTGGACACATAAATATAGAAGTATATGTTGTCATATTTCACGTTTCTTATGATATATGCTCTTTTGAGTTTTCCTATGTTATTTCGGATTTATTGTATCTTATGCATGCTTATGATATGTCAAGAGGCTTGATTGTAGTCCTTTAGGGTTTTAATCGTCGTGTCACATCAAGGGCCAAGCGTGGGTCATGACAAACTTGGTATCAAAGCATAATGTTTAAGAGTATCCTAGTAAGTCTAGCAAGCCGCGTCAAGTAGAGTCTTATTCATAAGTGTGAAGTGAGCCACATCTATGAATAGGAGGCTATAAGGTATTTTAGGAAAATCTTCACTTCTTTCATGATCTATGTCGTGTGATAGAGTGTACTCTAAGACTTTATCTTCCTAACGATTTTCCTTTGTGATTTCAGAGAATGCCTTCTAGAAGAGCACCTATACAAAGAGGAGTTAATGCCAATAAGGACCAATCTCCTCCTGTCCCTCAAGCTAATTGTCCTTTGCCCGACCAAATGACTAATGTAGAGTTTTAGATCGCTATTACTATGCTAGCTCATGCTATGACCAACCAAGGAGGTATTGCTCCTAATGCTCCTAATATGGCTTTCTATAGTGAGGGATTTTTCTAGAATGAACCCCCCCTCAAATTTCATGGTTTAAAGGTTGATGAAGATCCTCAAGATTTTTTTAATGAGGTGTATAAGGTGGTGGCTATTATGGGGGTAACTTTGGAAGAGAAAGTAGAGTTCGCGGCTTACCAACTCAAGGGTGTTTCCTAAGTGTGGTATACTCAATTGAAGTCTGAGAGGGTTGATGAGGGTCCCATAGGTTGGGAAGATTTCAAACTTGCTTTTCTTGATCAGTTTTTTACCACTTGAGCTAAGGGAGGCAAGTATGAGAGAGTTCATAAATCTTAAGCAAGGTAACATGAATGTGAGGGAATATGCCCTTATGTTCACCAAGCTATCCAAGTATGCTCCTTCTTTAGTTGCCGATCCTTGTGCCTGAATGAGCTAATTTATGTAAGGGGTGTCCGACTTGGTTTCTAAGAAATACTGAACAACTATGCTTGTGAATGAGATGGATATATCTCGGCTCTTGACTTATGCCGAACAAATGGAAGAAGAGATACTTAAGGAGAAAAGAATGAGGGAGTCCAAGAGGGCTTGGTTTGAAGGTGGGTTTTCCAAGTGCAATAAAGTGCCCAAGCTCAACCAAAGGGTGGTCCATGCAACAACTAATTCTATGCTCTTAATGCTAGGAAAGATGTGGATGACACTCTTGATGTTGTTACGGGTATGTTTCGAGTCATTAACTTTGATATTTATGTATTGCTTGATCCGGATAAACACTTGTCTTTTCTCACTCCTTATCTTGTTGTGAGATTTGATATGTGATCCAAGATCTTGCTAGAACCTTTTTTGATTTATACTCTCGTTGGTGATTCCCTGTTACCCAAGAAAGTATAGGAATTGTCCCATGTGAGTCTTGCATAAAGTTATTTCTTGTGATCTTATTGAACTTGACATGACTGATTTCAACATTATTCTTGGTATGGATTGGTTGCATGCCTCATATGCGTCTACTAGTTATAGAAATCGTAGGTTTACGTTTTAATTCCCTAATGAGTCGATTCTTGAATAGAAGGATAATAATTCAAAGGTCGATTCATCTCATGTCTCAAAGCTCGGAAAATAATTTCTAAGGGGTGTATCTATTATATAGTGCGAGTTAGGGATATTGATTCCGAAACTCCTACTTTTGAGTAGGTCCCTATTATTAATGAATTCTCTGATGTGTTTCCCAATAATTATCCTGATATTCCTCTCAAAAAGGAAATTGATTTTGGCATAGATCTTCTTCCCGACACCCAACCTATTTCTATTCCTCCTTATCGTATGGCTTCGGTGGAACTCAAGGAGTTGAAAGAGCAATTGAAGAAATTGTTGGATAAGGGTTTTATAAGGCCAAGTATTTCACCATGGAGTTTTCCCATGTTATTTATTAGAAAGAAAGATGGATCACTCCAGATGTGTATTAACTACCGGCAATTGAATTAGGTGACCATAAAGAACAAGTATCCAATTCCGATGATAGATAATTTGTTTGATCAATTGCAAGGGGCAAGTTACTTCTCTAAAATTGATCTGCATTCTGGTTATCACCAATTAAGCGTAAGGGAGTGTGATATTCCTAAAATGGCTTTTCAAACAAGATATGGCCATTTTGAATTCTTAGTTATGTCATTTGGATTGACTAATGCTCCTGCTATTTTCATGGATTTAAATAATCAGATTTTCAAACCATACTTAGATATGTTTGTGGTGGTGTTTATTGATGACATATTGATTTATTCCTGAAATAAGAAAGAACATGAGGGTCACTTGAGGATTGTGTTGCAAACTTTAAGAGACAAACAACTATTTATCAAGTTTAGTAAGTGTGAATTTTGGTTGAGGTTCATAGCGTTTCTTGGTCATATTGTTTCCAGCGATGGTATTATGGTTGATCTAAAAAAAATGGAGGTAGTAAAGAATTGGCCTAAACCATTGTCTCCTTCGGATATTAAAAGTTTTTTGGGCTTAGCCAGATACTATAGAAGGTTTGTTGAAAGGTTCTCGTCTATTGCTCGCCTTTGACCAAGTTGACCCCAAAAAGTAAAGTTTCAATCGTTAGACAAATGTGAGAAAAGTTTCCAAATATTGAAGGATCATCTTACATTGGCTCCTATTTTGACATTACTAGAAGGTTCTAAGGGATTTCTTGTTTATTGTGATGCCTCACGCATTGGTTTGGGTTATGTTTTGATGCAATATGGCAAAGTTATAGCATATGCCTCTAAGCAACTCAAAGTGCATGAACAGAACTATCTAACCATGATCTTGAAATTACGGTGGTTGTGTTTGCCTTGAAAATTTAGCATTATTATCTATATGGAGTGCGTGTTGATATCTTCACCAATCACAAGAGTTTGCAATATGTGTTTAGCCAAAGAGATTTGAACCTTAAGCAAAGGAGATGGCTAGAACTATTAAAGGACTATGATATGAGTATGTTGTACCATCCGGGTAAAGCTAATGTTATTACCAATGCTCTTAGTCAGTTATCTATGAATAGTATTGCTCATGTTGATAAGGGTAAGAAGGAGTTATTTAAGTATGTACATATATTGGCTCGTTTAGGTGTTCGTTTGGTTAAAATTCTAATGATGGTGGTGTTCTTGTTCATAATGGTTCAGAAACATCTCTTCTTGTAAATGTTAAGGCCAAACAAGTCCATGATATGGTTTTAGTTGAATTGAACAAGTCGATTGCCAAAAAATCCATTACGGCTTTCTCCCAAGGGGGAGATGTGGTACTTCGTTACCAAGGTTGTTTGTATGTGCCTAATATGGATGGTCTAAGGGAATTGATATTGGATGAGGCCCATAGTTCTTGGTAGTTGATTCTTCCGGAAACTACCAAGATATATCATGATTTGAGAGAAGTGTATTAGTGGAATGGAATGAAGAATGACATAGAGGAATTCGTGTCTAAGTGTCCTAATTGTCAACAAGTGAAGGCTGAGCATCAAAAACTGAAAGGTTTTGCTCAAGTCATTGAGATTCCTACTTGGAAGTGGGAAGATGTGATCATAGACTTTGTGACGGGTTTGTCTCGTACTAGAAGGCAACATGATTCTATTTGGGTTTTTATGGATTGAATGACTAAGTTGACACATTTTCTACTAGTTAAGACTTCTTATAGTGCCAATAATTATGCTAAGTTATACATTTGTGAATTAGTGAAGCTTCATGGTGTTCCATGGTCAATTATATCCGATTGAGGTACTCACTTCACTTCGCAATTTTGTAAGTTGTTTCAAAAGGGTCTGGGTATGAAATTTAAGCTAAGTACCAGTTTTTATCCTCAAACCGATACTCAAGCCGAAAGAATAATTCAAACTTTAGAGGACATGTTAAGGGCATGTGTCATTGATTTCCAAGGAAGTTGGAATGAGCATCTACCATTGATTGAGTTTGCTTTCAACAATAGTTATCATTCTAATATATAAATGGTTTCTTTTGAAGTTTTTTAATGGGATAAGATGTAGGTCCCTAGTCGGATGGTTTGAAGTAAGTGAGATAGAATTGATTGGTCCCGATTTTGTATTTGATAATTTGTAGAATGTAAGACTTATAAGGGGAAGTCTAAAGGCCTCCCAAAGTCGCCAAAATTTCTATTCGAACAATAGGAGAAGAGGCCTTGAGTTTAGTATGGATGATTGGGTCTATTTGAAAGTTTCATCCATGAAGGGTGTAATGAATTTTGGCAAGAAAGAGAAACTGATTCTAGGTATGTGGGACCTTATAGGATTTTGAAGCGGGTTGGGAAAGTGGCATATGAATTAGACTTGCCATTGGGATTGGCTATAGTACACCTGGTGTTTCATGTGTCAATGTTAAGAAAGTTTGTGGGTGATGCAAATTCTATTGTGCCATTGGAAAATGTGAGTGTTGAAGAGAACTTGACTTATGAGGAGGTTTCAGTGGAAATTCTTGTCACGACACAAGCGTAGGGCCTAGACATAACATGGCGAATGAGGAACCCAAAAGTACCTCAAACAAGCCTCTTAGCATTTTTTTAGCCTTTCATAGGTAATGACAATAAATAAACAAGCGGAAATCATAATAGTAAATCTTCAACTTACATATGTCCAACAATACCTCTAACTTTTAGATTTAACGGGGTTAAGACAAGTCCCTAGCTCACCCTCAATCATAATAGAAAGAAATGACATAGTAAGTGTCTAAAGATCTCAATATATCATAGGCTATAAAGATAAAGGAGTATTGTTCCCAGAACATGGGAACTCACCAAAAGTAGTCTTCAAACGAAATCTCAACTAGCCACGTGGAGGAGAACGAGGAGAAGCACTGATCCCTACATAGTGATATCATGTAGGCAAAATAGTATGCTTTAGTACTTTGAATGTACTAAGTATGTAAGCATGCATGAACATTAAGGAAACATTAAAACATTTATGTAATATGAAACATAATCTAATGCATGTATAATCAATCATATAGATATCCTTTAAAATAGTCATTTTTGTGGGAAGATGACCATAACGGACATTTAAGATCATGCGAGCTATTACATGGAATCCAACATAACCCCCTACGTTAGCCGGGGAGACTACTTATCGGGTAGAACTCCGTCAACTTTATTCCTTTCTTTAACTTTAACTTTAAGGGCTTTCATGGATCCATTAGCCTAAGCCTACAAGGGCTCCTATGTTGGTATATAGTTAATGAGACAAGGAGTTGCTACTAGGATTCTCCTACCAAATCCCACCTCAATTCCCCATTCGGTGCTAAGTCAATCCCACGGAATAGTTTAATACTTCAAAATAATCATAGCATATAGCTTGAGAATTCAAAACATCATATTCAGTGGAATAGCTCATTAAAATATTTGATAATTCAAATATGCAAGAATTGTCCATATTGCATAAAGAATCCATCATTCATATTATTTCATCATTCTTTTATTTCATATGACTCCCTTTTTATTATGGACATTGCTTTCTTAAATATTCATTTGGAGTCAAAGCTTTCAAGTCAAACTTCATTGAAAATATAGTAAAACTATGTGGGTTCAAATCACTTCAACTTGCAAACATGTATCTAAATAAATATGCATAAATACTTTGAAATTCATTATTTAAAAATTATGCTTTAAACAACCCATCGTGAATTTCAAGGACCTTTAAAGAGATAAATAGAAAAATTACTTGCAAACCATTAATTCATACATATAAAATAATATTGCATCAAAATAGATCAATAATCATTAGTTTAACCATGATTCATGCTATTAAGTAAAAATAAGAATTACCTATAAGAAAATATTACTTGAAATCAAGAGACTTAATTGAAAGAGTTTTTGGACTACATGGGTAGAAGAACCCATGGATAAACACCACATAACTTAGAGTAAAGCTTAAAGAAAATAAATATAATTTATCATATAATCAAAATAATTTAGACATGAGAGTGGAAGAATACTCTCATTGAAGCCTTACATACCCAAAATCCGAAGCGTTACTTAAAATCGAAGGACTTAATGAATACTCTTGAATCCTAGCTCTTTCTCCTTGCCGGAGCATTTTGTGTACTACCCGGAGTATATCAATTACCGAAATAACATTTTTATACTACTAAGAACTAAAACTATATTTTGAGAATGAGCAAAGAAGTGTATAGAGAGAAGAGTTGCTTGAGAAATCTTGATGAACAAAATGATGAAATAAGGTAGATATTTATAGGTGTGAAAGAGGAACCTAACAATAATTAAAATAATTATAAAGAAAAATTTAAAAATTTAATGAAAAATTGTGATGTAATGGGTGATGTCAAATGGAGGACTATTGATGTCATGAGTGGTGTCAAATGTATCTAGATCTTTTCATGATTGGTGAGATGAACTTTCTTTTAACAGAATACCCTTTTTCGGAGCTGCATTTGAACAAGATAACTTCCTCATTAGGATTTGGTGTCTCATATGAATTTTTTCTCTAAAAGTCGATTTTCATTTCGTTCAGGAATCAACCGATTTGGAGAATCCTATAGTGAGATATGATTTTGCTTCTACAAACACGCCATTTCATCAAAGCACCCTGCCTTACAACAATTAATTTATTTGACCTACTTAACCTCCGAAACTTAAAATATGGTCTTCACAAAGGTGTAGGTAATGATGTTGGAGTTATTAAGAAATTTGAATCACCTAATATGGACCATCCTATGAAAAGTTATGCCCAAAATACAGATGTTGTATCATTTTCCTCGAGAATTGGAACATCATATGTAACATTTTAGGGGGTGTTATAATTCTAGACCGGCAAGTGAAGAAGTTAAGAAATAAAGAGGTTGTGTCCGTCAAAGTGTTGTGGAGAAATCAATAAGTAGAGAGTGCTATATGAAAAGTGGAAGCGGACATGATAAAGAGATATCCGTATATCTTTCCTTCTACTCAGGCCTAAGGTCTAAGTTTTTCTTACTCAAATTGTCTAAACTCCTACATTTTAATTTTTCCTAGTTTTCATATGCATGCATATTGATGAATTTGATGTTAAAGCCTATGTTTTATGCTCAGTTTTAAAATCCCATTGTTTATGCATTTTTAATGTGTCATTGAATTCATGTTGGACTACTAATCTCTTTACGTTTCCTTTCTATGCTAGTTGAATCTTATTCGAGGACGAATGATCCCAAGGGAGAGATATGGTAAGACCCCAAAAGTTGAAAGAACAAAACAAGAAAGATTTAGAGAAATTTCTTCACTGAGTTAGTCTACGGACTGACCTACAACTCATAGAAGTTTCTATGCATCGTAGGATGGATCCATAGGAATGGCACTGAGGAAGGGAATCTGATTAAGTGTGGAAGGGAGTTTATGACTCGACTTACGATTTGTAGGAGATATTACAACTTGTAGATCAGTGTCTGAGGATGGAAGATTGATTAAGTCAGGAACTGAGTTTAAGAGTTAAGTTGACGACTCATAGAAATGGTGACGACTTGTAGAGTGGGACGTAGAGTTGATCTATGATTTTTGTGAAATTAACAAGCCTCAATAATTTTGATACTACTAAACAGGATGAGTCGTAGAGTGTTAATGAGTCATAGATGGACTCATAGGATTGGATCCTAAGAACTAATTTTTTGCTAAGTGGTGACAGTGTTGACGAGTCCTTGCTAAGACTCGTATAAAAGTTGACGACTCATAGACATGATTCATAGGGACCAAGTTCAGTTTTCAATAGCTACTAGTTTGTGTACTAAAGGATTACGAGTAGGGTCTACGATCCGTAATGTTTTTGATGATTCATAGAAGGCCACTCGTAGGGTCCTCCGACCAAGTTTAATAAAGGATGCATTCATCTTTTCTCATTTTTGGTTCAATGAACCTGAATGGATTTTTGGGTAATGTAAAAGTCCTATAACTACCTATACCTCTCAAATTCAATTCTTTCCCTCTCGTTCTCTCAAAAATAATTCTAAGTCAAAGAAGAATTCTCTCAAGGACCTCTCCTCTCTCAAAGCTAGGGTTTTAAGGAATTTAGCCATCCAATATCCATTGTTAAGCTTTCTTAGGTCCTTGATAACTAATCTATGATGGGTTATCATCCATGGATTCCTTCCATCCATGGATTCCCAAAATTTTCCTCTTTTTCCATAAAATTCAAGTTCAATAATTCTAGGGTTTTATTCAATTTGCATTGGGTCACTTCAATTATGGTTTCAATAGCATTAAATGATTATATTATGTATGAATCAATATGAATTGCTAATTTTGACTTGATTTACAAAGACTCATGCATGATGTTACTTTCAAGTATGATGATATTACATTCAAGTATGATTATTCAACTATGTTTCAAGGATTTGATTATGAATTATGTATAAGCTATGATAAGTTTGAATTATGATTTCTAGTATGTCCAAGATATGAGTTAAATGCAAGTTATGAAAAGAGGTGACTTAGGATACTGAAATGGTGACCTAGGAACCTAAAGCTATGTGCCATGAAAGTATGATTTGTAATGTTGGAGCCTTATACCCACATTGCAATTATGATATGAAAATGAGATATTTTATGAATTAGGAAACTTATGAACAAGATTTTGAATTGGATTGGTAATTATGATTTGCCTTTCCTACAAGATATGATCATGTAAAGTATGAACTATGGTTATTGATAAGCTTATGAATATATGTTAAATTATACTTTTATCAAATGTATTTCATGGGATTTGACTTAGCACCAAATGGGGATTGAAGTGGGGGCTCGACCTACGGGGTCTTTATATAAAGTTTTTAGTCTTATAACTACGTGCCACCATAGGTTTGCCTTATGGCCTAGCTAGTGGATCCACATATAATACATGTTCATGACCGTCTCACGGGGTAGAGTCTACCTTGGCAAGTAGATTCCCATTTCTTCTGTTGTATGAGGTGACATCGGGATTCCATGTTATAGCTCGCATGGTCTTATTATATTGCTTATGATTTTGTCCCACATATGTATGCTTTTATTATGTACTCCTTATGATCTTACTCATGTCCTTTTTAAATACGTTGATCACTCATGGTTTTCTCATGACTCTATTTATCATTAAAGCATGCATGTTATTTAATCATTGCATCTCATATTTCATATTCTATAGCATGCCCGCATACTTATTACCTTCAAATGTACTAACTTATACTTTTGCCTATATTGTGTCAAAATGTAAGGGGCGACAATCACATCCATTCTCCACGTAGCTAGATTAAGTTGATTTACTCTGACATTGGTGAGCCCTCATATCTTCGAGGGCGAGATTATGAGTTCATTTCCTTTTTGAAAGATTTTATTTTACATTGAGGGTGAGCTAGAGACGTGTCTTAGCCCCCGCCTGTATTGATTAGTAGTGGTTTGTTGGACACATAAATGTAGAAGTCTATATTGTCGTATTTCATGTTTCTTATGATATATGTTCTCTTGAGTTTTTCTATATTATTTCCGCTTTATTGTACCTTATGTATTCTTATGATACATCAAGAGTCTTGATTGGATCCCTTAGGGGTTTCAATCATCGTGTCGCATCTAGGGCCTAAATTGTGTCGTGACACCCTAATTCGGGTCTTCGTAAGAATTTATATTTTAAAATCATAAAGAATACTTACGATGAATTACAAGGGTTAAAGATATCTTTTGGAGGCTTTTGGGGGGACCAAGTGGTGAAAAGTGAGAAAACAAAACTTAAAATAAAGTTTTTATGAAATCTAAAAAATTTAATATACACCTGATATACATGATATAATGATGATATACATAGTCTATGTGTCATTTTACAGCCTGTAAAATGATCCACGACTCGTGGATCAGTTCAATGGATTAGGCAAGAATTTTAACTCTCTTAACCCATTCCATGAGTGAACTCTACGGGGCCGTACCTTGACCTACGACCCATAGGATCTGACAGTCTCTAGTAAAAAGGTCATAAAATTTTACTCTAAACTCCAAATGAGGCAAACTTGATGGAGTTGGAAAGAGGACTCATAGACCTTTCATTTTATAGGTTAAAGGCCACCTAATTCAATATGGTGCTGAGAGATATGATTATTTGAAGTTGAATTTTGCACTTTCTTTTTCTAAAACTTAATCCATAGATGATCTTTGAACTCGGCTAAGTACTAGTGGTCCATTATGACCCAAATTCACATCAAATACACTTTAAGTAATTTGGAATTGATCATAACATATATGTGCAATTACAATTATCAGGTTTGAGCCTATACGCATATGAAAAATGGTTCGGGCCTTAGCTTAAAAGGTTTTGGGGTGTCAGCTTCAAAATTTGTATCCCTAACCCGTACAAGATAGTAGATACATCCTAAAAATCATTTTTAAAGATTTAAGGCACAGAATAAATTGAACTTAAACATGGATTTACTTCCTTTCTATTCTAGGACTGATTCATTTGGAAACTAAAACTTAACCATCCGGGTTGTACAATCAATAGAAACATAACATGCATGAAGTCAATCCATATCGAGAATAACATTAAAATTGGCCATATCTAGTTCTAGAAGATAAATTGAGGTGATTTTATGGAAAACTGTGACTAGATTATTTCTATACTCTTTCAGCCAAAACTAAATCACCAACAGGAGTATAAACAGAAAAGGCACTGACAAAATCTCAGGACTAACATCAAATTTCATGGCAAGATAAGGAGTAACACAAGATAGAGTAGCACCCGGATATAACAATGCATAAACATTAAACTAAAGACTCATAACACAACAACCACCAGAACCTGAAATAGTACCCTATTGAGCTGGTCGACCTGAAGAAGTCTGAGTCTGAGATTGACCACCTTCATTTCTATTAGAACCCGAGGGATAATATCCCACTTAGTGATCTATTTTTCCACACCCAAAGCATGCACCTGAACCTGCCAAACACTCTCCTTAATGACTCTTCCCATACTTTTTGTATGCGGGGATAGTCTAACTACTCGGAGATCCTCCTAGAGACTTAGGGTTAGACATCCTACCCTTGTTCAACTTTGGATTCAGAGTATTATAAGAATTCTAATTGGAGAAATTTTGGCAAAACTATTGACGGCCACCATTTTTGGACTTTGAATGCTAAAAGTCACTACTATCGGTCCTTGCCCTATTAGACTCTCTTGTCTTCTCCCTAAGCTTTTCCTCCTCAATTTGTTTGGCATAAGTCATCAACCTTGAGATATTCATCTCTTTGATCAACATGGCAGTTTTGTAGTCCTTAGAAACCAAGTCTGAAACACTGACACAAATTTGCTCATACGAGCTCTAGAGTTGGCAAACATGAATAGAGTATATTTTAACAATTGTGTGTAATTCAATGCATTTACTCTCAAACTCATGTTCTCTTGTTTCAAGACAATGAACTCTTGTATTCCCTCAACTCCAATGGATAGAAATGATCAAAGAAAGCACCTTTGAACTCTTCCCAATCAATTGGACCAACATCCCTAGCTCTCTCTCCCTTCTATTAATCAAACAAAATTTGAGCGACTCATTTGAGTTGATAAGCGGTGAAATCCGCCTTCTCCCCCAGTGACACTCCCATGATATCAACAATTTTTTGGATGCCTTCAATAATCTCTTGGGGATCCTCATCCAAATTGGATCCATAAAACTCTGAGGGATTCATCCTAGTGAAGTCACGAACTCTTGTCGCTGTCGCACCCCCATTTGGGTTCATGAGAGCAACAACCTCTCTATTGTATTATAGCACCATAGCTTGGGCAAGCTCTTGGAATGCCACACTAAACTCAGTATGTGAAACATGTTCAACTAGAGGATCATTCGAAACTTGTGGATCTTGTTTCTTCTCATCAACATTAGCGTTAGCATTTCTTTGAACGTAAACTCTTCAAGGAGGCATGATTTTGTAACACAAAAACAAAAGTTAGAAGGAAAACCTTAGAGTACAACTCTATCACACGATGTAAGAATGAAGAAAGAAGTGGAATTTTCTAAAATACTTTATAGCCTCGTATTTAAATATGTGAAATGCTTCACATCCTTGAATAAGACTCTACTCGATGGGGTATGTCAGATACACTAGGACTCTTTAAAAACTGGCTCTGATATCAAGTTTGTCATGACCCAAGCTAGGCACTAAATGTGAAACGGTGCTTAGGATCCCCAGAAACCCCCGAGCAAGCCTCTTAGCATAGCATACATAAGGTAAGTAAGAAATATCAGGAAAAAAATCATAAATGCAAAAGATAAATCTTAATATAACAATCTCGATAGAAGAGAAAACTTAAAACATAACATTTAAATAGATGGAACTACATGAACATAGTCTTAAAATACCTCTACTAACTTCGACAGAGGCTTAGGACAAACCCTAGCTCACCCAAAGAAACTAAAAGTCATGAAAGAAAGCATAAAACTCATAAAAGTTGTGTCCTCAAAAGGTGAGGACCTTCCAATAATGTACTGAAGAGAGATTCTGAACTAGCCACGTATGGGAGGATGAGAGTCGAACCCTACATTACTAGACGATGTAGGTAAAAATATGTGTTAGTACATGGAATATACTAAGTATGTGAGAACATGTATATGGTATACACGATATCAGAGTAAGCATACAACATGAGTTGCAAGACCAAGAATTCTTTAAAACATGAAAGTAAATCATAAGATATGAAATAAAGTCAATGCATCATTTAAAAGACACAAAAGAGCTTGTAAGAAACATAGTTCGTTATGTGGGATATTTAAGACCATATGAGCTATAACATGAAATCCACTGTAACTCCGACACCGAGAAGCAAGAGGATACTTTCCAAGGTATACTCTGTATCATAATCATCATCATATGGTATATGTGGATCCACTATCTAGGACAATTAAGGCAAACCTATAGGGACACATAGTTTGGGACTAGGGTTGCTACTAGAGACTTCTTTTCCAAGTATCCACCACAAAGTATTCGTGGTGCTAAGTTAATCCCAATGGAATAAGTATATTATTTATCATTCATATCGTTAGAAAGGGCAATAATCTGCACCCTAGGCTTGGCCGGCACTCAAAAACCATTGTTGGTTCCCAAGCAAATCCTTGGTCTGGATAACTACTAAGCAGAAGACTTAACTTGTTAAAGAAAGTTTACAAGCAGTGAGAACTTTAAATACTTAAATAAATCTTATAAATGTTTGAAATACTCTAAAATGTATATGAAAGAATATTTAAAACATGATCTCTAAAAAAAATTGAATTAAACCTCTACTCAATCTGTTAAGCCTTTAAATGACTCTAAATAGGTATCAGAAAAGATCCACAACTATCTGAAAGAACTAATAATAATAAAATGAGATGACTGTAAAGGAGCTCATTCGAAAGCAAAGAGGTCTCATCAAAAGCTGATGAAGAGTGATCTTCAAAGATACGTCTGTTGATGATCTCTAGAACTTGTGTCTACATTATAAAAAGATGTGGTGTCACATAATGTCAGTATGTGGAATGTACGGTATGTAATATGGTTGAATGTAACAATTAACTAAACTAAAGACTGAACATAACCTAACTGTAAAAAGTCTATCATCACATAGTGAAAACCATTTAAACTTACACAAATAAATTAATCACTAAAAGCAACTTAAATAATATAGCTTTACTTTCTTAGGGAGTTTCTCTAATCAACAACCACTACTATGAGATTCCTGATGATAAAACATCTTGCCCACATTGCCAGAGCTATCTTATACCTTGCCAGGATATAGGACAAACTTTAACTTGTGGATCCATCTTATGAGCCTTCGCAGAGGCAATGCAGAATCGCCTGACTTTTAGTACGATCTTATCCTATGCTGGGTACGTAGTTTATGGGACTAGAGTTGTTTAAACTCTCGCCCAACTTGGTGCTCAATATTACTCCCAAAACATGCAATTAAGTGCTCATACTAAAACTGTGAGTAAACACTCAAAGTGCTTCTTTTATCTTTCTTTGAAACTTTAACTTGTACTTATCAAAACTTTTTCTCAAACCCATTCTCAAAATAAAAGAAATACGAAAATACTTTAGTTCAACCAATTCTGAAAACCATTGAAAAATCAGTAATGCAACTTCATGACTTAAATAATGCACATGAAACACTCATGTTCCCTCAAAGCTCTTCCTTTATTCTTAGCTTTGAAAATACTCTTTCATTTAAATTCTGAAAATCAATGTATAATGACAGCAATGGACAACTCAATCATGATTCATGTGGAAATAAACATGAACAACACTTCAAGAATTCGAATCACAAGGATATTCACAATCTTAATAAGTACATATAAAACTCAATAAAGTAGATTATAACTCATTTGAAACTCAATAGAATTAGGGTTAGAACTTAAGCTTGAACTCACACTAACTAAAGTGACATGTAGTATGAGTTCTTGGCGAAAATCAAACTCAGTACAACTCTATAATTATCCCTATATACCTAAAAATGATGTTCTTGGCGAAAATCAAAGAATTGTATGAGTACACTTTAACCCTAGCCTTTCTCTTCTCCAAACCTTGCTTTAAATCTTCTAATTGTTAATGAGGGAAAAAGTATCGTAAGGTACTGATAAGGGGCTTAACTTAGTTCTAAAACATCGAATTTGTGATTGAAAAAGGGTGAAAAAGACTGAAATACTCCTTATTAAAGTTGGGTATAGCCGTCCACAAGGACTTTTATGGGCCGTACAAAATTTTACGGACTGTAGAAGTCTCTCGTGAAAGGCTAACAGAAACTGGGGTTGTTCTTGGAGCTTAGGTCTACGAGACCTTCTACGGCCCGTAGACTCTTTCATGAGCTGTACAAGTTGTTTGTTGGAAGGCACTGGATGGTTTCCTTGAGGCTGTGTCTACGAGACCTTATACGGCCCGTAGACCATTCTATGGGTCATAGAAGTAGTCGTGGAAGGGTACTGGGGAAGGGTGGTTTCATGGTTCAGTCTACACCTCGTGGAAGCTTCCACGGCCCGTGGAGTGATCCGTGAAACCTTCCTTGGAAATTTCTCAACTTGACCTCAGGTCCACGGATTCCTTCACGGCTCGTGGATCCTTTCACGGTTCATGAAAGGGTCCGTAAAACCCCCTTCCTTCAATTTTAGTTCTTTTGTTCCAAGGTCTGATTCGAGCTAGGATTTTTGGGGTGTTACAGAGGAAAAAAAGCAACAAAGGAATAAATTTACCTTTTCAATAAATAGAAATAAAAGGAGCAATTAAACAAATACTGAATTAGAGAGAGAAAATAAAAAAAATAGTTCACTTTTTGAGAAATACAAAATATGGTTATTGAGTGAAAAAATAAATATAAAAAAAATATTTTTTTGCCAAAAAATAAAAGTGGCTATTTATTACCAATTAAGTTATAGATTGTCATGTTGTGCCAATTATTCTGGCGAACCATTCTTTTTATTAATACATGAGATCTTCGGATCTTGCTTTTATAAAAAAATAATATGATGGAATAGAGATTTTATTGATGAATATATGTGATTACAATTTTCTTCCTTCTTGATTCTTCTCTATAAATAGATGATTGTTAGGAGCGCATTTTTAGAATGTCGGATGATTTAAACCTCCTTGTGATGTATTTGATCGTTGGAAATTTCGAGCATCGACTTTGGCAAATACATTATTTAATATTTTGTTCTCTTTCTGAATATTCCAGGAGTTTATGGGATTTCAAGATGGCTCTTCAAGAGAATATGTTACCTTTTATATAAGCATGATCTAGAGTTTAGGATATGATTGCCTTCAAGAACCCTAACCGAGATTGGACTCGTCTTGTAGAGTTCGACAAAACTTCGGTGTCTACACTAACTTTTCAAATAACAAATATGATCATTTTTTTTATAAATCTATTTTGACATGTCAAATGCTAGAAGTATAATGATTTGAAGAGTATAAACCTAATGATCTAGTATAGTTAATACATTTCAAAATTATGGTTTGAAAAGTGAAAATGTGAAGCAATTAGTTGAAAAAATGTCACACTCCAGTTTCGGGGACAAACGAGAAAACAAAGACGGCTTTAACTAAAGAAGGACTTAGATACAATATCAATAATAATATATCATGTGTAATTTTATAAGTGGAATTTCGGAAAGGGTGGTGTGGATGCAGCCTTTCTCCTATCTTTTAAAAGTAGAAATATTGTTTTCAATAGACCCTTGGCTCAAGTGAAACATATCAAAACAAATATGAAAAAGAAATACAGAAGTATAGGTCTGAACAAGGACTTAGAGCCCATTTGAATTGGCTTATAAGTTATTGTCAGTTTTTTTAAGTGTTTGACTGGTTAACTTTGTCAATTTGTGCTTAAAATAAGCCCAAAAAAATTAAGTTGGGCTATCCCAATTATTTTATTTTGGCTTATAAGCTACTTCCAATTTATATATGTTGTTTTATATTAGCTAAGCCAAGTTAGGCTCTTAGATAATTGCCAGAAATATAAATTGAAATAATTATTCAACTACATATCTTTTTTCTTCTCATTTTAAGAATATAAAAAAGGGATAATTATTGTGATATCCCAAAAAAGGAAACAATTTATCATTGGATACCTCATTACTTTCATACCCCTTGTTTTTAACTATTTCGCGCATTTGAAACTATGAGAGTATATTATACTCTGATTGTATCAAGAAGAAACTGCTTGATATACTCAAAGTGTAATATACTCTGATGGTATCAAAGAGGAACAAGGGAAGGGGCACTGACGTAAATACACACTTGATACCATGAGAGCATATATATACTCCGATGTTATCAAAAAGGAAGAGACAGTGATTCAGCGAAACTGCTTGATACCGTCAGAGTATATTATACTCTGATGGTATCAAAAAGAAACTGCTAGATACCATCAGAGTATAATATACTCTGATGGTATCAAAGAGGAGTAGTGATGCTTATGTCAGCATAACGTCACGTCACGTCATGCACGAAATTAAAAGGAAGAAAATGGAGTAAGAGGGTAAATAGTTTGGGTCATGAATTTATTAAGAGTAAATAGTTTGGATTGAGTCCAATTTGAGTAAATAGTTTCACAATTTGTTTATTTTGGGTAGTTTACCTTATAAAAAAATCTACGGTCAACTATATTAAGTATAAAGTTATGTAAATTTAATTCTTTTTGCATGTTATTGTTTTAAGTGTCCCCTTTCACTATAATTAGTCCTCCTCCACACATGGTGGTGGACCTAATTATATTATTTTTCTCTGCCTTTTAAGCAATTAAAAGTTTTTTAAATCATCACTCTAATTAATTAGTGCAGCCTTTCAAAATCACAAATCATAAACTAACTCTATGCTTCGGGAAAGGGTATTCAATAATTCATTCAATTTTGAAAAATAACGACTTTTGATCCATGAATTAATATTTTACTCTGGCTGATTTAGGTTCATGCATGGTTCAACAAAGCAATACTTGACTAAGTAAATAATGTGATTCTAGTCTCTAAAATTAAAGAGTTAGAAAATTTCATGAATCATTTTTTTTAAAAAAAAAAAAAGCTTAAAAAAGAAATATAAGAGAAGCTATAGCATAGGCAGAGGGAAAAGAACAAAAAAAAAACAACTTACCACATCGATGCATAATCACTATAATTAGAGATAATTTTGGTGTTAATTAATTATGATTAAATAATAGTAATAGTCTATGTAAAAGCTCGTATTTATTAAGCTATTATAAATACCAATTACGTGTAATTGTTCAGAAAATATGCACACATTATTATTTATTTAAATATATCTTCATCATGCTTCCTCGTATGGAAAAATGATATTTTTCATGAGGTTAGCATGTAAAACTTTTGTTTGATAATAGGTAGTGATGAGACTTGAATTTATCTCAATCCTCCATTTAAATATATGTTCATCATGCTTCCTCATATGGGAAACTGATATTTTTCATGAGGTTAGCGTGTAAAAATTTTGTTTGATAATAGATAGTGATGAGAGTTGAATTTATCTAAATCCTCTATCTGCTTCGATATTATATTTTTCATGAGGTTAGCGTGTAAAAATTTTGTTTGATAATAGATAGTGATAAGAGTTGAATTTATCTGAATCCTCTATCTGCTTCGATATTATATTAAATTAAAATTTATCATCTTTAAGCATATAATTATTTAATTATGTATTTAATTACAACTCCTCAGAGCTCGTTGTTTTTCCTTTCAAACGTTCATAAAGAGGAAAATGGGTTTTGACTGTCCGTTTACAAGGAAAGGATCTTTCTTGAGATCATAATTTGATCTTGTGACACATTAAATAGTATATATATATATTCATCTTATTTTTGGCTTTTACTTCCAATTGGAAGTAAGAAGTACTATTCTTGTTTTTTTTTTACGTCAAATTTTGATTTGATGAATGAATGATTCATTGTATGTTGAACTTTCTTTTAATCATTGTACCATACGTGAAGAAAAAAACAAAATTTCAAGATATTCCTACAGTTTCAATCATTTAAATTTATCGGAAGTGAACATATTTGTTTTTTGTCAAATATTTAATAAGTTTTGGCGGTTAGATTTGTTGTGATGAAAAAAAAAATTTAATCAGAAAATATTTGTCAAATTCCAAAAACTCTAACCGTACAAAACATCAGAAATAAACTAAAAATAGGAGAAACTGTGTCACACAAAAATTAGGACGAGGTGATCAGATAATTAAATAAATAAAAGTATGTTCCTTTTAACCAATGTAAATTATTAGATAAATTGCCACATAGCTTCTCTACATTGTATACGTTCAAACTAATCTCTCTCAAATTTTTTTTAGTATAAACTATGTACATAATTAGACATATTTCATTATCATATATATTATTATTATCTATACTTTCAAATAATAATGTATTTTACCATTAATTACAATATATATTGAGTATAAACATTCAGATACACATACCCCTAAATAATAGCCTAAAATAATTATTTCTAGAAAAATAGAATTGTATCTTTGATATTTCGAAATTCAGATACAAAAAGGAAGGAATGAAAGTCATAACTCGAATTACTGAAGAAGAAGAAGAAGGCTTGTATCTTTGAAGTTTCTTCCTTAGTTTATGTATCTGTCATTCTTCTATGTATCTTGAAGTTCAGATACAAAAAACAGAGATAAAACTCAAATTACTAGAGAAGAATTCTAGCTTTGATATTTTGAAATTCAAATACAAAAAAAAGGAAGGAATGGAATCCAGAATTTTTTTGGATCTTTTTTTGCTTCATATTCTCAAGCAGTTAAATCTGGTGAATTGCTCCACTAAATAAACAAATCAGTTACGATCAATTAATATCATGCTAATCATGTATATCGGATATATAATAGTCAGATACATATATATGCAACCAAACTATCGAGAGAAAATGTCATATTGAAAACTAGTGTGTATCTAAGTAATTAGATATCAAACTGGTGGAATTTTTATAAGTTGCCCCTGTCTATATTTTCAATGAACTCCAATCATACCCATTGAAAAAAAAAATCTTTTTTTTCCTAGATTTTGTGAAATTAGTTCCTAATAAATAAAAATGTTTAAGGTTTTCCTTATATCTATAAAGCAGAATTTGGACGGAGATAAAAAAAATTCTCATTTTTTTTTATAAATTTAGCGGACCAAAACATGTATATCTCAGAGTCTATTTAATACCTACTCCAAAGCATCAATGACCATCTTTGTCGACATTTTCTCAGCTCTTTAAGACCATTTCATTTAGGTCATTTGATAAGCGGGATAGGATAAATAAGAATTTTATATGATAAACTTTATTCAAAAAATATTATCTTTATCCCTAGGCCTAGATATATACCGTATAAAGAAATTTACGCTAATAGGTCACATTTATATGTGTAACAGATAGTTCTAGCTTCTATTTAAGATTATGAATTTTATAGTAGTTTTATGGAATGTTAATTATAAAATCCTTAGACTTATCTGATAGAGAAAATGTTTATACAATGTCTATGTAGGTAAGTTAACTCTCTAATTTACTACTAAAACATTGTAGTTTTTTAAGTGACCAAGTTTATTGCATATTGGATCTATGTATATGCCTCATTCAGGCTTTCTTCATGAATCTGCAAAACCTACTAATTGTTTTAAGCGCATTCTAAATATTTGATATTCAAAAGTTATCTATGCAATTAGCTTATAATGGCTAAGACATAAGACCTTTATTATCCAGACCATATGCAATATACATGTACTTCTTTTAGTTATTTTTGGATTTAATTTGTAGTTGTTTTATTAGGATTAAAGTATATAATTTTGTGTTATTTCTGTAATTTAACATATATAATAGGTTATTGTTCGTCAAAATTATCATGTTAAATTTGCGATGAAAAATTACATGTTGATTGAAGGTAAAATTAATTTGATTATATGAAGAAAAAATAAGTATACATTACTTAATTTCTTTTTATTAAAGAGTTGTTGTGCACACGAATTTTATACTCTACTTTTAATGAAACTAACTGCTTGTACTGAGATAAGTATTTATTAGAGATGATTAAGCAAATTTTCATGATAATTTTAACCCAAAATAGTCTAACTATCCATTAAATTACCCTAATTATCCCTTAGGCCACTTTAATTTGTCTTACAAATTCCTTCGGCCTTTTTTATCTTAGCATGAGTACTCTTTTAACTTATACATCGCAAGCATTTTTGTTCCTGGAATTGTTACTATATCATTTTTCATAATTTTCTCGTTCCAAGTAACTATTATCACTATAGTTTGAAAGATTGTGCTTATATTTTGTAATTCATCCATTTGATCAGGTATATTGTCGAGGTTCTTGGAGGCTATCCAAAAAATAGCAATTATTTTGTATTTTCTCTCAAGTTTGGAATATGCCACCAACTCGAGATTTTGATCCATAAACCTGACCATCAAATGTATATGCATTTATCTATCAGTTGTGTCTTCTTTAGTGAATAAAAGAGGGACTCATTTCATAGATAGCAAAAATAGGAAGAAGGGGTTCGATGAAGGTTGATGTTGGGATTTTTATTCCAATTAGCAAGGAAAGGGCTCCGTCATTGAAGAATTTTGAAGCTCAAATTTTAAATTTTGACATGAAATAAATGTGAATCATTTTGAGTGTATAATATATCAAAAAAAATTGAGACATCGAGAGGAGGTCATATCTGAAATTTGAGTTGTTTAGAGGAAGATTTGAGCTAATGTCCATTGAAATCCGTCATTGAAGAGCTTTGAAACTCAAATTTTAAATTTTGAACTATCACAAACGTGAATCGCTTCAAGTGAATAATATACGAAAAGACTTGAAACATCGAGAGGAGCTCATATCTAAAATTTGGAACTGCTTAGAGGAGATTTGAGTTGGTGGGGATTGAAAAAAAATCAGGTCATTGAGGAAAATGAACTGTTGCAATGTATAAATAATGTATAATCGTGAATATGAATGTATATACAATTCTGATACATAATTATACATTATATATACATGATCATATACTATTTATACAATATAGATACATTACATATACATGCAATTATTTAGATGAAAAGAATTTTTTTGCACAGTACATTTGTGTATGCTTGTTGAGTCAGTTACGAAAATGTACATGTTTCATCACTATTGCACAGTCCTAAAACACTTCTTATACAAATATACATGACAAACTTACATTAAAAACTGAACAAAAAGATACCATTCAAAAAGATGATTGGTAATAATCTTGAAGGTTATTTTTGGTAATTTTTATAATATGATCATTTTACTCCTACCGATAGTTTCTCCGAGTCAAGTTTGATTAGTATTCGAAGTCAGATTTGTGAATTTCTGTGAAAAACTGAGATTTTGTGAAAAAGTTGAGTTTTAGAAGCTTAAGTTGTTTAAAAGTGGTATTTGAGACCAATCAGAGCTACGAGTCTCGAAATGGAATTCTGTAGATTCCATCAGCTTTGGAATATGGAATTTGATCTAGGAGAAATGACGGAATTAGATTTGAAGCAGTAACGGAGATTTGAGGTCCTAAGTTGGAAATTCTTGAAATTTTGATCATAGAGTTGACTTTGGCAACATTTGGAGATCCAATACTCGGAATGAAATTTCAACGACTCTGATGGATTCGGGGATGATTTTAGATCTGGATGTGATCTTGGTTGAAGTTTTGGAGGTTCCGAGCTTGTTTTGGTAATTTAAAGCTTAAAGTTAGTTTAGTTGTGACTTATCGGATTCCGGATCAAGGAGACCTCGAATTCAAACTCCAACGGCTCCATTGAGTCTAGAACATCAAAATTAGTATGGTGGCATATATGGTTTGTGTTTACGGGATTCTAAAAGAATTCTGAGGGTCTATTCGGAAGTTTGAAAAGTGAAATTTTGGAAATTGCTGATATCCAATGCAAGGTCCGCTTTAGAGAAGGTAGGGTCGTGGAAGCGAACCTCCGCTTTAGCGAAGAGAGACTGCTTTAGCGAACAGGTCCACTTAAGTGGGATTTAATTAAGCGAATCTCTGGTCGCGAAAGCGAACCTCCACGAAAGTGAACCCAGTATCGCTTAAGCGACACCTGAGGGGTTTATGGTCGGTATTTTAGCCATTTTCCTCATTTTCAGACCTTGGGGACTCGTGTGGGCGATCTGTGAAGTGATTTTTCAAGGTTATTTGATTGGCTAAGTTTTCTTAACCAAAAATCTACATTACTCATCCATTATATCATGATTTCAACTTCAAATTAAGGATTTTGGGCCCCAAATTTTAGAAATTTCTTCAAGAACTTTGAATTTCTTAAAATGGTGATTATGAACTATTTTGAACTCCATTTCTCTAATGAATTCCTAATGAATTGAAGGTCATTTTTATCCAAAAATTCTCGAATTTAAACCTCTTTTAGAAATAGGATTTTTGAGTCATTTTGATTCTTTTACCCAAATTTCATGATTTTAGTGTTGTTAGTTTCGTAATTTGAATTTGAATCACTACTTGAATAGATTGTGGAGTTTTGGATTGGAATCGGAAGGAAAAGGCTAAAATACTTGATTGACCGGATATCAATTAAGGCAAGTGAACTTCTAAAATCTCATAAATCTTGTAGATTACTTAAACTTACTTTCGATTATGTGTTAGGGTAAAATGGAAATAAGGTTTTGGATGATAATCATATGAATTATGCATAATAAAAGATCGGGGTAATAAAAAAGACTTGTGTGCTATGATTTGACCAGAAATGTGAACTTCTTGACTTGAACTTGATGAAATGCTATGATAGCCTAAATGTGATTATGAAATAGATGAAATTGTTATTTTCTCATTGTTGATTATGGGGATTGACTTGGATATACTTGCTCGCCGAATGATCCTACATGTGATAAAGGGGTAACGAAATGGAGGTTTAATGACTTATAATGAAGTAAATGTTGATGTTGATATATTGTGGATAGTGTGACGTAAATTGCATCGACATGATTTGCATTATGACTATGAGCACTATCATTCTAACATTATTAATTTGAACATGCTTATTTGCATTGGTTCTAAAATACTATGATGAGATCTGATTGATACTTATATCGATGGGAGATGGTTCTGGCAAGATTGTGATGCCGAGGTCATTTCTGACGAGCTGAGGTCATTTTTGGTGAGATTGTGAGCCGAGGTCATTTCCGGTGAGATTTATATGCTGAGGTCATTTTAGGCAATCCGAGGTCATTTTTGATAGATACATGGTCCTTGTCTGGCTCCCATGGGTTCTCATTTGTTATACATTGGATGTGTATCATTAGAACATACATGCATCAGTTTACGTAACATCACATTACATTGGATTGCATTACATCTTATTTTTCATTGTGAAGTGTGTACATGCCCCTTTGTATATCTATAATTGATATAATTGATATTGATGTGACTTATTCAGTGATGCTGATGAACTATTGTTGACCTACTTGATATATATGAACTGTGTAGATTAGATTGGGTTGATTTTGGTGCCGGTTGTTAGTTTAGGAGGTTCGGTTGCGATGAAAGGAGTTCTAGTGTTTGTTAGATTTGTTTGGTTGTGTTAGTTGACTTATTGACTAACGTGTTGTTTGGTACTTACTCTTGCTATCTAGACTTGCGTAGGTCTTGAGTCTGTACTGTGAATGAGATCTATTCTTTTCTCCGAGGCTTCGAGGTGACTTGAGAGGTAGTTGTTGACATCCAACGATCTCCCATGTCCCTTTTACTTATGATTTATTCTATTTGAGAAACAAAGACGTTGACAATTGTATTATTTTTTAGTTTTATTTATTAGAGGTTTGTTCATGTGACAACCAGATTATGGGGGTTATTTTAGATTTGAAAGTCTTCCGCTTTTATATATTTATCTATCTTTTAAAACTATTTTAGCATTATTTTCTGCAAAAGTTGGGTTTAGGATGACTTTTCTGGTAAGAAAGGATAAGTGTCATCACACCTGGATTCAGATTGTGACAAAGTGGTATCATAGTGCCAGACTCATACGTCTCATTTGTACAAGCCAAGTCTAAGTAGAGTTTCGAGAATCAGTATGAAGACGTTTGTACTTATCTTCGGGGGGCTATGAAGATTGTTAGGAAAGATATTCATTTCTTAATTCTTTATCATGCATCCTTGGTCTAATCTATTTCCCATCACTTTACTATGTTTTCTCATTATACTGATGACTTGTGCTTGGTTCTACATGCATGCAGTTAAGATACCATCGCTTAAGTTTAGTGTTGGATCTGATATAGAGGCGGAAGTGATATATTTACAGAAAGGATGCATGGTCAGTCTTGGAATGCTCTGCGATTTGAAAGTAGTGAGTAAGGTTGTGGGTTAGTGATATGTTTTAAGGATACGATATTGAAAGATGAATAATGGTTGAGAAACTTCATGAACATCTCATCCTATCTTGTTAGTTATTCAGCAATGAAAAATAGCACTTGCGTGGCTTATTCGATATCTGAAGTGGTTTGATAATAGAGAATGGAATAGTTAGGGGAATAACTATGTTGTGAGAACTATGACTTTGGAGACTACGGCTTGTGAAGTTCATCATAAGAGAATGGGTTGTGTAATGAATGATGAGAATAATGTGGTACCAATTGATATCAAAGTTTCTACTGCGGTTTCATAGAGTGAGTGTATATCATAAAGGGTTATGATATGACTGCTACTACGGTACTTATGTTCTGTTGGTTAGAGTTATGGATTGTATTGCTTCAGCTATTGACCTAACTTACAGAATGGTCCATATCTCTTTCGACTAGATATTAAAGTGATTTGGTAATGTTTTGCAACTATTTAATGGGTATAAATATGTGGGCTATTTGAGTATGATCTATTCAATGGACATGCTGTGATAAAGTGGTGGATCTAGCAGATGTTGGCGGTGTGGTACTAGTGATATATGAAAGAGGAGTCATCTAAGAAGTTGTCAATTGTCTTACCTACTCGGGTAATGAGGTGTGAGATTGCATTTTTGGTTGAGAAATTGAGTGGTTGTTACTATGAACGCTTGAGTTAGGCATGGTTTATAAGAAAAAATTATAGTGGTAGATCTTTGGTGAGTTATTAATATGTTTAGATGGTGATGTGTATTTTGTAAATCTAATTGGGATTGGTGATTTCTTTATGAGCCAAAAGGATTGGATTGACATTGAAATAACAAGCTTATAGGTTAAGGAAGTCCCAATGAGTATACATGCGTGAAGGCAAGTAAGTGTACTACCGAGAGAATACATATGGAAATTTGTTAATTCACACGATTAGACTATACAAGAAGTTTGAAGTATCACATCCATGATAAGGTTAACTTTGTGATGATGGCAAATCTGCTGAGCATGGTAATAGTCGTTCGGGACTGGTTATGATTAGGATACAACTATGTGATAATGGCTTTTGGTTAAGGGGATCTAGTATGGTGCTGATGACTTGTAGACATCCAAAGGTGTAGTTGCTACTACTTAATGAGTAGCGTCGCTATACGAAAAGTTGTATAAAATGTTGGGAACCACTCCAATAAAATTGAAAAGAGTTTCAACTTATAACGAGAGGATTATGGAATATAGTTTGACCTTCGGTATGAAGCGAGAGCAAGAATATTTATTCTCAAGGATTTAACTACTAGGATGTTGGAAAGGTGGGCTTGGAAACACGTGACTTTATCAGTCTAGCCCTGATTATAATAATAGCGTTCGATGTTTATCAAGCAGTTTGAGTATGCTTCGAGAGTAGAGTCTATGGACTTTCGACTCTAGTGTTGTGGAAAGTTCTATAGTGATTTTGAGTTTTGATGATTGACACTATTTGGATTCCTAATGAGGGACATGGAAAGATCGACGTATAAGTGTTGGTGATAAGCTAAGGTATGTGATTGCTTAAAGTCTCCGATGTATGGTCTAATACCGTTTGATAAGGGGGTTGGTTTATATAGTTTGAATCAAAATTCAGGTTTTGCATTGTAACTCTACGTTCATGGTAGTTATTTTTGTCCAGGTATGGATTGGCAAAATTGTTGAGCATTTGGAAGGACTTGTTCATGATTTGAGTTATAGAGTTTATTAATTTTGATTGTAAAAGAGCCTAATGAGTCTTTATTTGAGGAGTTTGGTTTAAGTAAAAGATAATATATTGTAGCTTGACCAAGAAATAATAATGATAAACGAGTTAAGTAGAGAAACAAGAGTCTTGTGCGATGGATACAAATTAAGAAATGTGAAGGAATAAGACAACATGTATAGATTCTTAGTTCGGGGTTAAGGATTGTTTGGATTGTTTTTGCTTTTAAGTCTAGATATGACAATACAAAGTGGACTAATTCAATACAGATGTATGATGGGTCATCAACTACTTTTCTGAACACCTGGTATTGGTGTTGGTGATAGACGAGGTTGTATGAGGGGTTCTACATTTTTGAGTTGGGTCGGATTTTTCAAATTATGGTAGGTGACTTATGGATGCACCACCGGAAGGACTTATAGTTCTACATAATTATTTAGGATATTGAGCTAGGTTGATAACTCTATTGATGGGACTACCTAGATTGTTGTAATGTGTTACATAGATACTTAGTGGTAAATAGAGGTTTGTGCCTATAGTATACAGAATTGTTGAGGTGACCAAAAATTTTTCTAAGTTTTGGTGTGGGGTATATGATAGTTTTAATAGTAGTTGTAGCTGGGTAAGTGAAGGATTGCATGCAATTGATATTGTTCATGATTCAATAGTTTTATCTCAATGAAAAAGTACTATGAGATTCAAAGTTTGGATTATTAGCAATTGGATGGGATCCATACTGATCGTGGAATGCCTAAATAGAAGGAAAGAGAATCATAGTTCAAAACTTTGGAGATAACAATGTGTTTCTAAGAATACCTGGATATTAGTGATGGTTTGAGAGTAAAATAATTGGCCGATGTGATTATGATATTCTGGTGTGTATTGAGAGTATTGGATTCAGTGGAGTACAATAAGATATATGTGGAAGTTGATAAATTGAGTATGTCTATGATTATTATGAGACCAGGCTGGTTAAGTGTGAAGTCAAACAGATGGGAATGTGTGTTATGGAAACTATGGAAGGAATATCTTGTGTTATGCAACTTCAGTTCTGTACATTCTTATGTGACCACCTACTTTATTTCAGTAATGATTTGGAGTATGATTTCCTGTCTATGCTCATGCGTGTATTCTCTTCCGTGGATGGATTTCTAGTGGTGGATCGAATGTAATGATCCATTCCTTCTTGGTAAGGTAAGATACTTGTGCAGGTTTGATTAGTTCAGATATGACGGATTTAGTATTGCCTTGGGGAGGTTGAAGGTTTTCGAAAATCCTAAAAGTATCACCTTGCTTATGGAAACTTATAGAAGAGATACCATATATATTTGAAGTGACTGACATTCTTATTGTGAACCTCATCGTCGAGTTCATATTATGTCTATGTATAATTAAATATGAGGGGTCGTTGGACCTAGTGCTACCGCTTTGAGGGATTGTTTACAATCACAACTACTGATCTGGTAATTTTGATAATGTTGTTTGAGGTTCTGTGTGCTTGAGGGTATCTCTCGCTAGATGATTGCTTGACCATTTCATTCTTTGGGTCCAATAAATTTGATTCCCTCATGATGAGTACCTGTTGTTTATGAATCAGGTTTGTATAACTTAAGCTTGTGGGAAGATTTGGATGTGAGAATAGGATTTTGCTAGAGTCTGCGATGGTGTGTGTGTTATAAGTGGTTAGTTGTTGACTTAGGCTCGCCCTTGATATTAGTGAGTATTGGTCAGAATTATCTCTTGGTTATATGATGAAACATTTGTCCAGATGGTTATGTTGTGGATTGGAGAATTTTGATTCAAATTTGATCTATGGATTAGTCTGTGACTTAAAAATTACTCTTGATTGGTAGATCCGCCAAAGTTTGATTTGAAGGTTAGAGTTCAATTAGGGGAGACAAATATCGAACTTGGAGGTTATGCCTCGGACTTATGGTAATGTCAAGTATTTTTCTTTTTTTTACTTTATGTTCGAGAACGAACATGATTTTAGTGGTGGATGATGTAATGACCCTAAAGGTCATTTTTGGTATTTTTTTCAATATTAAAAAATTTTGGTAATTTTTGGTCATTTTTTGATAAGTATTCAAAGTCAGATTTGTGAAATTCTGTGAAAAATTGAGATTTTGGGAGATAGTTGAGTTTTAGAAGCTTAAGTTGCTTAAAAGTGGTATTTGGGATCAACCAAAGCTACGAGTCCTAGAATAGAATTTCATCGATTCCATCATCTCCAGAATGTGCAATTTGATCTAGGAGAGTTGACGGAATTAGATTTGGAGTTGTAATGAAGATTTGAGGTCCTAAGTTGGAAATTCTTGAAAATTTAATCATAGAGTTGACTTTGGTCAACATTCAGAGATCCAATTCTCAAAATAGAATTCAGACGACTCTGATGAATTTGGGGGATGATTTAAGGTCTAAAAGTGTTCTTGGTTGGATTTTGGGGGGATGATTTGAGGCTCAATGTTAGATTAGTTGTGAGTTATCGCATTTCGGGTCAAGAAGACCTTAAATTCAAATTCATATAGTTCCAATGAGTCTAGAAAGTCAAAATTAATGTGGTAGCATATATAGTTTGTGTGTACGGGATTCCGAACGAATCTAGATGGTCTATTCAAAAGTTTGAAAAGTGAAATTTTGGAAGTTGTTGATATCTGGTGTAGGATCCGTTTTAGCGAAGGTAGGGTCGCAAAAGTGAACCTTCACTTTAGTAAAGGTAGGGCCGCGGAAGCGAACCTCTACTTTAGCGAATGGAGTCCGCTTTAGGGAATATGACCACTTAAGCGAGGTTCGCTGGTTCGCGGTCGCGAAAGCAAACCCTGTGTCACTTAAGCGATACTTGAGGGGTTTATTATCGAGATTTCAACCATTTTCCTCATTTTCAGACCTTGGGACTCTTGTGGGCGATTTGTGAAGTGATTTTTTGAGGCTATTTGATTGGGTAATGCTCTTAACAAAAAATCTACAGTTCCTATTCATAATATCATGATTTCAACTTCAAATTGGGGATTTTGGGAATTTCTTTAAGAACTTTGAATTTCTTAAAATGTTGATTATGAACTGCTTTGAACTCTATTTTTGAAATGGTTTTATCTAATGAATTTCTAATGCTTTGAGGATCATTTTCATCCAAAAATTCTCAAATTTAAATGTAAAACCCTAAAAGTTGGAAAGATAAAAAATGAGGAACAAAAGATGAAATTTTAGAAAATGTAGCCTTTTGGCACTAGATGGTGACGACGAAGGCCATCACGGGCCGTATGAACACCATAGTCCATGGTGTGCCACCGTAGGGGGAGTCTCAGAAACATGGACCTTACAGGGAAGAGTCCACGACAGGGACCACGATCCGTGGTGAGCACCACGAGCTGTAGTGCCCTCCGTGGTGACCCCTCCCCCTGAGACCCTTAGAATTTATTCCAAGTCCAGGACCACGATCGAACCACCATATGACATATAGTCTTTCACGGACCGTGGTGGGTTCTGTGGTGATCACCCCTGCAGATCCTACTATTAGGATCCTCACCACGAGTCGTGGTGACCTTCACGGACCATCATGGCCTCCGTGAAGGAGGTCCTGCAAATTTTCCCTTTTGTCAAAGTTCAAGGCACTGACCACGAGCACCACCAAGGACTGTGGTGAAGTTTACAAACCATGGTGGGTCCTTCGTGTAGCCTCAGTTTTCAGTTTTAATAAAGGGTAGTTTAGTCATTCCCTATGCTTTCATTAATGAATGTGGATGGTTTTTGGGACTATATTCTCATCTATTAACTACCCTTAGCCTTCTAACACTCTCATTTTCACCTTAATCTCTTAAATCAAAATCTTCTCTCTAGAAGTTTGCTCTCCAAGTCTTCTCCTTTATCAATCAAGTTCTAGGATTTCTTCAAGTTGAAGCTTCCATTCTCATCAATTTAGGGCTTCTAAGAATCAAGGTATGTGGGACTTCACCCATGGGCTCTTTTCACCCATGTAAACCCAAGAATTTCTTCTCAATTTCTACATTTAAAAGCCCTAATTTCATGATTTATATTGGGTCTTCTTCATTATGATATATTTCAATGATATTAGCTTACCTATGCATAATTCACATCATATTTCATGATTTTAAGATGAATTTCAATGAATTATGATATATGCTAGTTACAATTATGATTTATGAGATACGATCATGATTTTCAAGTTATTTCTATGAAAGCTTTATTGAATGATCTTCAAGGTTTATGAATGATTTATGAAAAGTTTTGAATGATTATTATATGATGTGTCAAGCAAGCTTAATGAAAGGGTGACTTGAGATCCTTGAAGGTGACTCAAGACTCTAATGAAAGGGTGACTTAAGATCCTTGAAGGTGACTCCAAGACTCTAATGAAAGGGTGACTTGAGATCCTTGAAGGTGACTCAAGACTCTAATAAAAGAGTGACTTGATATCCTTGAAGGTGACTTAAGACACTAATAACAGTGTGACTTAAGATCCTAGAAGGTGACTCAAGACTCTAATGAAAGGGTGACTTAAGATTGTTGATGAGGAAGGTGACTTAAGACCCTAAGGATGTTTTGTGTAAGGCCTACACCCACATTATATGGTAATGAGCTATTCCTATGAAAAAATTATGAATTATGATTATGAAAAGCTTATGATTATTATAAGTATCATTTATGATTATGATATGTATGTATTCCGTAAATAATTGACTTAGCACCGAGTGGAGTTTGAGGTGGGGGTTCGACCTAAGCCCTAGTAGCAACCCCTAGTCTCTTAAACTACGTTGATATCGTAGAATTGCTAATATGGCCTAGCTAGGGTATCCACACATAGCACCTAATAATGAAACTATTGTTTGGAGCCTACCTTGGCAAGTAGCCTCCCCCCTTCTCAATGTGGGTATGATCGGATTCCATGTTATGGCTCGCTTGTTCTTAATATCGATTACGGTTATCTCCCACATATATAAGTTTTCAAGATGTTTATGACATTTTGATGCATTGACCAATGAGATAAATGTTTTAACGTTTTTATGACTTTACTCTTGTTTTAATGATATTGGTCTTGCATCCATGATTCATATTATTTATGTCCTATGATTATTGCTCATGCATCTTTTCACATACTTAGTTCACTCCACGTAGTAACACAATATAGGATCCGGTGATCGCGTTCATCCTCCTCCCATTTGTGGCTAGAGTTAGCATTTTTGTTCCTTATTGGAGATTCCTCACAGTTCGAGGACATGACATTTATTTCACATTTGGCAGTTTTACTTCGTTACTCCTATGTTTTCAATTGGGTGAGCTGGAAGATTGTCTAATGCCCCCATCTACTATTAGAGGTATGTTAAATAGTAAAGAGTCTATGTTGTCATTTTTTCATTTTCAGACTTATGCATCTATTGAGTTTATGCTTCCGTACTCATGATCTTATTTATTCACTTCGTTTACCTAAAAGTATTTTGATAAATGTTATGCTAATAGGATTGGTTGGAGTCCTTCGGAATTCTAATATCCATGTCATAATGCCCAAAATTGGGTGATGACATTAAACTCTATTTTAGGAATTAAATTTTTGAGCTATTTTGACCATTTTATTCGAATTTCATGATTTTGGTATTGTTATCTTCATAATTTGATTGTGAATCACTATTTGAAAAGATTGTGATATTTCAAATTCGAATTGAAAGAAAAAGGCTCAAATACTTGATTGACCGGGTATCGATTAAGATAATTGAACTTTTGAAACCCCATAAATCTTATAAATTACTTGAACTTGCTTTTGATTATGTGTTGGGGTAAATGGAAATAAGGTTTGGGATGATAATCATATGAATTGTACCTAATAAAAGATCGGGGTTATTAAAAAGACTAGTGTACTATGATTTGATCAGAAATGTGAACTTCTTGACTTGAAATTGACATAAACCTGATGAAATGCTATGATAGACTAAATGTGATTATGAAATCGACGAAATTATCATTTGCTCATTATTGATTATAGGGATTGACTTGGATATACTTGCTCACCGAATTGTCTTAAATGTGATTAAGGAGTAATGAAACGGAGGCTTGATGACTTATAATGATGTGAATGATGTAAATTTTGATATTGATATACTGTGGATAGTGTAATGTGAATTACATTGATATAAGTTGCATTATGGGTGGGAGCAATATTATTCTCTCATTTTTTATGTGAACATGCTTAGTTTCATTGGTTCTGAAACACTATAATGAGATTTGATGGATACTTATGCCGATGGGAGATGGTTCCGATGAGATTGTGATTCCGAGGTTATTTCTGAGAAGCTGAGGTATTCTCTAGCGAGATTGTGAGTCGAAGTCATTTCCAGCGAATACATGGTCCTTATGTGGCCCCCATGAGTTTTGGTTTATTATACAATGAATGTGTATCATTAGAACAGACATGCATCACTTTATGTGATATCACATTAAATTACATTGCATTACATCTTATCTGTCATCATGAAGTATGTACATGCCCCTTTGTGTCTATATTATTTATATATTTGATATTGATGTGACTTATTCAGTGATACTTATGTGTTATTACTGACCTACTTAGTATATATGAATTGTGTAGGCTAGATTGAGCTGATTTCTGTGCAGATTGGTAGTTGAGGAGGTTCGGTTGGGATGAAAGGAGTCCTAATGTCTATTAGATTTATTTGATTTTGTTAGTTGACTTACTAAGTACCATGTTGTTTGGTACTCACCCTTGCTATATACACTTGTGTAGGTCCTGAGTACGAACTGTGAGTGAGATCTATTCTTTCCTCTAAGGCTTTGAGGTGACTTGAGAGGTAGTTTTTGATGTCCAACGATCTCTTCACTCCCTTTTACTTATGATTTGTTCTATTTGAGAAAAAAATACATTGAAACTTGTATTATTTTCCAATTCTGTTTATTAGAGGCTTGTACTTGTGACAATCAGATATTGGGGGTTATTTTAGATTTAAAAGTCTTCCGCTTTTGTATATTTATCTATCTCTTTAAATTGTTTTCACATTATTTTCTGGAAATGTTGGGTTTAGGATGACTTGTCCTGTGGAAAAGGATAAGTTCTATCACACCTGGATTCAGATCATAAAATTATAATACCATATTATTTAATATCATAGGTACCATTATAGACCTATAAAGACTTTCTCACAATTCCTTTAGTACTGTGATTAATAATAACTGAAAGTCTTCTTTGTGATGATTATCAGTATTTCTTTACTTGCAATTCATAACATCAAACACACTATCCATAATCAACACTCCCACAATACAAGACCACTACCAAAAGAACATCAACAAGATGGATCAATCATCTCTTAATGTGTAGGCGATAACCTAATCACATTCTAAATCGACGTCCAATCAACATATAATTATGTGAAGCTTAAGCATATTAGTATCGACATAACCATTAGTTATGATATTTACTAACTTATGATTTTTTTCAAACATCACGAAAGGTCCAGAATTATATATTTTACAGATTTTTCTTGATTGATGCAGTTATTATATCATACAGTAATTTTTTTACCATCCCATTTTCTCATTTGATTCCCTTTTCACATAGCTTTATATCTTTCTAATATCTTTTCTTACATAAAATCATGTCAAGTTCTTGTTATTGAGCCTTTTTGTTAGAAAAAAACATATTCTTTAACTAGAAAACTTAAAAGTTATGCAAGGAAGATGAATAAAATTATTTGTAGAAGAGCGTACTTTATTAACTGAAAGAGTCTGCCTTTTATAGGCTTACAAAGTCCCAAAGCTAAAGTCTATCAAAAAGACTCCTACTTGACTACAACTAGAAAAATATCAGAAAACTAGCAACAACATCAGATAAAATAGCAACCTCACAAAGACTCCTTCAACTCTAGTAAAAGATTTATTCAATGCATAGTAAATAAGTTATCCTAGACAGTAAACTTAAAAACACATATTTGACTCAATTCCGAACACTCCCCCTTGATTTAAAATCACATACACTAAGGAATAACATCAAGTAATTGTGCTTTGTTGAAGGAAGTGCTTTTGTAAGAATGTATGTTGCTTGTTCCTCTGTGCTACAATCCTTCAACTCAATCAACCCTTTTGCAATCAGATAACGGATGAAATGATGCCAAATATCTATGTGCTTCGATCTCCCATGATTAATAGAATTTTTGACCATTGCAATTGCTGATAAACTATCATAAAAAAAATTTGTTGCTCTTTTTTTTCTTGGTGAAGATCAGCAAGTAGTTTCCTCAGCCACACTGCTTGACAAGTTGAAGACGTTGCTGCTTAGAAGAAGACAATGTTGTTGTTGGTTGTTTCTTTGAGCTCCAAGTAATAGTTGAAAAACCAAGTGTGAAAAAGCTCTTAGAGACACTCTTTCTATCATCTAAATTTCATGCTCAATCGCTATCTGAAAAATTATAGATATTAATAGAACTTCAAGAGTACCATAGTCCAAATCTCGTAGTTCTAACAACATAGTGCAAGATTCTCTTCGCTACTCTAAGATGATGCTTTGAGGGCTTATGCATAAACCTTGAAATCACTCCAACATAAAACGATATATCAAGACCAGTGTGTGTCAAATAGATTAAACCTCCAGTTAAGCTCCTAAAATAACTTCCATCAGATTTTTCAATATAATCATCAAGTTGCAGCTTCTCATTTACATTCATAGTAGTAGCTATTTTTTTTGTAGCTAAGCATATTAAATCTTTTGAGAAGATCAACGGCATACTTTCTTTGTGAAATAAAAATTCCATCTTCTTCTTGTTCATTTCAAGTCCAAGAAAATAGTGTAACAACCCCAAATCTGTTATTTAAAATTTAGAAGATTTGAAATCACATACAAAAGAGTAGGATGAGCCCATATAGATAATATCATATCATCAACATACAAACATACCAACATGAGATCATTTTTTCATATTTTTTCACATATAAATTTGGGTCATTCTTACTGCTTTTAAATCCACTATCTCTATAATAAAAAAAAAGAGTCGATTTTGCTATGCCATGCACGAGGAGCTTGTTTGAGCCCATAAAGTGGTTTTTTCAACCTATAGACTTTTCTCCTTTATTTTCTCTATATAACCATCTGGTTGTGTTAAGATACTTCTTCTTTCAAATCACCATTAAGGAATGCAGACTTTACATCAAATTGATAAACCTTCCATTTTAATTATACAACCAAAGCTAAAAGAATTCTTACAGTTTCAAAGTGAGCAATTGGAGAGAAAATTTCATCAAAGTCAATACTTTGTTGCTACGAATATCCTTTTGCGACCAATTTGACTTTGTATTATTGCACGCCTCCGTCAACATTATTCTTTATTTTGAACACCCTTTTTAATTCCATAATATGTTTTCTATCTGAAAGATCCATCAAGTCCCATGTTCGATATTTTCTAATTGCCATAATCTCTTCTTTCATTGTACATCTCTGTTCCATTTTTGTTGAAGCTTCCTTAAAGATAGCTGGATCTACATCAAATAAAGCAAAGGTACATGTTTTATAAATATTTTAGAGTGACCTAAACTGCCGTGGAGGAGTCTTATTGAAATATTTTAAGTCGGGCACCACCAATATTGGGTTGCTACTACATGGACTAATGTCACTGGAATTTCTCAAAGATTGGATTGGTGCATTAGCAAAAAGCTAACTTACCGCTTCACTCGGAAATGCCTCATCTTCCACTGTAACTTGTGAAATTTTACTATTGCTTTCCCATTTTCAGCATGTTTTTTCAACAAATAACACATATCTCCTAATAATCACATTTTCATTTATGGAATTATTGTCACGACCCGACCTAGGGCCTATTCGTAAAACGGCGATTAAAATCCCGAAGGACCACAACCAAGCTTCCTAGCATAAACATTCAAAAGCATACAAAAGGTACATAAAATCAATAAACGAGAATAAAAGATACGGAAGCATAGTCTCAATAAAGAACATAAGTCTCAAAATATAGAATAAGAAATAACATAGACTCCATGAACATCTAACATGCCTCTACTAGTCTAGATGGGGGCATAAGAAAATCTCCTAGCTCACTCAATATAGATGGTAAAAGAAGTCATAAATTCATAAGAAATAAAATGTATCGTCTTCGGAACATAAGGACTCACTAATAGTACAATAGTGCTAATTGAAACCATGAGCGGGAGGAGGATCAATGTGATCGTTAATACCTACAATATAGGCAAAAAGTATGTGTTAGGATAAGAAATACACTAAGCATGTGAGAATATACATGAACAATAATTATCGAACATTAATCAATATGAATCATGGGATGCAAAATCAATATCCTTAAAATATAAGTAACGTCATCAAGACGTTAAGACATTAGTCTCATTGTTCAATGCATCAAAATCTAATAATCATCATAGAAACTCATAACTCAACTAAAACTGTGTGGGATAGGACCTTTAACCGACATTTAAGATCATGTGAGCTAATACTTAAAATTTGATGACTCCTGCATTGAGAGAGGGGAGGCTACCTTACCAGGGCACACTCCATAAGTAACTCAACTAATTGGCTATGTAGATCCACTAGCTTCGCCATATAGGCATCTATAAACCTACGCGGACAATGTAGTTATGAGACAGTAGGATGTTTCTATGGGTATCTTGCCCTAATTGCGGGAGAGAATATCTATCCCAAGATCCACTCGGTGCTTAGTCATTATCCCAATGAAACTCATAAAACTGATCATAAAACTCATGGGGAAATGTAATAACAAATATCAATCCATCTTCATAAAATAACATAAAAATAGCTCATCTAATATCATCATAATAACATCATAGGATTAGCTCATCTATAATATAACTCATGCAATGTGGGTGTAGGCTTTCAATATTACATATCTTTGATCATAAAATATCTTTAGGGACATATCTTACCCTATCTTAAACTTGCTTGGAACATCATAGAATCATCATTCATAAACTTCTTTACATAAAGCATCTTTAAACTCATTCATAAAACTTCCATTGAAATAACTTAAAAATCATGATCATATCTCATAAATCATACTTGAAACTAGCATAAAACTTAGGTCATGAAAATTCATCTTGAAATCAAGTAATATGATGTGAATTATACACAATTTGACTAATAACACTGAAATATATCATAATTGAGAAGATCTAATGAAAATCATGCAATTAGGGCTTATAATTGAAGAAATCAAAAGGGAATTTGAGAGAAAACTTTGGAATTTCATGGGTGAAAGGAACCCATAGATGAATTCTCGCATACCTTGACCTTTATGAGCCCTAAAGTGTAAATAATGGAAGCTTGACCTTGAAGGAATCCCTTGAATTACTTAAGGAAGAAGAAAATCTTTAGAGAAAACTTGGGAGAGAAGATTTTAGATTTTGGGAAAATATGGTGAGAATGAGAGGGTTAGCGGAATTCAGGTTACTTAATAGGTAAAAATCTAGTCCAAAAACTGTCCACATTCATTAATTTAATATAGATAAATAATCAAAATAACCCTAACTTAAAACTAAATTCGGAACTCAAATGGACCATCACCATGACCTGTGAAGGCCAATATGGGTCGTGGTCCCTATTGTGGTGAGGAACTTGGCTTTTCTGAAAAAGGAGGTGCCCACCACGAGAAATATCACAGACCGTGAAAGTCAATATGGCTCGTGGTAGTTATCTGTGACATAGGACTTAAACTCAAATTTTTAGGGGTTGCAGGAAAAGTTTCAGGGCTTCCTCCACGGAGGCCTCCACAATCTGTGGAGGACAACAAGGTCTGTTAACATGGGTCATAAAAATGATCCTAATAGGAGGCCTACAGAGAGGATCACCATGGAGGCCATAACGATTCGTGGACTACACCACGAGTCGCGGTGGCCTGTCGTGGTCCTCACCTCAGGAATCCATTTAGCTGGGAATGGACCACGGTGGCCCTTCATGGCCCATAGTTCTCTTCACGACCCGTAGTGGGTCTCATGAAGGCCACCTAGTGCCAAAAGCTAAGTTTTCTAAGAAATTCATATTTTGATCCTCGTTTTTTGACTTTTCAATTTCTGAGATCTTATAATTATACAATCTAAAAGCTTTGGATTCAGAGCAATATCTAAGGAAGATGCATTTTTTTAGATTTTTCATCAAGTATTTTGTGATGTTGAGAATTAATTAAAGCATATACAATACAATAAAAAATTCTCAAATGACTAACCCACAACTTTCTACCTTTCCATATTTCAAAAGGTGTTTGACCCATGACTGCTTTTATCGGAGAAATATTAAGTAGATAAACTGTAGTGTGAATAGCCTCAACCCAAAATTAATTTGGAAGATTTTTACTCTTCAACATGCTCCTAGCCATCGCCATTACAGTTCGGTTCTTCCGCTCGGCAATCCCATTTTGCTCTAGAGTTTAAGGTGCAGTTAATTCCCTGTGAATGTCATTTTGTTCACCAATTAATTTAAAATCTTGTGATAAAATTTCACCTCCTCTATTAGTGCGAAGAACCTTAACTTTGTTACCAACTTGATTTTCAACCAATGTCTAGAATTTTTTGAAGCGTTCAAAAGTTTCTGATTTGAGCTTCAAAAAATATACCCAACTCATTCGACTCTAATCATCAATTAATAATAGAAAATATCAAGAATCAGGAAGTGATTTTGTGTACATAGGCCTGTATAAATCTGCGTGAACAATTTCTAGACAACTAGTGGTTCTTCAAGTTCTTCCTACAAGAAAATATTTTCTATTTTGCTTTTCGTATATACAACCTTCACATATATTTTCAATATATTCTATATTTGGTAAACCATGAACCATATTATTTTGACTCAACAATCTCAATCCATTCATATTCAATTATCCATAATGCAAATGCCACAACTTAGATTCTTCAAGATTTTTCTCACTAACAACTAAGGCTTGTTCATTTTTTGAAACTTCAAGTGAAAACATTTTGTTCTCTTTCATAGGAATATTTTCTAAGATTTGTCCCAACTTTTTATTCTTAATAATACATGAGACATCATCAAATAAGACAGAGAATTCACTATTCAACAATTGTCCAACACTTAGCAAGTTATGTGCCAAACTAGGAGCAAATAAAATATTTTGGATAAGTTTCACTTTACCTTGACTAGTTTGGACAGCAACAGTACCTTCACCTTCAACTTGAATCTCCTTATTATCCCCAAGACAAACTGGCCTTTTTTTCATCTCATCTAACTCGTTAAATCCTGATGTTTCACCAGTCATGTGATGGGAGCAGCCACTATCCACAAATTAAACGCCAATCTTATGATCTATGATGGTAGAGCGGGCCATAAAAGCATATTTTCTTCTTCCTCTTCCAAATCTGTGACAATTATAACATTGCACTCCACTTCTATTTGTCTATCATCTGCCTCTACCACATTCTCTATCTCTAAACGATCCTCTGCCACGTCTTTGCTCTCTTTGTTCTAGTGACTTTTTATTTTGAATTAGATGCTCTTCCTTCACTTGAAATGCCTGTTTTTCAGTCTTCTCAATTGACTTGTTAATCTGTGACTCATGCAATTGTAAAGAACCTATTATTCATCAAATGAAAAATACAGATAAGTCTTTTGATAACTCTATGGCTACAACCACGTGATCAAATTTTGGAGCTAAACTTCTTAAAACTTTTGAAACTATAATTTAATCACCTACCTCTTCACCGTAGGATTTCATTTGACATACAATTCCACTAATTCTTGATAAATAAATCTTGCACAAATTCATTATTTTTCATGAACAATGTTTCAAAGTCACAATGATGAGATTTTAGTTTCATAGTAACTACCTTTGAGGAACCTTGAAACTCTATTTTCAAATTCTGTCAAGCCTCTCCTGAAATAGCAGCTGCTGTAATTCTTGAGAAAATTGTGTCATGAACTACTTGTTGAATAAAGAACAAAGCTTTGGCATCCTTCTTTCTGATTTCTTTTAATCTCTTCTCTTCCTCTGCATATGACTCTTTTATAATAATGAACCCATCTTCGACTAAGTCCCTTAATTCTTGAGACCTAAACAAGTCTTCATCTTGATAATCCAAAACACATACTTCTCACCATTGAAGATGGGTATGAGCAGTTGTGACGACGAGGAAACACCATTTACTGCCATAATTGTTTCCCTCCCTCACATGTTTCTTAATCTTTCTATCGCCCAGTCAAAGACTGAATGCAAGCTATGATACCATAATGTTAGAAAAAGAGATATTCTTTAACTAGAAAACTTAGAGTTATGCAAGGAAGATGAATAAAATTATTTGTAGAAGAGCATACTTTATTAACCAAAAGTCTGCCTTTTATAGGCTTATAAAGTCACAAAGATGAAGTTTATCCAAAAGACTCCTACTTGACTACAACTAGGAAAACATCAGAAAAGTAGCAACGACATCAGATAAAATAGAAACCTAGTAAAGACTCCTTCAACTGTAGTAAAAGACTTATTCAATGCATAGTAAATAACTTATCCTAGTCAGTAAACTTCAAAAATAGATTTTTGAATCAATTTCCAACACTTTTGGAATTGTCTTTTATTTTACAGGCTATAACAAAAATTAATACTAGTAATCGTCCAATTTATGATTATCAGGATTCTTATCTAATCCTAGACAATAATCTTAAAAAAATAGAATTTTGAATCAATTTCCAACACTTTTGGAATTTTCTCTTATTTTATATTTGATAACTCCATTGATGGAGTTTTCTCTTCTAGTTGATCCTTGGTGTGTGTGAATTCTATTTTCAGCATTTCTTGGTTGATGTTTTCTCTTACGAAGTGACAATCAATGTCTATGTGTTTGGTTCTTTCATGGAAGATAGGATTAGCAGCAATCTGGATGGATATTTTCCTGTCACACACCATTGTTATAGGTAGCTCAATGTGTACTCCAAGTTCTTTAAACAGCCCCACAATCCATGTAACTTCAGCAGCACAGTTAGCCATACTTTTGAACTCAGCTTCAGCTGAGCTTCTGGATACAATCTCTTGCTTATTAGACTTCCAGGATATCAAGGCTCCACCAAACTTGACCAAGTAGCTAGTTATAGATCTTTTTGTCTCCAAGCAGCCTCCCCAATTTGAGTCACAGTAAGCTAGAAGTTTGTTGGTGTCTTTTACTGGCATTAGTAATCTAAGTCCAGGGTCTTGTTTTATGTATCTAACTACTCTCAATGCAGCTTCCATGTAAGACTCTTTGGGGAAGTGCATGTACTTACTTAGGACCTGAACTAAGAAGGCTAAGTCAAGTCTAGACATGGTCATATATAAAAGTCTTCCTACTAGTCTTTGGTACTTGTTGGGATCCTGCAGTTTGTGATCTTCATATCCCTCATTACCTTTACCTTTAATACACTCATCATATTGTACAGATGTGAGCTTCTGATTCTATTCTAGTGTAGTTGCTATAGGTTTAGCTCCCCCTAGATCACACTCAGCTATCAGTTCAAGAGCATATTTCCTTTGAGATATGTGAATCTCTTTGCTTGATCTAGCACATTCAATCCCTAGGAAGAATTTGAGTTCTCCCAAATCCTTCATCTTGAACTTCTTTTGTAAATCTTTTTTGGTGTCACTGATGATATCCTGGTTACTACCAGTGATCAAAAGGTCATCTACATAGACCAACATAATGAGTATATCATTTTTATCATGTCTATTAAAGAGTGAGTAGTCATAATGACTTTGATGAAATCCCAACTAAAGCAAAGATTGTGTTAGCTTGAAGTTCCACTACCTTGGTGCTTGTTTGAGACCATACAGAGACTTGTGAAGTTTGCAGACTTTAGTATTCTCCCCCTGTCCAGCAAACCCAGAAGGAATGGTCATGTACACATCTTATAACAAATCACCATTAAGGAAAGAATTGTGAACATCCATTTGATGGATAAGACAACCCTTTGAAGCAGCAAGAGCTACTATAGACCTCACAGTAACCATTTTTGCCACAAGACTAAAAGTTTCACCATAATTTATGCCCTCTTGTTGGCTATAGCCCTTAGCAACTAACTTGGATTTATACCTCTCCACTTCCCCTATAGACTTATATTTGACTTTATAAATCCATCTGTAACCAATAGGTTTCTTACCAGGAGGAAGATCTACCAGACTCCAAGTTTTGTTGTCTACCAAGGCATGTATTTCTAGCTACATTGCCTAAATCCACTGAGGGTCAAGAGCATCTTCTTTATAAGAAGAGGGCATTGTGATAGCTGAATATATCTTAATACATGAGCTATAAGAAGGAAAAATGTGTCTGTAGGTAACAAAGTCAGATACTGGAAACAGACAAGAGTGGCTTTTAGACATAGTAAAAAGTCCTGAAGCCAGATAGGTGGTTTGGATAGTCTAGAGGAACGTTTGGTAGGAACTACTGCAGGGGATATAATAGGAGATGGGAGAGGAGAATTTTCCTTAGGGGAAACTGGTAGCTGATAGTTCAGAGGAGAAGCGGTAGGGGATAGACTAGTAGAAGGATGATTAGTATCAGGTTGCACTAGAGATAAGATAGGAAATATGGGATTGGAGGAGGTTTGGAAATCTCTGAAAGAAAACATGTCTTCTTTAAACACAACATGTATGTTCACAAATAAGGACTTAGCATGTAGATCGTATAGTAGGTACCCTTTTTGAGACAAAGAGTATCCCATAAGAACAGCAGGTATGGATCTAAGAGAAAACTTATCTGGGATGGAAGGACAAGTAACATAACATAGGCAACCAAAGGTTTTGATATGAGAGAGGGATGGAGGATACTGATACAGTAGTTCAAAAGGAGAATTATAGGACAAAAGTTTAGAGGGAAGTCTATTGAGAGTATAGACAACTGTGGTGACACATTCTCCCCAAAACTATAAAGGTATAGATGCCTGGAACCTTAAAGCTCTGGCCATGTCTAAGATAGTCCTGTGCTTTTTTTCCACCACACTATTTTGCTGAGGAGTGTATACACATGTGGTTTGATGACATATTCCCAGAGTTGACAGCATGGACTGGAAGGTTGTGCTCATGAATTCAGTCTCATTATCAGTTCTAAGAACTTTGACACAAGTTGAAAATAGATTATGAACTTGAGCAAAGAAATATCTCAACACAACTATAGTATCAGCTTTAGTTGTGATAAGAAATAGCCACGTGAATCTAGAGTAATCATCTACTACAGTAACAAAATATTTCATTCCATTATGAGTAAATACCCTATATGGACCCCAAATATCATAATGCACTAAGTTAAAGAGTGTCTTTGAAGTGTGAGTGCTTAAAGGAAAAGGAACTTTTATTTGTTTTGCTAATGGACACATTATACATGTTGAATGATCTAAGATATCTACTCCTGCAATACTAGATGACCTCATTATTTTATCAATGGGAACATGTCCTAACCTTCTATGCCACAATGCACTGGAATCAAAACTACTACCACCTACAGCACTAGTAGAAGAAAATTGAGCAGCTTGATTTTGAGCAGTAGCAGTACTGCATACACTTAGCAGTACTGCATACACTCTGAGTAGGAATAGTATGGTTGAAGCCTTCCTTGAGAATGTAGAGTCCTTCATCTTCTCTACCAATCCCCTTGACCTGTCTACTGTAGAAATCCTAGAAAACACAAAAATCAAGAAAGAAAGCTGCTATACATTGAAGTTCCTTAGTTAGCTGAGACACAGACAATAAGTTGCATTTGAATTCAGGAACAAAGAGGGCATTGCCAATAACTTGATCTCTAAAGACTTTTGTGCTGCCAACATGAGACACTAATGCAACATTTCCTATAGGTAGTAGTACCTGCCTTCTTTCAGACTCAGACACTGAGGTATACTTATCTAGTGATGATAGCTGAGATGTCATATGGTTAGTGGCTCTTGTGTCAACTATCCACTCCTTATTCACATATTTGGAAACTAGTGCAGATAGAACTCTACCTGCAGTGGCTGAGTGCTCTCCACCAGTGTCACTTCCTTTGGCTAGTAGCTGCATGATCTGCTGATATTGATCAGCTATAAAGAAAGCTGCAGGTGACTTGTTTGCTGCACTAGGTTCTTCATTGTGTGATGAGCCTGTATTTTGAGCAACTGTAACTTGGTTAGCAAAAGAACTAGAGCAAGATGTAGAACTACTGATTTTCTTCTTGGATCTCCAACCAACTGGATAGCCTTTGACCTTGAAACATTATTCCTTAGTGTGACCTCTAAACCACAAACTTTACAGGTGATGACAGACTTTTGTGGTTTCTGAGAATTGTACTGAGTTTCATAGTGACTTCTACTTGGATTACCACCACCTCCACTAGGTTGATGACCAAAGTTACCACTACCAACACTATGACCACTCCATTTTTGGCTAAATAATGCAGTACTCTCAATCAGTTTAGGAAGGGATGATTCATAGTTAGTGTGTGCTATATTCCTTTGACTTTCATGATCTATGACAAGGGAAAAAGCTTTGTTCAGATTTGGAGTTGGTGACTGCATCAGAATCTGTTCTCTAACTACAGAGTAGGTTTCATTTAGTCCCATTAGGAACTCTAGCAACCTTTGATACTCATAATAATCTTGAAACTTCTTAGACTCAGGACATGATCAGCCTGGACAAGGCATAATTGAATTATATTCATTCCACAGACCTTTGAGTGTTGTGTAATAGTCTGTAACTGACATGGTCCCCTGACTTAGCTAGGAATTTCCTTATGGAGTTGATACACATGAGCTCCATTAATTTTGTTGAACCTTTCTTTCAGATCACACTATATTTTTTGTGCATCTCCTCCATACACCACAGTCCCCAACAATCCTGGTCGAACAACATTCATAATCCAAGAGAGGATTACAGCATTACACTTCTCCCACGCATCAGAAAACTTAGGTCCAAACTTAGACTTAGGATATCTACCATCAATAAATCCAAGTTTGCTCTTACCTAGCAATCCAATTCTCATGGATCTACTCCAAATTGCATAGTTCTCTGAATCAACTAGTTGAAGAGAAATTAAGGAGCTAGCTGGAGTATCATTTTGATGCAACAAGAGAGGATGATTGGGGTCAATATTTGAAATTACAAAATCAGATGCTGATGTGTTTGAGTTGAAGTTCTCAACACCTAGTGTTCCAGTCGCAGCTTCACCTAGGTTCACCATTGAACTTGCTTCGAAACTGAATATGCTGAAACTTAATTGCGACTCAAACACTTTCCAGAAATGAGCACCTGTACTGCACTACTTCTAAGCACCTTACTGCTTGTTACTACTCTAGGATCTTACCAGAAGCTCTGATACCATGATAACTCCATTGATGGAGTTTTGTAAGATGATTGTATGAATTAAGAAGAGATAGTCGAGGAGGAAGAAGAGGATGAAAAGATGCAGAAGAACAGAAACAGCAGAGGAAAAGAGAAGAAGCAGAAGAGATGAGAGGAGAACTTGTATTGCTCACACTGTCACATTGTACAAAATCAATCATACATGTGTTATGAGTGAGGTGCATTTATAGAGCATTGCTAGTTAGTTGTTAGTCACTATCAACCTGCAACTAACATCTAAAAATTCCAACTACCTCTAACAACTTATTAACCAACTTCTAACAAACTATTGAACCATGGTAGCTTGCTTATGGTTAACAATATTTGTTAAAAATATTGAGATCAAAGATCTTTTTGATCTTTTTATACCGCAAAAATAGACTCATGTTTTAAAAAAAGTTTTTTCATTAAGTTTTTGTACAAATCTAATGCTTTCTTGTTTTTAGGCTTTGTAACTATATGGCAATTTGCTAATGATACTTTCTCTTCTTCTTTTTTGTGCTACCCCACAAGAAATTTCTTTGAATAGTCTCAATTTTTTTTGAGTTAATTTAGTGGACTGTAAATCTGTATGATGTAATTTGCAGCGACTAGGAATAGTTTTATCAGCATTGTTCTTCCGATAATGTTCATAATATTTATTTTCAATCATTGAGTCTGATATCGAAGCGATATATGATGAACTGAAAATTGTCTAAAGATGATTATAGGGAATCTCAAATATTTTATAAAGTTATTAATGACATTTATACTTAGGCTGTTACTACATATCTCAATAATTTTAGGAATGTATTTTTGGAAAACATAATCAAACTTTTTTTTTATAATTGATGGCTGATATAGGTAATGCAAAATTTATTGAGAGAGTTTATGATACAGTCACAATTTTTAATATTGACTTCAGTAAGAAGTACAAGATAGTCCGCAAAAAAAATATGAAATAGAATTTTTTTTGTAAATAAGGATCCATCTTCTACAATAGACTCATGATAAATTAATTGAGATAGTGTTTTCATGCATATGATAAAGCTATACGAGGTAAAGGATCGCCTTATTTAATTCTACCTAAAGATTTGAAGAATTCTGTTTTAAAATCATTTATGAAGATGGATATTTATGAGATGGAGATATATGACATGATAATTTTGGACATGACTTTGTAAATCATATTACACAAATCAATTGATCTAAATTATGAATCTCTAATTTGACATCTTGATATGAGGCATATAAAGTACTATCTAAGTTCTCCATAACCTTCTTTTTGTTGAAGATTTCTTTGCAATTTTTTTTTAAATACTTATTGATTCTATTTCATCATTTTCGATAATACTCTTGTCCTACAGTATTACTGTATGATATATATATATTTTTTAAAGCATAAGACATTTTGTGCTCAGTGGTGTATAAGTTTTGATAAAAAAAATATTAATCATGCCTTTTATATTCTTTTGATCGTTATACCTATTTTTGTACCTCATATATCGTTTTTTTTCTTCATCTTTGCATGGTGATAACATGAAAGAATTTTATATTTGCATTTTCATCTTGGAGCCATTGTATTTTCGATTTAATCTTCAAAATTCTTCCTTTTACTTTAGCACACCATTATATTCTTTTAACAAATAAACGTCTAGATTAATTAAAAAGGGCTTAGTCATATACATAGGAGACTTATATGCCCTCAATTTTTTGCAAGAATAATATTTTTCTCATGAAAAATATTTGTAAACTGTTTTTGTTCTATTCCTTCACATTATTGGTGAAATTTTCTATATCTTTTAAAATGTCGGGTTGATCCTTCCAAGAATTTTAGGCTACATTAATAAAGGAAGGGTGCGAGGTCCACATAAATTTTATTATAAAGTTGTCTATTTCTAGGGATTAGTTTTGAGTTACAACTTGTATCAAGAAGTTAAAATCAAAATCTTGCATAATATTGTGATGATTTTTCAGTGTTGTCTGTTCTTTTGAAGTCGGCATTCTTCTCCCCTCGACACTTCCAAGCAACTGTAGTCATTAGAAAGTTCTTATTATGAGAGAAACAACTACTAAGTGTTACTAACAAAGTGGCTATGCATTAATTTTGCCAATCTAGGATATAAACTATATAAAAAAAAGTATTTATTATTAGTTTTTAATATTTAGAGCTTTGAAATAAACTATTTTTTTGTCATTAAATTTTTTTCTTATTTAAACTATGAAAAGTGTAAAAGAAATGTTCTTAACCTATGTGAAATGAATAAAAATGTTCCTGGTCAATAGTTTGATCCAAAAATGCTTTTGTCGTCAATAATGTTCAAAAATACATTTGCCGTCAATAGTTTAGTCCAGAAATGCTCATATTTTTACTTAATAGGTCGAAAATACCTTTTTAAAACACATTCTATTCCTAATAAAAATATTAATTTTAAAGAACCCTATTATTTTTTAAAATTTTAAAATCACTTTAACTAATAAATAAATAAGAAATAATCTTTTTATTCTTCTTAATCTCATTTTAACAATTTAAATAAATTATCTTTTTGTTATTCTTAATCTCATTTTAACAATTTAAATAGATTAACTCCATGTAATTTTTAACTAATAATATAAAGCCATATATATAAGATTATAGTAACTCTGTCATTAATTTTTATTTAGATTTCAATAATTTTTTAATAAAGTAATAAAAAAAATTATTTCTTAATCTTTTGCTAATTAAAGTAGAACATAAATTTTCTAATATCGTTAAATTATTAGAAGAAAAATAATGTCTTATATATATTTGAAAAAAAAAATACTTTTAACAGTAACAATAGGATATTATTAGAAAAAACTATTAATAATAAATATATTTTAAAATTGTACTATTACTTAAGAGTATATGTTATGCTGGAAAAACACGGTTTAAAATTAATTTTAAATTCTTAGGGATAAAAAAATTTAGAAAAGAAGAGTTGCCACTTAATTTTTTAAAGAAATTAAGAAAACTTAATTTAAAAGACTCTAACAGATTTAACTCTAAAAAATTCAGAGAAAAAGGTACGAGATTCTTATTTCCACTTTGAGAAGGTGTTAAACATTCAAAGTGGCCGCTAACGCGCGGTTATCCGACGATTTGAAAAATTATTTGACTAACTTTTAAAATTATTAATTTAAAAGAAAATGAAGACTTTAAAATTATTATTTTTTAGAAAAAATGATAAAACTTAAACATTGAAAATAATATACATGTGTATAAAAAAAGTAAAAGTTTATCAAATGACTAAGTAAAGGTAGAAAATCATTTAAAAAGTAAATTAACATGAATTGGTTTATCTTTAGGGGACTCTAATTAAGTTAAAATAAATTAAAATTAATATTTAAGCAAACATAAATAACATAAGTAAATAAATTATTACAACCTGAATCAATATAAATAAACAATAAATAACACATGAAAATATGACCCAACACTTAGTTTCTGTATGCCTGGACTGAGTTGTTGGGCTATCTGTGTTTTGGGTCTTAAGCACAATTTCACTATATATAGCAATTGTATATACACTGTACATCGGATTGTATATATATTGTATATAGCGTATACAACATTATTTCTGTATATCAAACTATATACACACAGTATACTACTGGTTTGTTCCATGTATTTGCTGTATATCAGACTGTATATACACTATATATAAGTGTATACAACATTATTATTTTTTACATATCAGATTATATAGATACTGTATATCAGTATATACGATACTATTTTCCACCTCTATTCCATGTATACAACACAATATCAATATTCAAACCATGTATATTAGCTTTCTTTTCATGTATCAACTTTCCAGCAATTCAAGCAAGATGATGAAAGAGTCAAAACTCAATGATATGCAAGGATGGAGTCTAAAGATGTACTCGAATTGATATCGCATATACCAAAATAAATTTACATAAGCAATTACTCATTTTAAGATAAATCAAAGAATATATCATGATATTTTAATTTATCAAATTTATGGGCATCCTAGAACTGACTAACAACATGCATATATATAGACAAAGGAAAGGAAATAAGAAATATATTCAAGTAACTAAAGAACACAAATTTAATATATACGCTATAATAGCTCAAATTTTAAAGAAAGAATTAAATCAATTAGGTCATTAAAGTTCTAATTAAATAACAACTTTAAGCATATTTTTGTTATCTAAATTATGTTAAAAGAAGAAATTAAAAACATGAAAATCTATATTGTCAAAAATATTATTTGGAAAAATAATTAACAAAACTAAGAGCTTTCATGAAATAATCCTAACACGTGATAACTAATTAATCCTAACGCATGCTAACTATAAGAAATTTCTATCATTAATCTAATTATTCTTAATACATGCTAACTAAAAAAACAAGCCTATGAATCAACTAAATATAAAATATATAATTAAATAAAATAAAGCTGAGAAAAGATTTTACCTCTTTCCAGGCAGCGAGACTGAAGACGACGAGCAGAAGACAACTTCACCACCACCCAAGAGCTTGATGGAACTCCAATCCACAAAATAAAAAATTAAAAATTTAGACTTGAACCTTCATAGGTTCAATGTTATAAGAACATTGTTCTTAGCCTAAATTTCGACTTCAATCTCCTATTTTCTTTGAAGAAAAATATCAATTGAAAGCTAGAAATTTTCACAACTTTTAGGTTGGGGACAAGAGTTCAAAATCCTAGCCAAGTTAAGAAAATTTCTAACTTTGGGATGGCTAAAAAACCTCCACTTCTTTTTTTCTTAATAAGAATATGAGCCTTTATATAGGCTTCAAAAACCCCAAACTCCTCAATAATTTTTGATGTGGGAGATTGGGGAATTTTTTTTGTTTTTTTTAGAGAAAAACTAAAAATTTCAAAAATGCAAACTATAATTAAACTAATCTAACTAACATTGTATTTAGTCAAAAATAAAATCTTTTTGAAATGATTTTTGAATAACTACATAAATAGTAATCAAAGATATAGTTATATAGAAATATGTATATTTTACTAAAATTTATTTAAAAAAATAGTTAAGAATAAATGAAAATATCTTTGTTTTTATAAAAACTAATTATTTCAAAAATGTTCGAAATTTAAAAAAAACTCAATAGCTAATTTGCGTTGTGGAGGGTCAAAATTGGGTGTCAATAGTATATTTATTCAATTTCAAAATGTTTGAAGATATTCTTTTACCTTTTTCGGTGAAATTTATAAAGGAGCACTTCCTTGTTGCCGCTGATGTTGCTTTCTCTTTAGCTTACTCTTTTGTCAATTTCTCAGAATATGTACCGCTTTCCTTTTCTCTAGTTGACATCTACGCACTACACTCCCACACTCACTCTCGCTCAATTTTTGTGCCACATACTCTCCTTTTTCCTCAAAACCCACATGGATATACCGGAGAAAAGGAAGGTTAGGATAGATCTGGGCAAATTACTTTCAAAAATATAGAGTGGGACCTGGTGTTGACTCAAAGATTAGCATTCTTAACACTGCATTTAAACTACTTATGAGAACTGTTATGATTTCCACGTGTCAGCCATCCAATTCTGACCATTGTCCCATCATTTAAAATCCAAGCGACACATTCTTTCAAGGGACATGACATACCTCTTTCCTTACTTTTGTACTCCATCCCTCTCACTTTTTTTCTCAAAATTCAAAATTTATTTCCAAAATTTTGAAACTTTCAAAAACCCTTACTCTCTTCTCTCCAAACAATGAAAAATGTCTCAACCCATTTCTCCAACCAAGCAAATGCTTGAGATTCTAAATGAAATTGATCCCCTTTGCTTTTGCCTCTCTTTCAGGATGTCATGACCCAAATTCGAGCCGTGATGACGTCTACTAAACCCCCGAGTAGGCAAGCCAAACCCAAAATCAAGAAAAAGCCAAACCTCAATTTAATTACATAATAAATAAAATAAGAAGGTAGAAGCAACACAACTATAACAAAATAAATCGGGTCAAGGTACAGATATGTAAATACAATACAAAATATACGAAAAGGCCCAAAATTGGCCAAATCTAATAGACTGATACTGGATCAAACCCTGTACCTAGTGTCACCTATACAGGAGCTACTAGGTACAAAAGTTGACAATGTGTGAATATACAATACAAATCTGACTATTTAAAAGTACAAGTGTAAGGCAGTACAAAAGAGAAAAAGTAGCGAGTCTTTAAACGCTGGAAGCTCACCACAATCCGAATCTGGCACCGCTAAAAATAATCAGGCATGCACTAGGGGTGGCTCAAATTGGTAATGCATCAAAAAAGATGCAGAAATACAATATGAGTATCAAAACACGAGGTACCCAATAGGTATCATAGGCCGACTGAGCTCAAAATAAATAAGTATATAATAAGCAGTACGATCATACTAATAACAATAAGAAAGTAGAACAACTACAAATACGAGGAAAGAGGGTATGGGAATAATCATACAGTAGTCAAGTAAGCCCGAACAATCATGTAGGTACAACAATGATCTCAACTGATAAAATACCAGAAGAATACACAAATGTAAACTCGTAGCTAAGGCTCAATATCCTCCAAAAATATCATGAAGCACCTAGAATTCACACCTCGAGCTTTTCAATAACAATGATAATAATAATATTCCAGAATATGTATCAATGAGTCGCCCAGAATTCACGCCTCGAGCTTCTCAATGATAAATATAATAATAATAATAACCCAAAATATGTATCAACGGGCCGCCAAAATTCACACCTCGAGCTTTTCAATAAGAAATGTCATAATTAAACTATCACTGGTATTTTCTTTAAATCATTACACTTATTCATCAATCAAATATCTTGATAACACCATTTTATTCTTTTAAAAGGGGTTTTAACAGCGATGAGGCAAATTAATACAAGTAGTATGCCATAATTATATAACACTCAAACTGAGTAAAAATCCCGTCAAGGGTACCAAATCACTAACCTAAGACTCTGGTGTATCGAAAATATGGCCTCAGACCCAATATTTCAATATCAAAAGCAAGAAAGATATAGGCATACTATGTTCAAATCACCTAGGAGCAAGCTCTAAGGATTCTAATAGATGTAAACAAGTCAAGATATCACCTAGATTAAGGATCCAACGACTAAAATACCAAACTAGTCACTAACGATGATCATCGACTCCAAATTTCTCAATGGAATATCAACACCTAAATCACAAATCTAATCATACATTACTACTCAAAATATACAAATTCTAACCAAGACAAGTCTAATAGGCGCAAGTCATAACCTACCTCAATGCTGAAACCGCACTCGAACTGCTAAACTTGAGTCTTTCCTTTCCGGGCCACCTCCAAACATGCCACTCTATAAAATTATTGAAGAATACATTAAAAGAATGCCAACGATATCCATATTGCTATAATTAAAATGGAACTAAAATCGGGTAAAAATTCGACATTGGGACCTGCGCACGAAATTGAAAAAACCAACTCCGTCACATGGTCCCAAATAACTCAAGGAAATTATGCCCTAAAAATAGGCACATTCCGAGCACCGGAAGAGCTCAAACAACCCTAGTACATTCAAGCCCTATAATAGTTCAAAAGTGCAAAGAAACAACAAATTTAGGCAAAATATACAAGGTTTTTAGCACGGAAAAGGATCTTGGAACGTCCCCGCAAGAATTTCCAACACACCGGAGCAAGAATGATCGAAAATGGCCAAGAAGAGCTCTCAAAATCCCAAAATTTCTAAGTCCTAAAATGGGACTTACCTACTGGAAATGGGTCTTTTAATTCAGTGAACTCAATGAAATTATTCATCTCGATAGCGAGCTTGGCCTCACGATTGCGAGGTCTTCTCCAGCTAACCCATCGCGATCATCAGTCACGCGATCGCAATTCCCAAGGTCTCTGACCTTTGTGATAATGGACCCCTAGGTAGCAAACGCGAAGAGCAAAAGCTCTTGCACCAGCAGTTCAGCTGGTGCTGAACTTTGGAGAATGAGATTTCTCTCTGATGAGGGTCCGCAATTCATTCAGAACCTCGCAAACGCAAATGGATTATGCTAATCAACTGAAACAATATTTCGAACTCAATGGAATGGATGAATTTTCCAATGGAGGTCGTTTCATTAAAATATTGACCAAAGTCAACACTTTCCAAAGAAATCTTTCAAAATGCACAAATGGCCTAAAATTCATTCCGAGCACCTCAGAAACCAAACCAAAGGTTGTTCTAGACCAAACTCGATATTCCGGAGTTGTGCCCCAAAAATGGGCATATTACGAGCAACGGAAGAGCTCAAACAATTCCACCACATTCAAGCCCTAGAATAGTTCTGTCACGATCCGGGCCTAGGGCCTACATGTGACACGGCGAATGAGACACCCGGAGGTGCCTCACCCAAGACTCTTAGCATTTCATTGGTAATGGAATATGATAACAAGCGAAAAGTAAATAAATAAAAAGGAAACTGGGACTAAGAGAAATATCGTGGAGCAATAGTCCTTAGAAACTTCAAAACATTTTTCATTTATATCCTAACATACCTCTACTAATAGACTTGGCGGGGAGGCTAAGACATGTCCGTAGATCACCCTCAAAATAGGTGTCAAGAAATTTCTTCATAAAAGTTTTAATGTTTTACAAAACATGAGCTTAGAATATAAAGGAGGTTATTCTCGGAACATCAGAACTCACCACAAGTAACATTCAGCTAACCCGAGCTAGCCGCGTGGAGGAGGAGGAGGAGAGACTTCGGTACCTACATGGTGATATCATGTAGGCAAATGTATGCGTTAGTACTTTAAATATACTAAGTATGTGAGTAGGCTACGAAATGAAGAACATAAGAGCAACATGAATAAGCAATGTGCATAATAAATGCATGCATTAAACATCATCATAAAAAACTTTAAAACATTCATTTTGTGGGGAGGTGACCTTAACCGATATTTAAGACCATGGGAGCTATTACATGAAATCCAACATAACCCCCTATGTTGGCACGGGGAGTCTACTTGCCTGGTAGAACTCCGTCAACTTTAACATTTTTTAACTTTAACTTTATTGGTTAATTGTGGATCCACTAGCCTAAATAGCCTACAAGGGCTCCTATGTTGGCGCATAGTTAATGCAACATGAAACTTTACTTAAGGACTCCTTAGGTCGAGGCTCCATCTACATGCTACATTCGGTAATAGGTCAATCTCATGGAATAATATTTAAATATCATTATAACATAAGCATTGTATAACTTTCGACATCAAATCATTATCGGTGGAATAGCTCATTAAAATATTTTATTTGATGCAAATATGTGAGAATTGTCCTTTCACATTGAATCCTTTCTTTGGCTAAAAGCCCTTTCATTATCATTTAATCATTTCACAAGACTCCCTTAAACGTAGGCATTTGCTTCATAAACTTTCAATTCAACTTCATTCAACATAGGAAGACTAGGTGGGTTCAATTCATAAAGACCTTTAAATACATTTAAAGAATACTTGTATGCATGAGAGTGATATAAATGTATCAAAACAAACATCTTAAAATAGCCCACCATATACACTTTAAAACTACCTTTCAAGCCTTCATATAGGATCACTAACAAAAAATTTTATTTCATGAATGAGAGTCAATATATCAATTTAAACTCAAAAAAGCTTCAAATATATCATAATATATGCATTTTGAATCATCATGTAAAATCCCATAAGAATTCACCATTTAGAATTTAAAACATCAAGTTGAGAAAATATTTGGGCTCCATGGGTAGAAGAACCCATGGATGAAAACCCGCATACCTTGTGTAGATTTTGAAGAAATCTTGATGTTAGATCCTAATTTAAGAGTTTGGATCCTTGAGTTTTGAGATCAAATCTTGTTGGAGATGATTTGAGAGAAAGGAGGATGAAGATTAGGGTTCTTTGGAGTTGAAAGACTGCAAAATTTGACCCCAAAATGTTCCAAGTTCGTATTATAGATATTAGGTAATTTTCTCAAAATGTCCCTACAAAATCTGAAAAACTGGACAAGTCCGCGATGCGGACGTGTTGTGCACATTTCTGGTCGACAAAAAACTGAAATCTAGAAAAATTGTCCAAGTTGACTGCAGGTCCGCGACGCGGACTTATCACGGACCTCTCTGGTCAACCAAGCATAACTTTTGACTCTGAACTCAAAAAATGCAATCTTGGTGGCATTGGAAAGAAGACTCAAAGACCTTTAATTTGACAGGATATGGGCCATCCAATTTGTTATATTCTAGGTGATATGGTCGTTTGAAGTTGACCCTTATACGAACTCATTCGGAAACTTAGCCGATAAATTTATTTTGGAATCGGCTTGGTATGAAAGATCCCTTATGACCCTAAACACATCTAATACTCTTAAAATACTTAGGAATTGATCCTAACTCACATATACAACCAAAAGTCGATGAGTTCAAGCCTATACGCCTAAAAAGAATGGTTCGAATCTTGGCATAAATATTTTTGAGATGTTACAAGTTCAAAAGTGCAAAGAAATGACGAATTTAGGAGAAACTTACAAGGTTTTTAAGATGAAAAAGGGTCTCGGAATGTCCCCAAAAGAATTCCCAACACACTGAAACAAGAATGATAAAAAATGGACAAGACGAGTTCTCAAAATACCGAAATTTCTAAGTCTCAAAATAGGAATTAACTGCTGGAAATGGGTCTTTTAATTCACTAAAATTAGTGAATTTATTCATCGCGATCGCGAGATGAGCCTCCTGATCGCGAGGTCTACTCCAGTTAACCTATCACGATCGCGATGGTTAGTCCCATGATCGCGATGCCTAGGGTCTCATACCTTCACGATAGTAGACCCCTTGGTCGCGAACGCGAAGAGCAAAAGCTCTTGCACCAATAGTTCAACTAGTGCTGAACTTTGGAGAATGAGATTTCTCTCTGATTAGGGTCCAAAATTCATTTGAAACCTCGCGAATACAAATGAACTATGCTACCCAACTGGAAACTACATTCCATACTTAATGGAATAGATGGATTTTCCAACGGAGCACCTCAAAAACCAAACCAAAGGTTGTTCTAGAATAAACTCGATATTTTGGAGATAAAAGTTTCATTCGAGCGCGTTTACTCAAAATGTTGACCGATGTCAAACTTGGCCAAAACTTTAAAGTTAAAATGAAAAATTGCAAAAACTCAAAATGAAGACTCCAAAACCCAAACCAACCTTCCTTCTAAAAAATTAGACCTTTCAGAGCTGATGGAACCATCAAAATTATCATATGACGATTGAATTTCCGAATGTTGACTTAAGTCAACTCTTTCAAACTTTAAGCCTTAACAAAAAGCCAAACCACCTCAAAACTCAACCAGACACCTTGAGAAGTGTTCCACCCATCCCAACATCACATATGAGTTATAAAGAAGCCACGGGAAAGGGGTAAAATAGTAAAAGAATGAAAATGACCTTGGAGGTCATTACACAGGAACTCTTCCTCCTTCAATTCCCATCTCAACCATTGTTTCAGTTGAACAGATGAAAACCCTTACCACTGAGGTTATAGTTTCACCGAGAGATAAACCTACCCCTAAATGCTCTCATATCCTAGACCTAAATGCTTCTCAGGAGTCTTCGCCTGATGAATCTGTACAATTAAAGGTACAATAAGAGAGAGGTTCCTCCATCTCCATCTCAACCTGATCCTGCCCTCTCTGCTTTATTAGAACAACTCTTTGAAAGAGATTTACCAGAGGGTAAAAGTTTTGAATCAAACACTCTTTCTGCCAGTGAGGTGTTAGTTGTCACTATCACGCCTTAAGAGGGTACCTTCAGCATGGCCGGGAATTGAATACCATTTTTGATCTTCAAGAGAACCACTTGGTCCAATCACGCATTCAATTACTCAGCAAAATACTCAAAATGAATTAAAAGGACATTTAAGTGGGCTAACCAAATCAACATTTTGAGAAGAATAATGTGCTTAAAACAAATCTCAAATAAACTCCATATCATAAAGATAGTTTTAAAAACCAAAACATTTACTCCACACTATCATCTATCTGTTTATGAAGCTTCTATCACTATCAAGAAGGTGTCAATGACAAACTCATGGCTACCCCAAAGAAAATACTCAAAATAAAAGATAATAACTCAAAAGTGCCTACAGATACAAGGGGAGGACTCACCAATCAGCTAAAATGAAAATAGATCTTCAATGGTAAGCTTATTGATGATCTCTAGAACCTGTCTCTGCATCATGAAATGATGCAGGCCTAAACAGACATCAATACATGAAATGTACGAGAATTTAAAATAGCAGAATGAAACATGCATTAAGGTAGAATCAAATCAACTCAGAGATCACAAATAGGGAAGGTGAATAACTCAATCAAGATGTCCAAAGTCTAACCAAAATAAAATTCAGACAAAGACCAATCAGAGTACTATCAAGACCTATACGAGAATTTCTCTTATCCGACAACCATCACTTATGAGTTAGTGATAGTACAACAAGCCGGCATTGTCTCTACATCTGTTCAATACCTTATTAGGGTAAGAACTAATCAACCAATCATGGATCCAAAACCAATCAAGTCCTATCATGCCAGGACAATAAAATTAGGAAACATCCAACTTAACGGTTAAATCCTCTCTTACGTTTGGCGACGTAGTTATTGTATTTGAGTTATTACTTACTCTTATCTAATTTAGTGCTCAATACTCCTCTAAAGACTCAAAACTCATTAGACAATCAATCCAAATCAAGAAGTCTCAAATGGACTCTTATCAGTTCATCAATTCTATCAAATCAATCCTTTCAACCAATTGATTTCTCAATCATTTATTTAAGAGAAGTTTGGACAATCATTTCTGACAACATTTAGGTGAAAATCATTCACTTGAGTTAAATAGGAAAATTAAAGGACTATCAAGTTCATCAACTCTATCATCATACTCACATCCCAATCACGATTATGCATTCACAAATTCAAGGCTCTAGACTCAATCCTTAAGTATATACATTCAATATCCATAAATATGCTATTAGGGTTTATGAAACAAGTCAACTCAATCTCAAAATAGATGTTTTAAAGTAATAATTTTCTACTCGTTTATACTTAAAATACTCATGTTCAAGATAATAATTAAGGAATTTCTCAAATTCATGCTCAAAATAATAATTAAGGGATTTCTCAAACTCATGCTCAAATTAATAATTAAAAGACTTCTCAAATTCAACTCATGCTAAAACTCTTTCTCAATCAAAAATGTAAATAGTCATTCTTTAAACTCAAAATAGTACATAAAATAGTTAATGCAAAACGTTCATAAATCATTCTAAAAAAAACTCCATCAATGCATAAAATATAAATGATATCTCAATTAGGGTTCATGTAATTCAAACATGAATCCATACTCTCAACAAGACTAAACTCAAAAAATCATCAAGAAATATTATAATATATATGATAACACAAAAAAATTCATATACAAAACTCGATAGGAATTATAAATAATTCAAGACGCAATTCATAAAACTTCAAAATTCAACTAAGGTTCATGTGAATGAAACCATGAACAGAAATCTCAAGAATTCAAGGTGTAGAATCAATAATAATCTCGATGCATAATTATATAGAATTCAATGAACAAGAAATTACTTATTCAGAACTCAAGAAACTAGGGCTAAAACTCAACTCAACTATTTAACGACATAATTTAGATGTAGGGCGCGTGGATGAACTCAATCCAACGCTAAGATTAGCCTTACATTCCTGGAAGATTGATATTACAATCGAAACTTGAAAAACAATAGTTTTCTTGATATTACAATCGTAACTTCACACATGCACACAATTATGAATCAATCGGTACAACCCCATACCCCTATAAATGATGGCTCAGTCTTAGCATAAAAATATTTTGGGGTTTTACAGTCACGCATCGAGAGGGTACCCTAGAAATGACCTGCACTCGAAAACCATTACTAGTCCCCAAGATAAGTAATTGGTCCAATCACTTCTTCAATCAAACAGCAAAAGACTCAGATAAATCAAGAAAATACTAGAGTGGGCTAACAACTCAACAGCTCAACTAAAAGAATAGTTTTAAATAGACAATCTTTGAAAATCAACCTAGTCTCATAAATAAAAATTTGAGCAAAACAAACTCAAAATGATTTTCAACTCTAATATACTCAATCTATGTCTATGAAGCCTCTATCAACCATTAAGAAGGTGTCGAGAGAAGTCCACGGCTACCTCAAAAGAACTGCTCATAAGCAATGTATAAAATGAATATGATCCCTCCGAAAGCAAGGAGGTCTCACCACTATCAAGAAAGAAATAGATCTTCAATGAAGTGCCTGTTGAGGATCTCAAGCACCTGTATTTGCATCATAAAATGATGCAGGCCAAATGACGTTAGTACATGGAATGTACGAGTATGTAATATAGATGAAAGGAAACTTACTCAAAGATACTCAACTAAACTCAAGGGACTTAACTCTGAAAATAACTCAACTCAATAAAGATGCAAGTTTAAAAATATGCAATGTCTTTCAATCGATTCAATTATTTTTTTTAAATCGACTCAATCGTATGAAATCTCAATCATATCAAACAATTCATTTTGTATCATTATTAGGAATTTCTTTAACCGACAACCATCACCATATAAGCAGGTGATGTACAATGAAGCGTGTTGTTGCAACACCACTCCAATACTTTATCAGGTAAAGGATGAATCACTATCATTGGATCCACAATCAATCAAAGTCCATTATTTTGAGACTTAAGAGGTTTAACACTCCATCCTACGCTGACTATATAGTTTATGGGATTCGAGTTATGTATACTCTTATCCAAATTGGGGCTCAATATTACTCCCAAAATATAAGATGCTCATATCTATTAGGTAAAATATTCAAATCATCTCATCTAATCTCATTGGACTCTTTTTAAAACTTGTCTCCTCTCAAATCATCATGCTTTTTTCATTAGAAAAAACATGTTATCAAGCTCAATCAAATCTCCTCAAAAATCTATCTCAAACAATCATTAATACTCGAAATACTCATTTTTAAAATAATAAAAATTTAAGAACCTTTCAAACTCAACTCATGCTTATTTAAGACTTTCACAAATCATGCATTAAGACTCAATCAATGCATTATTATTTAAATATCAAACCTCAATTTATATAAAAACTCAAACTCATTAAAAATTAATGTTTATACTCAAATAATCAAGTTCTTTTGGTAAAATATACTTTTAAAAAATCATTCACATCTCTCAAGACTCTTCCTCAATTTCAATAAATCATGTTCGACCCTCACACTCATTTAGACTCAATTTATAATACTATTTCAAATCACTCTCTTCATCAATCCATAAAATCCATCATCTTTACTCAAAAATATGTATGTAAAAGTCATAATTATCAAATCAATTAGGGTTCACGAGAAAGTATCCATGAACAACAATTCCAAATAAGTAAGAGATAGAAAACAATAATAATTTCAATAAATAATTATATATAACTCAATGAACGAAGAAATTACTCATTCAGAACTCAAGAAACTAGGTAAGACTCAATTCATTCTCAACAATCGATAGAATTAGATGTAGGGCACGAGGACAAACTTAGTCCATAGTTATGATACCCTTACTTACCTTAAAATCTCCACAAATCTGATGAAAAATCTTAACTTGAAGAAGAACAATCAAGAGACCATTTTCTTGAAATTCTTGGATTTGTTTTTTGGAAACCCTATGGTTAGGATTTAAGATTTCTCTTAGCGATTTATTAATATATGAAGAAATTTGGGTTGAAAACCTAGAAATATATGAAGAAAAACTTACCTTGATGAAAAACCTTGAAAGAGAACCCCTAACTTAATGTATTCTTGAAAATTCTTGAGCATTAAAGTTTAGGAGTGAATGAGAGAGTTTTTAATGAGGAAAAACTGATTTCTACATGTTTAGATACATTAAAATAACTTCCCAAATGGTTATAGGTCAAAAATACCCTTAAAAAACAAAATGGGCGTTGTTCGGGTTAGGCAGTGGAGTTCGCGTCACCGCATCGCAGAGCCATCGCGGTCTTCTGCTAGAATGGAGCATCTCCAGTAAAATGGTCATAACTTTTTACTCCAAATTCCAAATGAGGAAAACTTGTGGAATTGGAAAGAGGACACGTAGATCTTTAATTTGATAGGTCATGGGCCACTAACGCTTAATATAATAAGAGATATGGTCATTTAAAGTTTACCCTTATAAGATCTTATACGAAAACATAATCGGTAAATGATCTTTCAACTCGACGTAGTACTTGTCATGACCCAACTTAGGGCCTAGTCGTAACACGGTGATCGAAACCCAAAAGGGCTCCAACCAAGCCTCTTTTACATATCATAAGCATACATAAGTTAAATTAAAAGTGAAAACATCATAAAAGAATCTAAACCATGAAGAGTAAATGAAGAATGTCACATGACAACATAGACTCGAAACATTTGTCCAACTAGATGCCTCTACACATGAGTATGGGTGGGGGCTAAGACATGCCCCTAGCTCACCCTCAATATGAAATATAACAAAAAAAGTCTTTGAAATAATAACCAACTCAATGACTAGTCTCCGATAAATGAGGACTCACCACACACACCGCCGGATAGAAAAGATTAACTAGCCATATGAACAAATATGATCTTCAATCTCAACCCCTACATTATGAGATAATGTACGCAAAAGTATGCATTAGTACATTAGAATGTACTAAGTATGTAGGCAATTCAACACATAGAAAGCATGTTTGTACAAATGACCATTTTAACTAGCATAATAGGAGAAATAGTAAAAATCATAAGTAGTTTTTAAGAAGGATCAATGCATAATAAACCATAAGAGTATCATATAAAGTAAAAGATAGGATTAGTCATTTAGAACATGAAAAGGACCATACATATGTGGGATAGGAACTATAACCGACAATAAGACCATGCGAGCTATACCATGGAATTCCAATGTTACCCCTACATCGGAGGAAAGGTGGAGACTACTTGTCAAGGTAGAATCCTACATGCCTAAGTGGATCCACTAAGAGGTTATGTGAACTGGGTACACACCCCTAGTTCTTAGACTCAGGTACTCACCTTCAATTCTTGATATTTTGGTTACTCACCTCTTGAATATTTGGGTATTCGCCTCTAATCCCTTTGTACCTATGGTGGCACGTAGTTATGCGACAAAAGACTTTATATAAGGACCCCATATTTCGAGTCTCCATATTAAGTCCACATTTGATGCTAAGACAAATCCCACGGAATACATAGATTTGAAAATCAAAGAATAGCTCATTTTCATAACATAAGTGCAATGCGGGTATTATCCTTTCACATTACAAATCATACATACATAGTTCATATCATTAGTCCTTAAGGCACAACATTGGACCCTAAGTCATCCTTTCCATAATTTGCATGAAGATCATCATTCAAAACATATTTATAGTTCATGATCATAGTTGAAATAATAATCATAATTCAAACTAGAAAGTTCATGATCATAGCTTATTCTTGAAATTAGGGTAAAACATGAATGCATGATCAATTGACTTGAAAATTATGAAATTGACTTGAAGACATGCGTGATCATAAATTTTCTTTTAGCCCATACATAATTCATGTAGATAATATCATTAGGAAGTATAATTGAAAATACTCATATTTTATATCATGAATCCTAAAAATCAAAATAGGAGAATTCATGAAAAAACTCTTTAATTCAATGCAATAACCATCAATTTATATTAAAATAGACTCATGATCATACTTTGAATCAAAATTAATGTAATAGGAATAAAGATCATAAAACCCATAAAATACCATACTTTAATTTGATAGAAAACCTTGAGAAATTTATTGAGTTTTATGAATGAAAGAATCCATGAATCAATACCCACATACCTTAAGTGAGAACACCAAATAATTTGAAAGAACTTGAGAGATTTGATGGAGAGATTGAATGAATTTACTTGAAGTCTTCATTGGAGTCTTGATAGTCTTTTGTAAAGGGAGAAATATTCGAGTAGGTAAATTGTAGAAGAATGAATAAAATTAGAGGTTTAGGTTTATTTATAGAGTTGAATTAGGTACTAAAAATGTCTAGTTTCATTAGCTAACAATTTAGGAAAAGTCTAAAATGCCCTTACTAAAAATCTAACTCGGCTAGAAAACCCTTGCCAAGTCCGCGACACGGACTTATCGCGGACTTTTTTATTTTGTGTAGTTTCTTGAGAAATCTATCTTTTGATCTACGGGTCCTAAAAATCCACCGAAACTATTTTTCTTCAGGTTTGACCCCCTAATTGATATTTCGAACTTGAATTTTCCAAAAAGATTAAGGATAATGCATTACATGAGCGGCCTAATCCCAAGACATTCTTAAGGCACTTGTGAGCATTTTTGAAAGATGTTACAGTACTAGAGGTTCCTTATGACCCTAATTCACCTCTAATAAAATTCAACTACTTAGGAATTGATCCCATAATATTTATACAATTAGAATTTATTGGGTTCGGGCTTATACGTATAAGAAGAATGGATCGGGTCTTACCTTAAATGTTTTTAGGGTATAGCATTGGTTGTGGAAAGCTTCACTTAAATGAGAAAAAACTTGAGACTCCCATTCTCAAAAGAAGGGGATACAAAGACTCCTCTTGAGGAATCTGTAACAAAGTTTGACCAGACACTTAGTACTGGTCTACCCTTGTTTCTACTGAAGATGAATAGGGTGAGAATAATCTTCCTTTGTCCTAGGGTATAAAAATAAGGATGGTCCCGACTTCAATCAAAGTAAATGAAAAGGTTATAGAAAAAAGGTTGCTAAACAAAACCTCTATCCTACTTGGGGTTCTCAAAGGAAGTGAATTAATGATGCTATAAATACCAACAAGGCTCGAACTATTGATAGCAGGAGGAAAATATTGATGAGGATCATATCCCTGATGCTGACGTGGTTGAAGTATCAAAGGAAAATGATGTTTTTGAAATGAAATCTGAAGATATTGTTTCTACTATTGAGAAGAGGAAGAAAGAGGCACTACTAAAAGGGAAGCCTACCCAGAAATCACATGTAAGGAAGACTCAAGCCCCAAAAGTGGTTGAATCAAAGAAGAAAGGAAAGAAATAACCATTCAAGAAGAGGAAAAAGGAAAAAAGAAAAGTCCTCTGAAGAACTCTTTGATGAACCAAAGTCTGGATCTCATAACGGACTTGGTTCAAAAAGTAATACGATGAAAATTGAGAAGGAGTTGACCAAGGAAGAAAGGGTCAATATTTTGAGACTCAGAAAGTTCTAAATGGAAGGGTTTTGGGCCTTGAAATTGTGTCCAAACTAGGAATGAGTAATATGGCTAATGACGTTGAGTTGCAAAGTTGTACTCACTTGTTTGTTAATTATGTTCTTATATTGCATCAGGCATAAGTGAGAGAATTTTACAACAACATGTTATTTACATAATATGTGAGTCTTTACACTTTAGTAGGAACCATAAGGTTTTATCAGAATAAAGAGATTTTGGGAGAAATTTTAGGGGTGCCAAGTGAAGGGATCATGTCAGTTGTTGGATAGTCCCTTTCAAAGTGTTTTGTTCGGGAGTGTGGTAAACTTCCAAATCTAAGTAGTGCAGGTATTCCTAAGAAGTTTCTTAAAGGGGAATTTTAAATTTGTTTTGAGTTTGTCAATAAGGTGCTCCTCTATCGATTTGAGAAAAAGCAATATTGCCTGGGTCACTAATTTATTCATCATGGAGTTGTTGAGAAAATTTGATGCAACCAATCTTCTTGCTATCATGTTGGAACACATTCACAATACTGTGTCTATCAAGGATGGGAAATATGGTATGGGATATGGCTATTACAAATAAAAGTGTTCAAACATTTTGAGCTTCCTCTTAAAGTGGGTGTTAAAGGAACTATCAAGCAGACCATCTCCATGAACAAACTTTTGGAATATGAATATGTGGAAGGATGAACAGGGAAAATGAGTAAAGTTTTGGAGTTACTAATAGAGAAGGAGAACCTAGCACATGAATTGGAAGAAATGTCAGCACTTTTGAGTAGAAAGGATGCTGAAATTGCTCATTTGAATGTGTAGTTGATAAAGACCCAAACAGAGGGACTAGGTTAGACTGAACTGCAAGTTTGAATGCTAAAAATTAGAATCTCACTACTCAAGTTGTTGATCTCAATGAAAATATGCTCAAGACTCATGTTGAAGCAGATGCTCGCCTCACACTTGTCCTTCAATCCCTTACTCAAAAGCCTCCTACATCCTAGACTCCTATCTATTCCCTCCTTGTTCTTCTTTTTGAAACTCTTTCGTGGGTATTATATGAGTTCTCTTTGTATTTTTTTTGTAATGTTTTGTATGTCTATACTTTATGCTAATGAATGAATTCCCCTTTTTGTCTACTAAATTTCCTTTTTTACGTTATGCATCTGTATACATGTTTATGTTGCCCAAGTGTATCTAATTTTTCCTAAACTTCAATCCTTGAACTTGTCTTACTGCTTTTATTTTTTAAGATGTTAAAAAAGGGAGCATTATGTGATGAAGGTTATGGGACAGTCAGTCATATATGATCATATGGAATTATGACATGGTTTGTGTCACGCCCCGAGAGGGTACTCTAGGCGTGGCCGGCACTCAGAAACCATCTCTGGCTTCTGAGAGAACCACTTGGTCTCATTACTCATTTATTCATCAGCGGAAGACTTAATAATACTAATGTGGGCTTGTCATAATCAAAGGAAAAATAGATAATTCTTAGAAGAAGTAGTTTGTAAGGAGAACTACTCCGATTACATTATCAAACTCTATCTATGAAGCCTCTAATACTCTTTAGATGGTGCTAATGACATGTCCATGGCTACCTCAAAAGAAACATCACACTCAACAATAATAAAAGGATAAGGAGTTCCTTCGAATACAAGAAGGACTCACCAAATAGCTGAAAAGAAATGATCTTCAACGATGTGCCTGTTGAGGATCTCTAACACCTGTATCTGCATCATAAAACGATGCAGGTCGAATGACGTCAGTACGTGGAATGTACAAGTATGTAAAATGGCAGGAAGGTAAGGACAAATATCAAGAAACTCCTCTCAAGAAAACTCAGCTCAGAACTCAACATCATCTCAACATCAATATGTAATACAAGTTTAAAATATAATAATAAAAATAATAGTAATAAGCAATGCTTACTCAGTTGGGAGTTTCTCTAACCGACAACCATCACTTATGAGCTAGCGATGATACAACGAAGCGATGTCGTTGCCACATCCATCCAATACCTTGCCAGGGTAAAGGACATCATCATCTTGGATCCACTCATCAAAGTCCTCTTTTTGGGACTTAAGAGGCATAGCCTCCATCCTACGCTGGCTACGTAGTTCTGGGGTTTGAGTCAATTAAACTCTTACCCAACTCGGTGCTCAATACTACTCCCAAAATATGTGCTCATATTAAACTCATCATCTAATCTCATTGGACTTTAATTTAAATCATCAAACTCATCTCATTTCATGTTCATCAATCATTATACTTCCAAAAACATCATTTATATCTCATCAAAACATCTTGCTCAAAATATCATTTTTCTCAAATTTATTCAAATTCAACTCTTTTACTCTTTCAAAACTCAATAAAATACATATATAGTATTAATTCATATAACTTTCTTTTTATCAATGAAAATAATAAAAAGCCAACATCTTTACTCAAAACATGTGTAAAAATATTCATGAACATCAAATCAATTTGAATTCATGGGAAAGTAGCCATGAACAATAATTCCAATAATATGAGAGATAAGAATAATAATAATATTAATGCATAAATATATCAAACTCAATAGAAGAAGAATTATTTCATTTAGAATTCAAGATTTGGATAAAACTCAACTATAACTCAATTATAATGAATTTAAATATTGGGCGCATGGACGAACTCAATCCAATGCTATGAAAGCCTTACATACCTTAAATCTGAAGGTTTACTCCGAATTTGAACACTCTTAGACCCCTAGCCTTTTCTTCTCGCCGGAGCGTTTCATGTACTACCCGGAGTATAAGAATAACCGGAGTAGTATTTTTATACTACTAAAACTAAAACTATATTTGAGAAGAAGTATATAGAGAGAAGAAATGCTTAAGAAAGCTTGATGAATAAAATGAGGAAATAAGGTGGGTATTTATAGGTGGGAAAGAGTGACCTAACAATAAATAAAATAATTATAAAGAAAAATCTGAAAATTTAATGGAATATATTGATGTCATGGATGATGTTAAATGGAGGACAATTTATGTCATGAATGATGTCAAATGTATCTAGATGTTTCCATGGTAGGTAAGATGAGTTCTTTTTAACAGAATACTCTTTTTCAAAGCTGCATTTGAATAAGATAAATTCCTTATTAGAATTTAGTGTCTTCATAAGAATTGTAGATATGGAAGTCTAGTTCCTATTGTTCAAGAATCAACCAATTTGGAGCAACCTACAGTGAGATATGAATTTTCTTCTATAAACACTCAATTCCGTCACAGCACTATATCTTGCAAAGATTAATTTATTTGATCTACTTATACTCCGAATCTTAAGATGTGTTCTTCATAAAAGTTGTAGGTAATGATGTTGTGGTTACTCAGAAATTTGAATCCCCTAATTTGGACTAACCTATGAAAAAGTATGCCCAAAATACAGAGGCTATATTATTTTCGTCGAGAATTGAAATACCGACATACAATATTTTAGGGGTTGTTACAGTTTGGTTGACATGGGGAACTTGTTGGTAGGGGAAATAACTAGTTGACAGGAGGAACTCGTTGAATACAGGTTGGTGGTTTGTCATCATTATAAAAGGAAAAATTGTATTCTGAGTTGACTTTGAAGTTTTGATATTTAACAAACCTTGGAATCTAATGAGTAACCTAATTCCAAGAGAGACTGAGAGTTCCGTTACATAAAAATGACAATTGTAAAAAGTATTCTGCAACCACTATCGCTACTACAGTAGTTGGTATGCATCTATTTATAGAGAATGACTCTCAGCCAATGGCATTGCCCCAAGGATTTGTGTCTATCCTATATAAGTCTCTTCTCCAATGGCACAAACCAAGTTTTTGTATTCCAAAATTTCACAAAAACAAAAATCATTCTCTCAAGAAATATACTCTAAAGAACAACATGGGGCCTGATAGAGTTATCTTCATTCTTAGCCGCTTTTAGGTTTATATTTCTGTGCTCATCATTTGTAGATCTATTCTTGATTTATAAAGGAACTAGATCATTCTTGAGTATTCTGAGTTGTAGGTAGAGTTAGCTATGTTGATTTCTGGAATTCTAGATCGACTAGTGTTGGTTGGTTTAGTGGGCAATAAAGTTGTTGCTTAATTTTTGTGTAATAGAGTTGTTATAGTAGGGAAAGGAATTAAGATTTTAATTCCTAGGTTGAAATATTTTGTAATCTAAATCTTTGCTCCTTGATGATAATATAGTTGGGTTGAAATCCTATGAGACAGGTCATAGTTTTCTCATCCCTTGAGCAAGAGAGTTTCCACGTAAGCTCTTTGAGTTGTTTATTTTTAGTCTTTTACTTTCCGTACTTGTCATACCCCGAGCCTATACCTAGGATGTGGCCTTCACTCGAAAATCATTATTGGTCCCAATCAAACCCTTGGCCTAGTTAACCATAGATAAATAACTCAATATGAATTGTTGGAGCTTAAATGGATAAGCTTACAACCATAAAAGCAGAATTTAAAATAATAGTCTAAAAACAACCCATATAATACTAAAAAGCATTTCAAAAATATCTAAAAATATAATATCAAATTGACCCCCTAACTGTGTCCATGAAGCCTCTAAAACTAATGATGGGTGCAGGAACACGATCGCCGGCTACCACAAAATCCTAATGACTAGTAATCCTGAAAGTACTCAAAATAACTTAAAGGAGTCCTCTAGAGTAAGGAGGTCTCACCAAAGTTGATGGATGGATGATCTCAATGATGCGCCTGTTGATGATTCTATATACATGTATCTGCATCATGAAAAGATGCAGTTTCAAATAACGTCAGTACATGAAATTATGGTATGTAAAATGACTGAGTAAAATAGATAATCAAACATGAAATACTAAACATAACTTAACTTAAAATGAAACATAGACCTGCGGTACAAACCATTCAACTTTTCAATGAAACATGCAATAGAAGCAAAATATTAAAATAATATACTTTACTTTATTGAGAAGTTTTTATAATCGACAACCATCATTGAGGAGCCCAGCCATGATACCTTGCCGGGGCAGAGGACAAAAACTTTAACTTATGGATCTATCTAACAGGCCCTCTTAGAGACAAGTGAGGAGTCGCCCGTATTGCGGTATGATCTTATCCTATATTGGCTACGTAGTTTATGGTACTTTGAGTTATATGAACTCTTACCCAAATTAATGCTCAATACTACTCCCAAAAAAAATTTCAATAATGCTCATTTATCATCGGTGTTGATTTAATACCTAAAAGTCCTCTTTAGGGAAAACTGATCTTTACTTTACTTGACTTGACTGGAAAACTTTTTGAAAACTATTTATGATCTTTTCAAAACAATACCTCTTTCCTCAATGCAAAATAATGCAATTAAAACCATTTGTACTCTTTAAAACTCGTCTTCAACGAAACTTTAAAGTTATTTATGAAATTACTTTAATATCCAAAATTAATGCATAAAATAATTGTGCAAGCTCTTTAAATCAAATTATCAATAACTAGGATTCATGTGATCAAAGTATGGACAAAAATTCCTAGAAGATCAAACAACATATAGTATCATAACTTTGATATATAAAGGAAATCAGAATATACCATACGAAACACAACCAACTCGGAATTCATGGAACTTTGGGTAGAACTATAAACTTAACTCTTTACTGACTAAATTTAGATGTAAAGCGTGAGGAAGAACATAGTCCAATACTATAAGTAGGGTACTGATAAGAGGCTAAACTTAGTGCTAAAATATCAAGGTTTTAATTGGGAAAGAGTGGAAAAAGATCCAAATAACCCTCATTAAAATTGGGCAGAGTCATCTACGAGAGGCCTTCTATGGACCATATAAATTTCTATGGACCATAAAAGTCTCTCGTGGAAAGTTGACTTGTACGGGACTAGACTCTTTCATGAGCCATAGAAGTAGTTGTGGAAAGGTATTGGGGAGGAGTGGTTTTTGGGGTTGGGTCTATAGGAACTCCAAGGTTTGATCCGAGCTAGAATTTTTGAGGTGTTACAATATCTCCCTCTTGGGATCAGTCGTTCTATAATGATGACCAAGCAAAGAATACACACAGGGCATGAATACAATGCAAGAATTGGAATACTCAAACACTCAAAAGGCACATAAATCTTAGATAGAAAAAAAGGAGTATTACCTCCATCAACAACACTAGCAGGAACATAGGTACAAATATTTAGCTTTTATATCTTCTTCGGCTTTCCATGTAGCATCTTCAATAAATTGATTACTCCATAAAATTGTAACGCCTTGAAAATTTTCATGTCAAGATCCGAACAATCCTTCATAGGTGTATAGGCTTAAACCCGACGACTTCTAATTTCATATATGAGTTAGGATCAATTTCTAAGTAATTGAAGTGTGTTTTATGTGTTTAGGGGTCATAAGGGATCTCTAACACCAAGCCAAGTCCAAAGAATTCCCATCGACTAGGTTTCCGGAATGAGTTCGTATAAGGGTCAACTTCAAACGACTATATCTCCTAGATTATGACTAATTGGGGGTCTCATAACCTATCAAATTAAATGTCTTTGAGTATTCTTTCCAACTCCACCAAGATTGCAATTTTTGGAGTTCGTAGTCAAACGTTATGGTCACTCTACTACAGACTAGTACTGCAGAAATTTCAGGCTTGGGCGACCACTACAGGATTTTCAGGCCTGGCGCTCCAGTGGCGCGACGCGCCACTATAGCGCCATAAAATAGGCTCAGTAGTTTGGTCCTTGGCGTGACGCGCCACTATCAGATGTGCAGGTTTTTAGCCTATTCTGGCTTGGCGTTGCAGTGGCGCGACGCGCCACTATAGCGCCAATAGGGTTTTAGCCCATTTTCTAGATTTTTAAGGGGCATTTCGGCCTTTTCTTATGTGTTACCCAAAGTGAGGTCGTTTTGGGAGGAAAATTCACCTAGTAAGAGACTCCTAAGCCTCCTTCCCTCATTCACTCTCACTCACACTCTAAGAACAAAAGGGAACAAAAAAGCCCTAACCTCCCAAGTGCTCTCAAGCCTTCTTCCTCCATCTCCAAGAAGATCAAGCCTCCATTTCTTTTCAAGTTTTTCATTCAAGAGTTGACTCTTCAAGGTATGTGAGTTTTCATCCATGGATTATTCCACCCATGGAGCCCAATTATTTTCTCAACTTGATATCTCAAATTCTAATGATGAACCTTCATGGGCTTTTACAAAATGACTCTAAATGCATTTATTATGATATATCTTAAGTTTCTTTATATATATTGATGTTTATTGACTCTTAATTTCATGAAGTGAATGACTTACAAAAATGTCTATATGAAAGTTCAAAAAAGTGTTAAAGGCATATATGGTGGGTTGTTTTAAGATGTGTATTTTGATGCATTTCCATCACCCTTATGCATACAAGTATTCTTTAAATGTAGTTGGAGGTCTTCATGAATTGAACCCACCTAGTCTTCTTATATTGAATAATGATGTAAGGGCTTTTAGTCAAAGAAAGGATTCAATGTGATAGGACAATTCTCACATAATTGAATCAAATAAATTGTTTTAATGAGCTATTCCACCGATGAAGATGTGATGTCTAATATTATGCAATGCCTCTGTCATTATGATGCCTAAATGTTCTTCCGTGGATTTGACCTAACACCAAATGTAGCATGTTTATTGCATGCATTCGCTTATGCATATTGCTTATTCATGTTTTTCTTATGTTTTTCATTTTATAGCATACTCACATACTTAGTACATTCAAAGTACTAACGCATACTTTTACCTACATGATATCACCATGTAGGAACCGACGCCTCTCCTCGATCTCCTCTACGTGGCTAACTCATATTAGTTTGAAGATTTGCTAGTGGTGAGTTCCCATGTTTCGGGAACAACATCCCTTTTATTCTAAGCTTTGGTTATGCAGAATAGTAAGACTTTATTTAAAGCATTTCGTGACACTTATATTGAGGGTGAGCTAGGGACATGTCTTAGCCCCCGCCAAGTCTATTAGTAGAGGTATGTCTGGACATAAATGGATAAATGTTTTTATTTCTGTTTATTATTATTTATCATTACCAATGAGATGCTTAATAAATGCTAAGAGGCTTGGGTGAGGTACCTTCGGGTGTCCCATTCACCGTGTCGCGTCTAGGCCCTAGGCTTGGGTCGTGACAAAAACTTTGAATGAAGCGACCTCCTTGATCCTCAACTTGTAAACTTGATGATCAAGAATCTGAACCGGAATCACCTCATAAGATAAGATATTTGTCACACTAATGTTTTTTGTAGGAACAATAAGTGAAAGATCTCCCAAACACTTCTTAAGCATAAAAATATGGAACATTGGATGAATGGTCGCTAACTTGGATAGTAGCTCTAACTCATAAGCGACATTACCAACTCTTTTAATAATTTAGTAGGAACCAATATAACGAGGACTAAGCTTTCCTTTCTTCCCAAATCTCATAATACCCTTCATGGATGAAACTTTCTAATATACCCAATCATTCACCTCAAACTCTAAGTCTCTTCTCCTAACATCAACGTAGGACTTTTGATGACTTTACACGGTCTTAGTCTCTCTTAAATGATCTTCACCTTTTCCATAGCCTAATAAATCAAGTCTATCCCTATCAAATCAACTTCACCAACTTTGAACCAACCAATTATCGATCTACATCTTCTCCCATAAAGAGCCTTATAAGGATCCATCTAAATACTTTAGTGAAAACTGTTATTGTATGCAAACTCTATAAGAGGCAAGTGGTCATCTAAATTACCTTTAAAGTTAATGACACAAGCTCTCAACATGTCTTCAAGAGTCTGAATCGTATGCTCTGCCTAACCATCTGGCTGAGGATGGAATGCGGTATTAAGATTCACCTTTGAATCTAGACCCTTCGAAAATGACTTCCAGAATTGAGTAGTGAAATAATCACCTCTATATGAGATAATAGACAAGGGAACTACATGAAGTTTGACTATCTCATGAATGCACAATTTGGCATAATCCTCTGCTGAATCTGTAGTCTTAACCGATAGGAAGTGGGCTGATTTAGTCATACAATCTACAATCACCCAAATCAAATCATGTTGTCTTGTAGATCATGGTAAGCTTGTAATAAAATCCATATTTATCATCTCCTATTTTCACTCTAGAAGTTCTATATTTTGAGCTACACCACAAGGCCTTTGATGTTCAACCTTGACTTGTTGACAATTTAGGCACTTAGAAACAAAGTCTACAATGTCTTTCTATATGTCACTCCATCAATAGACTTTTCTCGAGTCATGGTACATCTTTGTGGAACCCGGATGAATCAAATATCTAAAGCTATGGGCCTCTATCATGATTCTATCTCGGAGACCATCAACATTCAGAACATACAACCTATTTTGATACCTTAATATACCATCTCTCCCTTGTGAAAAAACCATTATTTTCTGCTTATAAACATCTTCTTTAACCAGAGTAGGATGGGTCTTGGTCTTGGTCTTGGTGTTGCTTTTTCTTTACTTCCACCATTAGTGATGATTCATTCCCATTCTGAACAATGACACCACCTTCATTTGAGTCCACAAGACGAACCCTCAAACGTGCAAGTCTATGCACTTTCTTAGACAACTCCTTCCTTTCTTCCTGGACATGAGCAATACTCTCCATAGATAACTGTCTAAGAGCATCAAGAAAAACATTAGATTTATCAGGATGGTAGAGAATGCTCATATCATAGTCCGTGAGCAACTCAAGTCATCTCATCTTCCTTAGGTTCAACTTTTCATAACTAAAAACATATTGAAGACTTTTGTGGTCAGTGAACACATCCACATGCATGACGTAGAGATAGTGACGCCATATTTTCAAAGCAAATACTACTATTGCCAACTTGAGATTATGAGTATCATAATTCCTCTCGTGGATCTTAAGTTATTTGAAGGCATAAGCTGTGACTTTACCTATTTGAATCAACACACAACCCAGTCCAACTCTAGATGCATCATAATAAATAACAAAACCATATGTTACCTCGGGTAGGGAAAATACTGGAGCAGTAGTCAATTTGGTTTTCAACCCCTGAAAACTCTTCTCATAAGCTTCAGTCCATTGGAACTGTCTTCTTTTGGGTCAACTTAGTCAATAGAGAAGATATGAAAGAGAATCCCTCTACAAACCTTCTATAATAACCGGCCAAACCTAGGAAATATTTTATGTCGGTCGAAGATGTGGGTCTACGCTAATTCTTTACAGCTTCGATCTTTTGCGAATTGACTCGGATACCTTCACCAGAAATAATATGACCTAGGAATGCCAAAGATACAAGTCAAAACTCACACTTAGAAAATTTAGCATACAACTCCTTATCTTTGAGAGTTTGAAAAGCAATTCTCAGATGTTCTTCCTCATTTTTGGAATAAATCAATATATCATCGATAAACACAATAACGCACATGTCTAGGTATGCTTAAACACTTTGTTCATAAGGTCCATGAATGTTGTTGGAGAATTAGTCAAACCAAAGGACATACCAAGAAACTCATAATGATCATATAAGGTTCTGAAGGCTATCTTTGGAATGTCACTTTCTCTAAGGTCTATCTTGGAGAAATAAATGGCACTCTAAAGTTGGTTAAATAGGTCATTGATTCTGGGAAGAGGGTACTTATTTTTTTATGGTGACCTTGTTCAACTAATGGTAGTCAATACATATTCTAAGAGAACCATTTTTCTTTCACACGAATAGGATAGGAGTGCCCCAAGGTGAGACACTCGACCTAATGAATCCCTTATCAAGAAGATCTTTCAACTGATCTTTTAACTCTTTTAACTCGGTTGGAGCCATTCTATATAGAAGAATAGAGATAGGCTGAGTATCAAGAAGAACATCTATTTTGAAGTCTATCTCCTTGTCGTGAGGGACTCTAGGTAAGTCATCAGGAAAGACTTTAGAAAACTCATTTACGATTGGAACTGACCGAAGAGATGGTGTCTCCATACTATCATCTGTAACTCAAACAATGTGATAGATACACCCCTTAGAAACTAACTTTATGACCTTAAGGTATGAAATAAAATGACCCTTGGGTATTGTTGGACTACCTTTCCACTCAATAACTGGCTCATTTAGAAACTGAAATTTGACAACTCGAGTTCTATAATTGACTGAGGCATAACAACCATAAACCCAGCCATACCTAGATTGACATCAAAATCTACCATCTCCAACTCAACTAAGTCGGTTGTGGTGTCCTTATGATAGAAGAAACTGTACAATCTCTATAGACTCTTTTAGCTAAAATAGACTCACCAACAAGACTAGAAATTCGAAAGGTTTCTATAAGGCGTTTGGGGCCAATCTCAAATCTCATGGCCACATACGGAGTCACAAAAGACAAGTTTGCACCAGGATCAAGTAAGGCATAAACATCGAGGAAAATAATTTAAGCATACTAGTGAACAAGTCTAACAAGTTCTTGTGATCCTGGTGACTAGCCATAGCATACAGATGGTTTGGACCTCCGCCTGTTCTTAAAGAAGCGCCCCTTTGTACAAACCTTTCAAATAGTATTGCTGAAGAAGATTGGGCCTTACTGCCTTCATTACCCTACTTCTACATTGGATATTCTCTAGAAAAGTGACCCATTTGTCCATACTTATAACAATGGTCAGTGCCAAGACAACTCTCTTGTGCCATGCCGCCTTGTGAATGAAAACCCTAAGCTCTAAAATTCTGAGACCTCCGATCATTTGTATTTTTAGGTTTAGGTGCATTGTCCAATGATGGTGTAGGTCCATATGACCTTTGCTGAAAAGATGGTCAATTTCCATTTGCGATCTTTTGCTTGCTGAACTCATGATTTGACTTCTTAGCCCTCTTATTACGAAACTCCTCTCTGTCTTTCAGCTTATCCTTCTTAATGTACTGCACATGAATTATTATCCTGGCTATATCCATATCTCTAATCAACATAGCTGCCTTACCCTCCTTACTTGAAAGGTGGGAGAGTCCCAACATGAGTAAGCTTATCCTGCTACTCATATCAACTACCATTTTCAGAGCATAATGGGACAACTGGGTGAACTTGAGGTTGTACTATTGTACATTCATAAAATCATATGTCAGGTTAAGGAACTCTCTTACATTGGCATTTCTTAGCTCTTGGGGAAACACAACCCAAATTAAAAGTGAGGCATCCCCTACTTTTGTCTTCTTCCACTGATCGAACCTTACCTTTGCAACACTTTTGAGCTGATATTTAGCCAAATCAACATACTCTGCATTAGTAATATGCATAACCTGAAACACTTTCTGAAGCTCATACACAAAGTTCTCTAAATTCTCATTAAGTGCAAACCCAATAAACTCTGATAGATTCATCCTTAGAAATTCTTGAACTATTAAAGTATATGGAGATCTTATTGGCTTGCTTCATGTCGGTCAACTTGGGCTATCATAGCCTGGGCCAATATCTGAATAACATTGATTTGGCATTAGTGACTTTAGTCTGTGGTGGCTTCTCAATAGGCATAGCTGGACCTTTTGTTCCTAAAGGAACTTGAGGTTCTCACTGGTTTTCATCCTGTCTGGTGGGAAATCCTATGTTCCTAGTTTCATTGGCCATTCAACTTCTCTTCGTGGGCGCATGGTTAGTAACACGTGAACATACAAATTTAGAAGAAGCTTTTATAGAGTTAAACTCTATCGCATGAACTGGAGTATGAAAAAGTGAGACAATTCCTAAAGTTCTGTAGCCTCCCCACTATAGATGTGGTGTGCTTTACACTGATAAAGATGGCTCTACTAGGCTCGGTTTCATAGATTTCCTAGGACTCTTGAACATTATGCTCTTATACCAAGTTTATCACACCCCGAGTCTATACTTTGGACGTGGCCGACACTCAAAAACTATTGCTGGTCTCAAACAAACCCTTGGCCTAGCTAACTATAGATAAATAACTCAATATGACTTGCGAAAGTTTAAATGGATGAGCTCTCAACCATAAAAGTAGAATTTAAAACAATAGTCTGAAAATAATCCATATATTACTGAAAAGCAATTCTAAAATGTCTAAAAAGATAATGCAATTAGAACCTTTTGTACTCTTCTTCAATGAAACTTTAAAGGTATTCATGAAAGTACTTTAATATCCAAAATCAATGTATAAAAATAATTGCACAAAGGCTTTAAATCAAATTATCAATAACTAGGGTTCATGTGATCAAAGCATGAACAATAATTCCAAGAAGATCAAACAACATATAGTATCATAACTTTGATAAATAAAAATAATCAGAATGTATCATACGAAACACAACCAACTCGGAGTTCATGGAACTTTGGGTAGAATTATAGACTTAACTCTTTACTGACTGAATTTAGATGTAGAGCCTGAGGACGAACTTAGTTCAACACTATGAGTAGCTTTACATACCTAGAAGAACAGTGTTTTTGGCAAAAATCGAAGAACTCAATTCTCATGCTTGCATCCTAGCTTTTTCTCCTCTCCAATCCTTGCTCTAAGTCTTCTATGTGTTAATGAGGAAAAAAGTGTCATAGGGTACTGATAAGCGGCTTAACTTAGTCCCAAAGCATTGAGGTTTTGATAGAAAAAGGATAAAAAATACTCAAATACCCCTCATTAAAGTTGGGTAGAGTCGTCTAGGAGAGGCCTTCTACCGACCGTACAAACTTCTACGGACAGTAGAAGTCTCTCATGGAAAGTTAATTGAAACTGGGGTTCTTAGAGCTTGGGTCTACGGGACCTTCTACGATCTGTAGACCCTTTCACGATCCGTAGAAGTAATTGTGTAAAGGTACTAGGGAAGGGTGGTTTTTGAGAATGGGTCTATGGGACCTTCTACGGTCCGTAAATCCTTTTCACGAGTCGTATAAATTGTCCTTACAAATGTTGTTTTGAGTTCCGGAGAAGGATGGTTTCACAACTCAGTCCATGGCCCGTGGAGTGGTCTGAACCCTCCCTTGAAAATTTTTCAACTTGACCTTAGTTCCACGGATTCCTTCACGGCCCGTGGTTCTTTTCACGATCTGTGAAAGGGTCCGTAAAACCCCTTTTCTACAATTTTAGTTTTTCTGTTTCAAGGTCTAATTCGGGTTAGAATTTTTTGGGTGTTATAATTTTGTTCTTGCTGAGTGAAGGAACATGGTATTTGATGTGTTATGGATGCATATAAGTTATCGGGTAAGTTAACTCTCCAATATAATACTAAAACATTGTCGTTTTTAAAGTGTCCAAGTTTCTTGCATATTGAACCTGTGTCTGCCTCATGTAGGTTTTCTTTATGTATCTGCAAAACCTACTTGATTGTTTGAAGTGCATTCCCAATATTTAATTTTTAAAAGTTATCTTATGCAATTAGCTTAAGGGTTTAGACATAAGAAATATGATTTATCCAGATTACATGATGTAGTGTACATGTACTTCTTTCAGTTATTTCTGGATTTGTAAATTATTTTACTAGGATTAAAATATTTAATTTTTTATGTTATTGTTGTAATTAACTAAGATAATAGGTTGTTATTCTATTGTCGAAATTATCATATGAAATTTGGTAGGAAACTTTACATGCTCATTAAAGTAAAATTAATTCGATTATTCGATGATGCAAAAAATAATTATACATTACTTAATTTCTTTTTATTAAAGAGTTGTCGTGAACACAAATTTTATACTCTTCTTTAAAACATTGCCTTTGTGACTTTCGGCACAAAAAATGAATAATCGCGCAGGCTTGAACAGTAATCAAATGAAACATAAAAATTGAAAGCCACTACAAGAATCTAAGTGACTGCTTGCGATGAGATAAGATTTATTAGAGAAAATTAAACAAATTGTCATGATAATTCTAACCCAAAATAGTTTAATTATCCATTTATTACTAATTATTTCTTCGGCCACTTTGATTCCTCTGGCATATTCTTTTAACACTTTTTATCTTAGTGTGAGTACTCTTTTGACTTATATATCGCAAGCATTTTGTTCTTGCATTTGTTACTATGTCTTCTTTTCATAATTTCCTCATTCCAAATAACTTCTATCACTATAGTTTGGAAGATTATGCTTATATTTTGTAATTCATCAATATGAGCACTTATATTGGAGGCTATTCAAAAAAGACAAATATTTTGTATTTTCTATGATGTTTGCAATATGCCTCCAACTCGAGATTTTGATCCATAGATTTGACTATCAAGTGTATATCTGTCCATCTATTAATTGTGTTTTCTTTAGTGAATAAGGTAGCATGGATATGAAGAAAGGGTTCAATAAAGGCTGATGTTGATGTTTTTATTCCAATTGAAGAGGCAAGGCATTAGGCAATAAAAAGTTTCGAAGCTCAAATTTTAAAATTCGACATGTTGCAAATATGAATCATTTTAAGTGAATAATATATAAAAAATTCAGACATCGAGAGGAGGTCATATATGAAATTTGAGCTATTTAAAGGAAGATTTAAGCTAATGTCCATTGAAATCCGCCATTAAAGAGTTTTGAGACTCAAATTTTAAAATTTGATCTGTCACAAACGTGAATTATTTTGAGTGAATAGTATACCAAAAGACTTGAAACATCGAAAGGAGTTCATATAATTAATTTGAAACTATTTAAAGGAGATTTGATCTGGTTGGAATTAAAAGAATCAGCTCATTGAGGAAAATGAATTGTTGCAATATATAAATAGTGAATATGAATGTATGTACAACTCTGATATATAATTATACATTATTCATATATTATTTATACTAGATATATAGCATATACATGTTGCTATTTAGCTGAAAAGAACTTTGTTGCAATGTGATTATTGAGTCAATTACACCCTTTTGATTGAAATATTTTTGAAAATGTCTGACACTTTGCTCTTGAAATTACACTACAATAATCGCATCTCTAATTTGCAATTTTCTGGAATTATGAAAGAAATTTTAAAACAATTTTTATTATATTGGATTTATCTCATCAAGATTTATCATTTGACTTTGAGTTTAAAGTAACTTTATGGGTTGTTCTAGAGTGTAATTCTCTCTAAAAAAATCATAATAAAATAAGAAATATTTTTATTTTATAATTTTTTCAAATTGAAATAGAACAAATATTTGTTAAAATGAAATTATTATTACGAAAAAAAGAGATCTGTTTTAAAAAAATGAACTAATATTTATTAAATGAAAGAATAGTTTTGACCCATTAAATAATAATAACAATACTTAAACGAGAATCATAACATTTTTATATAATTTCAAATGGTTTAATGATATTTTTAACCTTTTCCGCTAGAAATTTATGAAGCAGCATTTCCTTGTTGCCGTTGATGTTGCTTTCTCTTTGGGTTATTCTTTGTCAGTTTCTCAGAATATGTACCTGTTTCCTTTTTTCCAGTCGACATTTACGCACTACACTCTCACTCTCTCTCTCTCTCTCAATTTCAGTGCCACATACTATAGATCACTCTCAAACCCCAAATTCTCCATTGTTCCCATGGAGTTACTTCATTGCCCTTCCATCTCTACCTACACATCTAAACTCTCTTTCCACAACCATCCTTTTTCGAGGAGAAACGGTAACGGTGTAGATTTTGAGAGTATTCGGAGAAAATTGAGGTCTTCAGTGGTCATGGTTGTTAATGTTGCTAATGCTGATAGTGGAAGAGGAGGTGCGGCGAAGACTGCGGCCACTGCGGTGGTGGTGGAGAAACCGACGACGGAACGACGTCGTTTTGAGGTTTTATCAGGGAAGCCATTGCCGTTTGGTGCTACTGCTAGAGATGGCGGTGTGAATTTCTCTGTTTTTTCGAGTAATGCTACATCTGCTACTCTTTGCTTGATCACTCTTTCCGATTTACCTGAGGTAATTCTACGATAAAAAATATAATAATTTTGTTTTCGTGTATATTAGATTTTTTCGTTGTCAGTTCCAAATGTATTTTATGTTAATACATCTTTTTTCAAGGTTCATCCCTTTGATCAAAGTAGCTGACTACACACTTCAATAAAGGAATGTTTTTTTTTTCATGTCAGCAATTTAAAAGATTAAGCGGGCATTTGACCATGTTTCATTCTGAAGTTTGAAAAAATGTAGTTATTGTTTACAAAGTGAAAAATGATATTTGAAAGTCTATCTGGCCAAATAAATATTGGAGCTGTTTTTGACTTTTTGTGAGTAATTTGGTGAGTGACAGCACCTATTTGTTGTTTTTAAATTCTTGAAAGAATTCTGGAATTTTATGGCCGAACTTGAGAAAAAGGTGAATTTCATGGCAATTAACAGTATTTCTTAGTTGTGCTTCATTAGGATTCCATATTTTCTCCTGATATCTGTAGCTTCCTGGAAGAAATAAGCTATTCAACTGTCTGTTTCTTCTGAAGTTCACTTTTTCTTGTAACAGTTTTTAAATACTAATTTATAATGGTTGTTCCCATGGTGCCTCATTGAAGATAGTAGTACTGCTATTGATATGAAAAATATACTAATTTTATGTTTCATAGTGTACTATATTATATGAAAATGAAAATGCTTGATCTTAAATGAAGGGATGATGATTTTTCCATTAAGTGTGTTATATCGATCAACAACTTTTCAAACCAAAGTCTATCAGGATCGGCTATACGAATCATCTATATCAGTTGCTTTTTATTCAGGTTCATTTCATTACAATACTAAATTATTCTCCCTTTTAAGACAAGTTTGGGGATTTCTAAATCTCATACTTATCCTACAAGGATAACTAGTTTCATCCTAACTAGTTTGTTTTCTCTTATATTGTTCATTGGCTTCCATTGTGTTCTGCTCTTAGTTAATAGTTAAGTCTGCATTAATTTCGAGAGATTTAGGTCTCTTGATAAAACTTCCCTCCACTTCATAGTTAGGTTATGTTATATGAGTTATTAGACTGTGTAGAGTATGAGATATAGAAGGGCTTATAATGTAAATTCCTCTATAAGATTTCAATATATTTACGTTAAAGACATTATATGGGATTAGTTATAGCATATCAGGAAAAAAATTATAAATCATATTCTTCAATACACTGTTGCACATCTGGCTTGTTTGTCTTGTCAGTTTTTTTACCTCTTATTCACTCTTGCAGAAGAGAGTCACCGAGCAAATTTTGCTGGATCCTCTAGCTAATAAAACTGGAGATGTCTGGCATGTGTTCCTTAAGGGAGATTTTGAAAATATGCTTTATGGCTACAAATTTGATGGAAAATTCTGTCCTGAAGAGGGACACTACTTTGACTCTTCGCAGATAATGTTGGATCCTTATGCCAAGGTCAGATAATTATAAAGTAAGAATGTTTTCTGTCAATATAAATTCTATGCTTTCTTATTCAGACTAGGCTTCGTATTACAATTGACCTCTATTTGTGTATTTAGCTATTACGTTCTTTTGGGCTGCGCCAAGTCATTTTTGAATTTTCTTGCAGGCTACAGTAAGCAGAGGAGAATATGGTGTATTAGGGCCAGAGGATGATTGTTGGCCCCCAATGGCTGGCATGATACCTTCTGCTGCTGATGATCAGGTAACTATAAGTCTCTTATTGTTCAACATAGTCAAATGTATGATCTGGTGCTTTCTATTATTATGTTTAGTTTTACTTTTACCCAGCAAACTCTGGGATTGGCCATAAAATGTTGAAATGTCTACAATCACCAAAAAGCATCTTCGTGCTTGCCTTCCCTATAGAAAGATACTGGGTAGTTACTGCCAACAACTTAGATGAGATATAGGGATAAATGGTTTTGTTTGTTCAACATGTCTGTTTTACTGTTTGATCTTTGTTACTTTCAGTTTAATTGGGAAGGAGATCTACCACTGAAGTTTCCACAGAAAGATCTTGTAATTTATGAAATGCATGTTCGTGGATTTACAAATCATGAGTCGAGCGAAACAAAATTTCCTGGTACTTACCTTGGTGTGGTGGAGAAACTTGATCACTTGAAGGTGAACACTTGGTTGTTATAATAGTATATGTTATAATCTGTAAGCTTAGCATATGACTGATTTTTTCAGGAGTAAGTTCTAGCTTAACTGACATTGTTAGATCACGAACAATTTTGGACAGACCAAAATTTGAGGACGTTTATGCACATGTTTTTCCTCTTTCATCTTAGTGAGGGTCTACATTCATATATAGCATTGCTAGGGTTTTTAGCTTTTATCAATAGTTAAATGATGGACAATTGGCCCAATATTTTTCTCTCTATGTAAACGAATGCATGAGAATCATAGTTGTGAGATTAGATGGCAAATATCTTGTGCAAAATAGAAAAGTGAAGTCTTGGACGGACAGAAGTAATATTTTTCCCTTTGTAATGCATAAGTGAAAGTGAGGTTTATAAGTGGTTAATTTCATCATATTTCTCTGAAAGATCTTCAACATGATTGCAAGACTGTGTTACTAGAAATCCTAATACAATAATATTTTGTTTGAAAAGACGATTATTGATGACAATGAAGAGAACCATGAAGAGAACAAGTTGTCCTGTAGCAGAATGATTAATTGCTTTACATGTATTGTCCTTCTTTCTTGGTAATAAAATTATTTTGGTTTTATGTATTGAATTGTGTTACCATCTCTACTATAATTTTGATGTTAGATAGGGGAAACTTTAGTTTGTTTATTTAGGTCCATAACACACCCTCATGTGTTGGCTTAATTCTTTTTCTTGGGCCAAGCATGTGGATATACTTTTCTTGGATGAATGATGGCGAGGCGCGAACTTAGGGCTATGTTTGGGTTAATACCATGTCGAATTGAGACCATCTTATTTAAAACTTTAATTTAGAGAGGAGATACTTTATTTATCTATTTAGGCCCATAACAATAAAGAATTTAAAACTGTAGTGCAAACAGATATATCAAAAATTTTGCACAAAAATTAGGAAAGCATACCCTAGGGAAGATATCTTCAACTAGGGGGTAAGTCTAGAAGATTTATGACCTATTTGGGGAAGATGAAAAGGGGAAGGTACTAGATAGAAGTGAAACTTGTAATTGTTAAAAGTGCCAAGTTATTGCAATCAAGCATCTTGCCCTAAGGACATGAAGTTTTACCTAGTTGGGTTGCATCAGATAAATGTAAGCATGTCAAAAAGGCTTCTGAAAGTCTGAAAATTATGAAAGATATCCAACCGTTTTAGAAGTGCAAAATTACTGTGGCATTCAAGAAAACAAATCTGCTTATGGCTGGAGATCTCCTAGATTGATTAACTAGGCCAAAATATTTTATCAAATAAAGGAAAAAGCTAAAACAATTAAAAAAAATACTTTATCATGAGTACTTCAGATTGCTTCTTCATTTTGGGTGCTATATTAATAAACTCAACAGAATAAAGTAGTACCATGGGGTGTTGTCAAAAGTGAAAAGGGTCAAAGCCCATGGTCTGGTAGGGAAACACAAAACTGTGCAAGCTCTATTCTTTCCAATACATTTAATACACCATTGTTTGAATTTCGGAGTTCATTATAGAAGTTGTCAGAATCTGACTCGGAAAAGTTGAATACTTGGTTATCTGGTGCTATGCTAGAGATTGCCTTAATTTAAATTGAGAATAACTAGATAGCAGCAAAAGTTTTTATTGCTTGCTGGTAGATTATCTGTGTGTAAAAATATAAGTGAAAGTATAAAGATTTCTGACAGAAAAAATGTATATGAATGAAATTCTTAAAGTTGTTGGGATTATAGCAGAAACTTAGGAGTTTGGAGCAACCATACTTTTTATATACCTCGTTTTATTGAGAAAGGTAACATTACCTCGTTCATTACACTACAGACTAATTCGACCATAAAGGTTTGTTCCATCACTGTCTTTCACTGTGTTAGATTTTGAAACTTCAGCGGCTTTCCTATGATGTGATATAGAATAATTTATTTATTGTGCAGCTTAAGAGGATTCCATATTCTGCAGGAACTTGGTGTCAACTGTATAGAGCTAATGCCCTGTCACGAGTTCAATGAGCTGGAGTACTATAGTTATAACTCTGTATCGGGCGACTACAAGTAAATCCCATCTTCACTTGCAAAGAGTGATTTTCATGCTTTGAAATTATTTTGATAAAGTTCATGCTTTAAAATTATTGATCTAGATGTTGGTTTTTTTAAATGATGGGGCAGCAAAAAAAGGTTAAAATGACTCTCTTTGGATTGAAATGTCTTTCAATTGCTTTCAATAATTTTATTAAGCATTGAGGGGTTTAAATAACCAACATAAAATACATCTGCATAATTTAAAATTTCAAATAACCTAAAATATCTCAACAACTCTAATAGCCTAACTAAAATTCAAAATTTAAATTCATTTAAACTAAACAACTTATTTTGCTAAAAATTACTGCAGTAACTAAAAGCAAATTTCAACAAACATTATAGAAGTTTAACTTGTAAGACCACACATATGTTATCACACATTTGATAAATGAGAGATCTTCTAAATTCACAAAATCTTGGAATAAAAGAGTGTTGCATTTTGCCTGTCTAACTTTGCATGTTTAACCTTTCTGTCAGCAAATTTACTCTTTGTCCAAAGAAGTCGGAATAATCTTAGGTTCAGAAAATAACCTCCTACTCAGCTACCTAGAAATATTCCAACCGAATTAGAATGGGGAGGACCTCAGAGTATATTCCACCTTGATGATTCAAGTTATGCATGCAGAAGCCTGCTGCTGTGTGGACTATGTTTCACCACTAGTTTCATTGCTTTGTGGCAAAACTAGTCCACGTAATCATAAGTTGAATGAATGTTGGTGTAACACACAAGGGAGGCTGAACCTGTAGTGATAGCAGGTGGTTATTTTTTCCTTTTTCTTTGGGTACAACAACAACATACCCAGTATATTCCCACAAGTGGGGTCCGGGGAGAGTTGGGTGTATGCAAACCTTCCCCTAATGTAACTAACTGACGCTGTTGCCTATTTTGATTGCGGGAGGGGGTTCTTTTGTTTCTTTTTTCTTTGGAGGTGGGGAGGGTGGTATGACAATTCTGAAATTAAACTAATTGATGTTGTTCCCAATCCCAATTATAATGTCCTTGCTGGGTGTGGTTGATGTGACAAGTCTAGCTCATTGAAGACTGATTATGAATCTCTTCACGTTTACCATCCAAATTTTTGCTAGATGACTCAGAAAGGTAAAAGACAAAAGGGACAAGTTGAAGAGAGATTCTATGAGTAGTGTGGAGAGTGTCGATTTTGTTGGAAAATTCAGGTTATAACAATAAATTTAGGTTGCGTAGCGTCGATCAATCCATGAACTAGAAACTTATCCACTTGGTGAAGGTAGAGAGAGATTTTCAAATCAATGGTTGGTGTTCTGATGATTTCGGCAACAATTGATCCTAATGAGACAAAATCGGGAAAGTCCTCTAGGAATAATGTGCAATGATCACCAGAATGATCTTGCATCCAAGAATTGTGGACAGTAGATTTGATTTTCTATTTGTATTGAGCCCATATCTGAGATTTGAACCTGATTTTTCTGCATAGCATAAAGTGTGATAATGATGCTAAGCTCCTATGGTGATAACTTTCAGACACTTGCATTTAAAGAGATTTTAGGCTTAATTAGTCAATATTACAGAACACGACATAATTGACATCCAAGCGTATTCATTGTGTCAAAGCTGCTTGTAGATGACTTGATAGTAGATACACAATGCTAATTAATATCTCTTTAGTTAGTGGTATATATCCTTGACGATATTTGCTTGAAGATATTAACAACTGCCTGAAAATAGGCCAAACTCAAAAATATTGGCTTTGTGGTCAATTTTGGTCTTATGGGATATTTATCTTTCTAGGTTTAACTTTTGGGGCTATTCTACTGTCAATTTCTTTTCTCCAATGGGAAGATACTCATCTGCTGGTCTAAGTAATTGCGGCCTCGGTGCAATAAACGAATTTAAGTATCTTGTCAAGGAAGCACATAAACGTGGAATCGAGGTGACTGATTACTGGAGAAAACTGTGAGTTTGTTCTCCAAATTTTTGTATATTCTCTTCTGATTAATCATTGGCAGGTTATCATGGATGTTGTTTTCAATCACACTGCTGAAGGAAATGAAAATGGTCCTGTAGTATCATTTAGGGGCATTGACAATAGTGTGTTTTATATGCTAGCTCCTAAGGTATGTTTATCGCTAATCCTTGCACGTTTCTATTGTTGGTTTTAGTTATTTTTTATTCTTAAAAAAGTCTAATTTGAAGTTCCATATGTGGATTCATTTGCTTTCTCTTCTGAATTTTTCTTCGTGAAGTTGCTCCAATGTTACAAAGTGATTCTTTGAATCATGGAGTATATCCTTTTTTCCTATTCTAAGATAATTAAACCCTGCAATTGCTTTACTTAAAAACAAAAATAATAATAATTAAACCCTGCTGTGTGGGATCCTCCACCTTAAGCTTCACACTTCATCAAAAGCATAACAGATGAAATTTTCAAGTTGTAAGGCTTCATTTTTTGTGACTGTAAGCACTTTGGTGATGGTAAATGTGGTGCAGACGAGCAGAAACATACTCGTCTGTAATGAGCCATGCCTTTCAATCGTGTTTCCCTGGTGAAGCACTAAAATGGAGAAATTTTGGTTAGTGTCATAAACTGCTGAACAATGAATAAACTTAAACATAATGTATTATGGCTTTTAACAAAAGTTATACCAGAATACTCACGGGTGCTTGGAATTTGCTGATACTGTGTGGCTTCTTTCTGGTTGGTGCTTTTCTATAGAGAATAAGAACTCACAAGATACTGAATTCGTGTATATTTTTTTGCCATACTTATTCCGAGTTCATTATTTTACATTGGCAGAGAATATGTATCTACAAGGTGTTCTTTAATGTGAACCAAGTTCTATTTTTTTTTTGGGATAAGGGTATGTGAACAAAGTTGTACTTGGAAAAAGCAATGTACTTTTTAAACATTAGTAAACATGTTCTTACTTTTAGTTCAATTTGTAAAAAATGAAAGTCTTATTTGCTGAAGGAATGTAAAATTGTCCTATTAAAACATGGACGTTAACTCTATGACTCCAAGTTAAAAATATATCTCATGGCTTTGCAGGGTGAATTTTACAACTACTCCGGATGTGGAAACACCTTCAACTGTAATAATTCCATTGTACGTCAATTTATAGTGGATTGCTTGAGGTGAGTTAAATTCAAAATGTCATGTGCTGATTGTCAGTGTATTTCCTAGTTGTTGTTGGTCAGTGACAATCATATCCTCCTTAGCCATACCTCAGAAAGATCTCATGGTAAACTAATCATGCAGTAGTTCTGTTAAGACCAGTAAACAAACAAATAAAAATGTTCCATAGCCAACGTCTTTAAGCTTTTAGATGAGATGTGGCACCACATAGAGATCCTCCTCTCAACTGGAACTGCCACCGATAGTCAAATATTTCTTCAGGCTTGTCCTGAGGAAGCTAATCAGGCCTGCACATAAAGGGTATAATTAAAAATTACTCTAAATAAATTAAATGATCTATCACCCAAGGGTGTCGCTGATTGTTAATAAAGTGGATTGAGAACCATAAGGTCTTAGGATCAAGTCCCAGCAGAGGCAAGAACACTTAGTGATTTCTTCTCCTCTGTCCAAATCATGGTGATAGAGTTACCCGGTACCTTTGCGAGTGAGGTAGCAGATACCCCGTGGAATTAGTCAAGGTGTGCCCAAGCTGACCCGACATACAATGGTTTATCCAAAAAGAAAATTAAAATGACCCATCTTTATCAAGTTAAGTTCCTAGATTAGATGACTAAACAATTCAGTATATATACCATAGCAAGTAGTAGTATGAAGCATTTTACTAAAGGTCGTGTATACTGACCTTCCCTTCATCTAACTTTTGGCCCACTAGGTTTTACATCCTCCTAGGAAATTGCCATCTTTTATTATTTTAATTTCAACTTTTTTTTCTTTAGAAAATATTTTTTTTTAATGAAAATGAAACACAAACACATTTTTTACCCACTGCTGATATGATGTGTACGACTCATTTTCTTGACCAGGCAATGGTAATTCACATCTTGATTAAATAATATTCTTTTGCAATTCATTGGATTTAACCAGTATTCTGTTGCAATTTGTAACAGTTAACTGAAATCTGAAGGATAGAGCATTTCATGTCTGTGAAGGAACTTGATGAAGTTACGAAAGAAAATAATTAAGTTGGTGTTCAGTGCCTATGTTTTCTGCTTTTTGTTTAAAGAAAACGTCGACTTTTAAAGCATTTCTAGCTGAGGTTTCCTTAAGCTTTTCACAAGTTAACTAAAGAATATTGTTGTTAGTTCTTCAGTGTGTATCACTTGTTTTATTTTGTGTGTTCATCTCATCTTCAGTCTAATTTTGTGGTCTAAGTGGGATTTTCTAGATGAACTTCTCTGCTATTTTGAAGGCTCAAATTTCTGTGGTTTTAATGCATGGAGTTCCCTTTAAAGTCTATATGCTGCATATGAATTACAAATTTGGCGCTCTAACCATGAAATGTCCTATATTGATAATAATAGAAAAGGTGTACTTTGATTTCCTGACAGATATTGGGTTGCCGAAATGCACGTAGATGGCTTCCGCTTTGATCTTGCTTCTATCCTTACAAGAAGTAGCAGGTACTTATGCATAGCCTCATAATTCTTTCTGAATGTTGTTGAAAAGTAAGCTTTTTCTCTCACTTTTCAGCTCGTGGGATGCTGTAAATGTCTATGGAAATTCAACTGACGGTGACGTGATCACCACAGGCACTCCTCTCACAAGTCCACCATTGATTGATATGATTAGCAATGATCCAATACTTCGTGGAGTAAAGGTATTTAAGTTTATTTCTGTGTTCCTCTGAGAAAGTAACTTTAATTCCCCTTTTCCTTTAGGAGAAGGACTTATATCTTTTACTTTTGCTACTGTTGGTGCCTGGTGGCACCTGAGTTTTGCCATGTTCCTTTTCTTTGGGTGATAAGATGCCAAAACTTTCCTCTTTATAACAGCTTATAGCTGAAGCATGGGATTGTGGAGGCCTTTATCAAGTTGGCATGTTTCCGCACTGGGGTGTCTGGTCAGAGTGGAATGGAAAGGTCAGTATGGAGACATTTTCATTGACTATTTTCAATTCAGGTTGTTCGCGTTTAGGGATATGAGAACACAGACAACTGGAACATAAGCTAAATTATTAGAGGTCATTTCATTTGTTTACTATTTGTTTCATGCATACTAAGTAGAGTTTCTGCTGCTCTTCGTGTATTCCCGTCTCATAAGCCGGAACTTCATAACGTTCTGATGATTACATCTAATTTCGTGGAGTCTCTTATGCAAAAAGAGGTGCAGGAATAACGACTCTTGAGAGCCAAGTGGCTCGGACTCTCCAAAAATGTTGCCACACCCGTGTTGGATCCTTCAAAAATACACTATTTTTGGAGGATTTGACACGCACCCATCGACATTTTTGAAGAGTCCGAGCAACATAGCATGAGAGTAAGATTCTTGCTGTTGCTCCGTGATTATGAGCTTCAGTCTGATCTTCTTGAAGTTCAGAAGATTCACAGAAAGAGCTGATGCAAAGAGGAAAAGTATTTTATACTCTGTAGGTAGGTTTAGAGTGGATTGGACCTAATAGAGTGAAATGAATATAGAGGATAGCGCCAACTATTTTGGAAATGATTTGACATGCTCTAGAAGAAACGATTGAAATTACATTGTTTCTCTGCACGATAGCTGACTATATCTAATATTTCAGGGTGTTAATAAGTATTACTTAAATCAGATACATTTTTCTATTAACTCATTTAATTTTCACTATTTTTTTTGAAATTAAGGTAAGTAAATTTTATTAAAGCGAGTACCAAGGCGATACTGCAAAATAAGAAGTAACAACATTCCAAAGATCACCATAAAGGAGCTGTTCTCCAAGGCTAATTTCCACTCTTATTTTATAGAAATTATTGTTTCATCTTTTTGTTAATGAATCTCAAAATTGACGTGATTTTGAAAGTCAATACCTATTATATTCTGTATTCAGTTTTGCTAATCGTTTGGCCAGGCTAGGAATAAAGAACCGATTTAGTTCAAACTCCACGTCTCATGTTAGAGTTTGGCTGCAAAATCTTGGTGACAGTTAGGAAGAAAGAAACAATTTAGAACCTCATGTAGTTTTGCTGCAAAATCTTAGGATGTCATGTGATTGCTTTATGGTGAAATTCCTTGTGACCTCAATATTATTTTGTCTATAAAGATGTAGCAGATGAAATAATTCCAACAGTGTGCTGCAACAGTTGTCAGACCTTGGGGGTGGGGGCTCTATGACCCGATCCATTACCCAAGTTTAATGTTTAAATGGACATAGCTTGCAGATTACCCTAGGCAAGGCACTAGATGTTATGATTTTTCTCTCTTCATCTTGTCTATATAACTTTAGGAGATCACAGCTGTTGTAATACCACCTTCTGCGCTTCTTAAAATTCCATCTGTTGCAGCTTTTACAATTGCCATCCACTTTTTCTTAGTAACTTCTGTATACCTTTAGCTGTACGACAACAACATACCCACCGTAGTCTCACAAGTGGGGTCCATAGAGGGTGGGGTGTACACAAACCTTACCCCTACCTTTGTAAGGTAGAGAGGTTGTTTCCGATAGATCCTCGGCAAAAAGGAGCACCAGCCCTTGAAATTCCCACCGTTGTCTTGTTTTGTATTTCGTCAAAAGTTAACCAAGTGTCTTCTCGAAATTTCATACTTGTCAAAAGTAATAATTGTCTCTACTTTTTAGTGTGTTTGTTTGAAGTGTTATATAATTTCACCTCTATTGAAAATAATATTTTGACGGATTAAACTAACTGATTGAGATCGAACTCGGAAAGTTCTAATGAAGATCAGGTGCATGTATTATATTACCAAGGTAGCTATGGCACTGAATCCTGTCATATCTACATATCTTAAAACTGTACAGGGATGTACGAAGCCTAGACATTCATGTTGATTTAGTTGGCGCTCTAGTATATGTAAAATAGATCTAAACTTTTCTTGACCAGGTTGAAATCCTTACAGAATTCATCAATGCCTTGAAATTGCTGCATGTAGTGGTTTCTGAGGTAAATCTGTCAAATGACTGATGATTCCTCTTGCAATAGCTAACACAAAATCACAGAGTATTTTTTCCATTCTCTCTAGCTAGTATGATTGCAAAAGAACTCGAGGCGAAGGCTAATAAAACTTATACTTCAGTTGTTGAATGAAAAATTAAGCAAAGTAAAGGCCAAGTTAGATACTAGCCAAGGAGGAATAGATTCAGGTGTGATTTTTATCGCAGGTCTCTTAACATAGGAATTAATGCAAGTGGAAACACCTTAATTACATACTGGAACCATCATTTGATGCAAATCTTTTGATGATTGATCTTGCATTTTTATTCTTTATTTTCTTGACTGTTAGAATCTCATACAGCTTTTTGCTGGAGAACTCACATTCGCAGAAGTAGTTAGGGTGGTCAGATGGCTTGCCTATAAGCAACTACTTAGTTAACTTATAAAGCTTGACCTAAAGAGTAACAATTTATACTCAACTACCAAGACCGTTTCATGTTGTGTGTTATTTTGAGCTGATCAGTTCTTGAGCTGCGCGCTTCTTAAATGTAATATCAGGCATTCAACTGTGCAGCTCTTTAGGTTCGCATCCCCCGTTCTAGTTACATGTCTAATCTACACCATCTTTAATTTCAGAGAAGCATATCTACTCTAAACTGCGCTTTCCACTGCAGTGTTTATTCTGTACTTCAATACTCTTTTAGAAAATTACGAAGTGTCTGGAATTTTTCATGTAATTATCTGCAATGTGTCCCTTGAAATCAATGAATGCCAAAATGCTCTTAATTTCCTCAATTTATATTGCTTCCCTTTATTCTCTGTCAGAACATGACTAACTTCACTAGCCAAACCTCTTCCGAGAATTTCAGGGAACACATTGAAATTTATCCTAACAGAGTTGGATTTGTTATTTGTGAGATGATCTAGCTCAAATATTTGATATAAGTGGGTGTTTCTCTGTAGATCCTTGTTAGTCAGCTGGAAATGCATTTAACCGTAAATAGGATAGTAGGCCCTAGGTGTTACTATTCAGTTAAGACATTGTTTTCTGATTGCTGTCATTTCGGATATTATTCTCTGTGTATAAATTGGCTGCGGTCTTTCTTTTCTGACTTGTCATCTATCTTGGCCTTTTCCTAACTAACTTTTTCCTTTATATATAAAAAAGAAGAAAAGGAAATGCTAACCAGCTCTCTTGTGTTTTTTTTTGGTTTCAGTACCGTGACATGGTACGGCAGTTCATCAAAGGAACTGATGGGTTTTCTGGGCCTTTTGCTGAATGCCTTTGTGGAAGCCCAAATCTATACCAGGTATACTACTTTATTTTACCTTATAGCTGTGGAGCTAGTGATTTCTAAATTCAGTTGGGGATGATGCAGTTCCTTTATAATTGAGCTGTTTGTGTTTATTGGTGTTCAATTAGAAAGGAGGAAGAAAACCATGGAACAGTATAAATTTTGTGTGTGCCCACGATGGTTTTACTTTGGCTGATTTAGTGACATACAACAATAAACACAATTTGGCAAATGGAGAGGACAATAAAGATGGGGAGAATCACAACAATAGTTGGAATTGTGGTGAGGTAAATCACTGTGCACAAATCTATATCTTCTGGATCTTTTCACTTATTTAATCTGTCTTGATTCTTGATTTCACACTGTGACAAGCAGATTGTTCTAATAGTTCAAATGCTATATTTTCCGTTCTGTTTCTCTGAGATTGAGATGATTTATGTCCAACATGGTAGCATCCACATCCATGTATTTTAGTGCATTTAGAGGTATCTGTGTTTTCCTTCTGCTCAGTCTGGCTATTAATTGTTTAGATGTTGTAATTGATTTTGCCAATATTTTTTCTCGTGGCAGTTCACGTCATCTCTGTGTTTGTTACATTAATATCCTATCTCTGCATGTACTATCTTGTGTGTTGTAATAAATAGCACTAGTTTCTTTTTCTTTTGTGTAACATTGACATCCTCGTTAAAGTAGTAAAAAGTATCTTAATATTCTTTTAGCGTAATATATTATATACTGAGTGGTGTTTCTGTGAATGCAGCAAAAATAGTAATCTGGGTACTTAATTCGATGAAAAGAAACTGAGTATTATTTCATAGCTTTTTAGTTGCCGTTTCCTTGTTAAAATTTATATTAGTTACTCCAACCAATGAAGTAGTTCTGCAGATTAGATCGATTATAGTTAAGATGCCACTCAACTTCCCTTCTGAGACTTTTTTTTGTCTTGATAAGTAATGATATACTTCCCTGCTGAGATTAAGGTTTACTTGAAGTAATATTGAAGGGGAAATGTTTAAAGTTTTCTGATCTTACTGTCATGTATTAGGTGTAGTTCTAATATTTAATGTTGAGTTAATTTATCACATGCTATATCTGCATGAAGAGGATTCTATGACACTTCCTCAGGTGATTTGATATAATTCTGGTACGAGATGTTCCGGCATGGATATCTTCTTGAGAGTATGATACTGAGGAAATTTAGATAATGTTGAGGGCGGTGAATTCAATGTTTTGGGTGCATCCAAAAGGTTTTAAATGTGGATATCAAGAACTATGCAGTACCTTACCATGATACTCGGGTCTTTTTTGTTTTCAGTTATAACAAGTTACTTCTTCTCTGTAGGAAGGAGAGTTTGCAAGTATCTTTGTGAAGAAATTGAGGAAAAGGCAAATGCGGAACTTCTTCCTCTGCCTTATGGTTTCTCAAGTACGCTCAGTTCTCCCCTTTTGATGCAATTCAATAGAAAGTAACAAATTAAAGCACCAATGTGTTGATAAACAGTAGGAGATCTGATTTGTCTTTTGCCCGTTTCTCATTAATTTGTATGGAATCTGATCATTCAACCTAAAATCTTAAGATAAGGAGTGGAACAAGACAATATATTGCCCTTTTGTCGCCATTCTATACTTGATGTTTGGCATTGTATAACTCGACACCAGGCTTACGAGTGTGAGGTGGGTTTAGTAAAGTTTGGTTCTAATACCATGAAATAGTATCTGAGAATCCAACAAAAAAGTGTAGTAGTCCTAGACCCTTTATGTACCCATCTGGAGGGTTTTCTACATGTCTATCCCAACTGTGGGACAATATAACTCAACAATTAACTTACATTTTACGATTTGTGAACCTACCTTTTTGGCTATAATTTTATGCATTTCTTCTTTTTGAAATTGTTTTTCCTAGTTGATATATATTTTCTTCTTATAATTAATATTTTCCATTTGTGGTTCTTCAGGGTGTTCCCATGATATATATGGGCGATGAATATGGTCACACTAAGGGAGGAAACAACAACACGTATTGCCATGATAATTATGTACTTGTTTACTTCCATTTATACTACACTATTCCCAGATGTAGGTCCATTCTTGGGTTCACTGATTGCAACCCCTTTCTGTAGATTAATTACTTCTGTTGGGATAAGAAGGATGAATCTTCATCTGATTTTTTACGATTTTGCTGCCTCATGACCAAATTCCGCCAGTAAGAATCCAGCTTGTTTTTTCCAATGTCGATAATTCTTTCTCAGCTTTTGACTGTTGTTTGCATGCTTGCAGTGAATGCGAATCACTGGGATTAGATGGTTTCCCTACAGCAGAAAGGCTGCAATGGCATGGTCACACTCCTAGAACTCCAGATTGGTCTGAAACAAGTCGATTCGTTGCATTTACACTGGTATTTTGAGTATTTTCATTAGTATAGTAGTATCACGTAACTGTCATTTCCTTATCCCACTTCTGTAAGGAACCTTACTGTCAAAGATTTATTTCTATAATCCTAAGTTTCGGGTGAACATCACTAATTTTTAATATTTTATAAAAGTTTTTCATATGGAGTTTCTTTTATGTCCTCTTCAACAAAAGAAGTTACATTTTATGTAATTGTTACTACTGTATCTAGTGTTAATTTGTGTGCTTGAATCAAAATGCAGGTGGACAAAGTGAAGGGAGAATTATATGTTGCTTTTAACACCAGCCATCTGCCTGTAACGATTACACTTCCAGAAAGGCCTGGTTATAGATGGCAGCCGTTGGTGGACACAGGCAAACCAGCACCATTTGACTTCCTGACAGATGACGTTCCGGAGAGAACAACAGCAGCCAAACAATATTCTCATTTTCTGGATGCGAACCAGTATCCAATGCTCAGTTATTCATCCATTATTCTTTTACTATCACCTGCTGATGATGCTTAGTTTCATTCGACTAGCCGGGTGAGGTACACAGCTTCGGATTTTGTTGTATGCAGTGAGGTGTTACTTTGTAAATACAAGTACGAAACAGGTCAGAATAGAACTGCAAAGGGATAGAACTCTTGAGGAAGAAGCTGAGGATTTATACGATACACCTTGTATTATAATCTTATTTATATATAGGTTTCCCTATATCTCCAAGTCAGTCCTTAAGTTATAGGAAGATGTTACCTTATCTAGAATAGGAGAAGTAAATTTTTATTACTCCTTGTGTTCCATTTTATGTGGCGTCCTTTTTTTTTTAGTCCTTCCCGAAAACAATGTCACCTTACTATAATTAAAAACAATTTAACTTTAATTTCCTTTTTATCCTTAATAAAATGAATTTCAGCCAAACAAATATTTCTAAGGATTGTTTTAGATTTCAAGTTTTTAAAAAGTCTTTTTTTTCTTAAACATTGTGTTAAGTCAAAGGGTGTAACATAAAATGGGATTGAGGGAATAGTAGATTGAAAATGAAGTAAGCAGCACTAGCTAAGTCTATTTCAGTGTTTCAAAAGGCTAGGCTTTTAACCTGATACACAGGGGGTGAAGCCTAAGCCGAGATGCTAGGGGTAAGCCCCATGTGGAACTTTACCCTACGCTGATTTTTCATATTTTATAAATTAATATAATAAAAGATAAAATTACATAGAAATTATAGCAGTTTAAAGAAAATATAAAATAAGTGGCAATGTATATAAAAGTGCTTAATCTTAAAGCGTTAATCAAAATCAACAAGTGACTAAAAACAATAATCAAAAGCAAAGAAGAAACATACAATCAGAAGCATCAAATCAAAGAAAGTAAGAAAGGATAATGCGTTTTCGCTTTGTAGTTTACACTTTCATCATTTTTTTTTCTTTACCAAGTGAAAAACAAAGGGGATGAACAAAAAGTAGTGCTCAGAAGTTTTATTCAAATGCAGATGGCTAAGGGAATTTAAGAAAGCATTTGAACAATGCTTGCACTTTGTTTATCTCCCTTGCGAAAGAGTAAAATATCAATAGCAAAACTCAGTTGTGCTATGTTAAAGTTAGCACATCTGGGATGATTATGAAATTCCTTATGGTCCAACAAACCCTGAAAGAACATTTCACAAATGCAATATTTCTCTATAAAGAAGATATATAATCAGCTCAGAGGTGATTTCCCAAACGCAAAATGGAGGAAGTTTGTATGTAGCTATATTCGTGCTCCTAGATGTCTCTTATCTTATATTTGGCAAACAATTCATAGTAGATTACAAACAAGGGATATACTGGTTAGATGAAAGAACATTGAAAACTTATCCCGTCTCCTATGTGAATATCATCCTGAAATTATAGAACATTTGTTCCTTCTCTGTCTAGTTTCTAATGCAGTATGGGCAAAGGTACTTCAGTGACAAGGGTGATAAGACATTCAACAACTTAGGTGTCGTTTGGTAGGGTGTATCAGGAGAAATAGTGCATGTATTATGTATGATATTAGTTAGTACTATGTTTGGTAGGACATTTTGGGCCTATGTATAACTAATACATGTATTAATTAGGAAAAATTACCTATCTACACATCTTTATTTATCATATTTTCTATTATTCCTTACCATTCTAAAATATTTCAAAAATCCATCTTTTTCCTCCGAAACCTCACTCATCTGGATACATTACTTCTCAACTTCCAAACACATTTTTTTCTCTTCCTATTCTCAATCCTCCAATCTCTCCTATTTTCACTCCCTCAATCATAGCAGTTACTTCATTCATACAATTTTGAATTTCAAATTTGTTCTCTCTCCAATCAATCAATTTCAACTTCCCCAATAGGTGTTTTTGTCTTCTTCTCCAACTGACAATTCATTGCTTTGTGTTCTATTTTTTTTTAATTTCTTTTTTAGCTTTTTGATCTACAAATTTCTTATACATATGGATGATGCTCTATCTTTTTGTACTGTGATTACCCAATTAATCGAAGAAGGATGCATCTTCGATTTCAAAATCGATTATGGAAAAAAGGCGGTGGCTCCATTAAGGGCTTTGGTTCGAGATCCATGTGTGACGCCAATGTTGAAAGTGAAAAAGAAGTTACAGGTTTCTTCATCATTTTTTTTTTGCTTACAGCAGATCAAATTGTTTAATTTTTTTTTGATTTTTGTTATTCATCTTTTTGTGAGACACAGGTTCAGATTTTTAATATATCTAGTTGTTTTTGTTTCTTAAATCAATTTATAATGCCTTCATTTCAACATTATGATACATTACATTTAAATTATGTTTTCGAGATGGATTGATTTATCATGATACATTACTATTTATGTATTTTGTTAAAATTGATGAGTATTGTATTTCTACTAGATACATTAAATAAGTAGTTGTTGCCCATAAGATGTTAGATTTGAGATTGATACATTACTGTGTGGTAGTCGCTAGTATCAGATATATTTAGTATAAATTTGAGTTTATATATCATGCCCAAAAAATTAGTGCATGATACATTACTATTTTTGTATATTATTTTGTTTGAGAAGTATTGTGTTTTATAAAAGATACATTATACATGTAGTTGTTTTCAATAATATTTTTTTTGTGTGTGATACATTATACAGTGGTGAATTGATATATATATATGATACATGTAATAAATATTGAAAACTATTAAATTTGATATATATTATGTATCATGTACATATCAATTAATTTGATACAAAGTGCTTTAGCTATAGAACATTAGGATTTATGTATCAAGTGTATTTATTGGATAATGTGCACAGATACAACGTTCTAATTTGAATAAGTCAGAACAAAAATTAAAGATTGCAGATATATAACAACAATTGATATATGGTAGCTTATACAATTTATAATAATTATGTATCAAATAAATAATTAAAGGCGTGAGACACACATATTTAAATATGAAAATAGACCAGAACTTATATGTATCAGAAAAAGATTAACAACAACAAACAAAAAATGATAATGAACCATTTGCTCTATCAATATTGTGTCATATACATAACTATATGAATATGATACAAATTGATATTGTTATAAAAACATTAGTGTTTATGTATCAAACAATATTATTTGATAATATCTATAGATACATAATTTTCTAGTTGAATAAGTATGGATGTATAAATCTGATAGTAAAAGATAACGAAATTTGTAATAGTTATGTATCGAATACATAACTATGAACATGATACACACTAATTTGTGTTTTCATAAATTAAGGTTATGTATCAAAACTAATATTTGAACATGATATATTGTGCATGATAATAATATAATGCATCATAATGTTGAAAAGAAGGCATTATATATTAATTTAAGAAACAAAAACAACTAGATATATTCAAAATTTGAACCTATATGTATCACAAAAAAAGATGAACAAGAAAAAATTAAAAAATAAATCAACAATAAGATCTGCTGAAACCAAAAAATAGTGATGAAGAAATCCTTCTACACTTTCTCCTTTGCTCTATATCCACTCTCGCAGTTTTTTTTCACTTTCAACAATGGAGTCACCCATGAATTTTGACTCAAAGTCCTTATCGGAGCTACCAACAACTTGACCTATTCCCCCTTTTTGGGACATTTTTTCCACAGTCGATTTTGAAGTCGAAGAGGCATTCTTTTTCCACTAATTGGGTAATCACAGTACTAAAAAATAGAGCATTATCCATTTGTATCAGAAATTTACAGATGAAAAAGCTAAAAGCAAAATTTTAAAAATTGATAAATGATTAACTGAAAAAAAAATGGATGATGAAGAAAAAAATTTGTTATAATTTTGGAATAAATTGGGGAGAAGAAAATTTAAAATTTGAATTGATTGAGTAAGTTATTATTTTGGGAGAAATTGATAACAATTTGTTTTGCATGATTTTTGGAACTGTCATTTAATTTGATATCTTTTCCCCTTTTAGCGCAATAGTCAATAAGGTAATGTATCGACGAACTATGTGTCAGGTAATATAGTGATGTATCCGAAATTCATTAATGTCAATTTTTTTTTGTAATTTGAGAAGAGTAGGGATAGAATGTAACTAGCTCTTAACACTATGAGATTTATATAAATTATACTATTAATTATACACCCTACATGGTATTAAAGGGTGTATAACTAATATCTTCCATTTGGTGTTGTCATGATCCGAATCTGGGTGTGATGACACTCATCTTAATCCATTGAGATAAGTCAGCCCAAGACTCAATTAAAGCGGAAAATAAGCGAAAATAGTATAAGTAGATAGATATATATACGAAAATGTAAAAGTCTTAAACAACTATAAAATTCCAAAGGATTGGTTGTCACATGTACAAGCCTTTAAAAGGGTAGAATTGAAATAAACATACGTCTCAAAAATGCGTTTGTCTCTCAAATGGAACAAAGCATGAAAAAGGAGCAAGAGAGATCGCTGACGCCAACAATTACCTTTCAAGTGTCTCGAAAAGTTGCGGATGAAAAAAGGAGAAATCTGAATCACTATTCGGGCTCAGAACCTACACAGGTGTAGATAGCAAAGGATGAGTACCAAACAAAATGGTACTCATCAAGTAATACAGTAAACGCATATAAAGCTAAGTAGAATAGGTACTCTTGGCACCCTATCCGAACCTCCATAACTACAATCTGCAAGCAGAACAACCCAATCTAATAATTTTCATATGCAAATATAACTTATGTAACACATAAGTCAGGTATGTTTCCACAACTCATTAGATAATATCAATATTGCACGTATATCAATTTCAACAGCTCACATAGGAAGGAAAAATATCCAGATAGTCAAGTAAATGCAATACAATGCAATGTGATGAATTCCCAATGTGATGCTACAATAACAATCACGACGCGTGGCACATCCCATATATGCAAAAATATAACAACCACAATGTGTGGCACATCCCTCGAAGCAATAATATAACAACCATGACGCGTGGCACGTCCCTCAAATCCTCTTTGTTTTCCTCTTTCATTATCACTTAGCCGGAACCATTTCACACCGACAAATTCATCAATTGGGACCTCAATGATGTACATGAACCCAAATTCAAATGAAAATATTCATGTAATCAATGGGAAGGAATGAAGTCCAATATTATACGCAATTCATATCTTAGATATCATAATGTAAGCTTCACAGCGAGGCAACAAAGTCATATAGATCAAATAGCTCGATTCATTAGATAAGTTTTCCTTTTACATATCTCCGAATTCTCAATTTCAAGTGTTTTCATGATTTGTGATCATCCCAATACTAAATTCAGTCAAATCACCTAGCACGTAATAAGAATACACATTCCACAAAGCTTACTAAGGTTTAGAGTTCCACTTGCCTTGAAATAACACCCCACTACTCCGGAACTTGAATCTTTCCCTTCCATCAACGCTCTGAATTGTAAGAATCTATCAAATATGAACTTCCAATCAATTACGGAGCTAACGATATAAAAATCATAGTTTTTGAAATTTGAGCCGAACCGACCAAAAAAACTCAATTTTGAAAAATAAAGGCCAAATCTGGAAATGTCTATATGAAAATGTTCCTTGAAGTATCGAAAATCTATTTTCGAAAACCTTTTTGAAAATGGTGTTGTTTTCAGCTCAGAATCATCAAATTTCTAAAAACCAAGCTCTTAAACAAAAACCCCTAATTTAGAAATTCAAACCATTGATTTTGATGTTAAAAATGATATATATTCAATGGGTAATCAAGATTATAGCATAAGATCACTTACCCAATATTTTTCCACAAAAAAAACTCATTCAAATTGCCTTCCCCGAGCTCCCAAAGTCTGATAATGGGGAAAAAGACTAAACCCTAACCTTAACCCCCTGCAGGAATCTCTTTAGCGAACAATGAGTCGCTTTGGCGACCTTCACGATCGTGATCAGTGATCGCATAGGCGAACTCCGTATAAAAATCCCTCCTTCACGAAAGTGAGGGACCTCTGCTAAAGCGAACGTCGCGAAAGCGACTGGCCCTTTATGATCACGAGGGAACCAGAAACTTCAGAACTTGACATTTCACTAACACCCCAAGTCTCCGAAAAAATCCCGTACACTCAAACCATACATGCATTCCAACTAAAATTGATATTTTGGACTCAATGGAACTATTGGAATTCGAATTCGAGGTCTTCTTGACCCGAAACTCGATAAGTCGCAGCTAACTAACTTTGAACCTCAAAACACAAAACGAACTTGGGACCTCCTAAAATTCAACCAACTCCTAGACCTAAAATTGTCCCCCGAATGCAATGGAGTCATCAAAATTCCATTCTGAGCATCGGAACCCAAAAGTTGACCAAAGTCAAATGTTGACCTAAAGTTCATCAAATTCTCAACTCAAGACCTCAAATCTTCGTTCCAACTCCAATTTTGATTCTGTAAACTCTCCTAGACCAAATTCCACATTCTGGAGCTGTTGAAATCGACGGAATTCCATTCGAGACTCATAGCTCCAGTTGGTCCCAAATACCATGTTTGAACACTTAAAGCCTTTGAAAACCCAAAACCTCCCAAGAACCAAACTTTTCATAGAATTTCCCAAACCAACACCCAATACCAAACAGAAACAACTCGGGGCAACTATAGGGAGGGGTAAAATGGTCATTTTGTAAAAAATTCTAAAAATGACCTTCAGATTCATTACATGTGCTATTAGTAATACATAGAATTTAAAGACATACATAAATATGTAAACCCAAAGATATCCCTCAAATCATTTTAATCATTATTTCTTAGTTTTATGTTTTATATTTGTTAGTTTTTTACTACTAAATTTATTTAAATAAATTAGCTTATAAATTTTATTTATTTGTGATTTCATATTTCATAATATACAAAAAATATTTTGCCATGTCAAATGTTAAATTTTATTTATTTGTGGATTCATATTTACATAATATTAAAAAGAAATATTCTCATGTCAAATATTTTTTGATAATTAATTTAGTTGAGTGCTTTTGTTGATACAAGGGCTTAATTGAGTGTAATGACCTTGAGGGTCATTTTCAAAAAATTTGTAAAATTACCATTTTACCCTATAGTTAGTACCCCAAGTGTTATTTGATCTGTTTGTGTGGTGGAATGTGTTAATGTCTTTATAGTTTGTGAATTGGGATAGTTCTTAAGTTTTATAGAGTTAAGTTGCTAAAGAGTGATTTTCCGTACCAATTAGAGTTACGGACCTCAGAGCGGGATTTCGTTAGTTTCATCAGCTTTGGAATATGAAAATTAGTCTAGGTGAGTTGTCGGAATTAGATATGGGGTTGATATCTGAAGTTGGGGTCCCAAGTTGGAAAGTTAGTCTTAAAAGAGCTAAGTTTGACTTTGGTCAACAAATCAACTTTGGAGGCTCAGATTAGATTTTTGATGATTTCAATGGTTTCGGAGGGTGATCCTAACGCTAGAAATGGTTTTATTTCAATTTTTAGAGGCCCCGGGGATATTTTGGATATTTCAAGTGTCGAAACTAGTTTAGTTGCGATTTAATAGATTTTGGGTCAAGGAGACCTCGAATTCAAATTTTGAAGTTTCCACTGATTCTGGAACACCAAATTTAGTAGGAGTCATATAAGGTTTGTGTATACAGAATTACGAATGAATCCCGAGGGTCCAATCAGATACTTGCGAAATATTCCAAAGTTGTTGATATCTGTCACTGATCCACTCTTCTCTCTATTCACGAAGTGATGTACCGCATTCGTGGAGGCTTCCAGCCTCTTCTCCGCATTCACTGAGTATATCCGCATTCGCGGAGTGCAGCATTTCCCTTCTTCGTGTTCGCGGTGTGGTTGCCCATTTGCGGAGTGTCTTTTCAGCGAGCTCTAAGTTCGTGGAGTTAAATGTCCGCGTTCGTGGAAAAAAATTCACCTGAATAGTAAAAGGTCAGGGGAACCCCATTTTCACCATTTTTGAGTTTCTTGACTTCTTGGGGCGATTTTGGAGAGAGCTCTTCGAGTAATTTCGTGGGGTAAGTAATATTTTACTAAAATCTTTCATATTCATTCATTTATATCATGATTTCAACTCCTAATCTTTAGTTTCAAATTCCAAATTTCTTGTTTTCTTCCCTAATTCGAATTTAAGAAAAATGGTGATTTCTACTCATTTTGAACTCTATTTTTGTGGATTTTTCAACTATGAGTTCCTTATTACTAGTAGAATGTGATTTTGCAATAAAATTCCAGATTTGACTCTTTTCGAAATTTATCAACTTTTGGACTAATTTCCCCCCGGTTTCGAAACCTATCAATATGGGTGTTATTGCATTCCTTCTGACATGTATGTTTCATTCTTAATAGTGGGTTGTCATTCCGGGAGTTGAATTCGAGAGTTGATCATTCGATGGAGGTGTTCAAGTGCGGTTTCAGCTATCAAGGTTGGTTTAGCTATCCTTTTTGGGGCTGAGTTGGGGTGATTAGTCAAGTTCTATATTATAGACTTTAGGATGGGGTCGTAGTGTAGTTTGAGATTGATAATTTGTATTGTGATGCTCGTGTGGGGGCTTATATGTGCTGTGTAGCCCATGTGGGGGCCTTATGTGATATTTTATATGTGATTGAGACTCTGTAATCTCTGACTTAACTGAGTTAGAGATGTGGATAGGTTTTTAACTTGTTATGCCGCTTGAGGTGTTAAGTTGGAAGTTTTGACCATGCCTAAGTATTGAAATATTGTAGACAAAGGAATGAACACTTAATTTGAGGTATTTTCTTCCCATCACCGTCTATTGAGGGTGAACATCACGTTTATCTTTATTTTTGAGAACTTGAACCTTGTACTACATGTTGAGTTGAATATTACCTCCATGACTTAAATGTTGTGAATGTGTTCATTCTCATTCATATAATCATTGATCATTGAGAATTGTGAAAATTCTTTTTGAGAAAGAAAATGTGACATCTTTTATATCCTTTCCCATGAGATAGGTGGCAAGTGAATGAGTTATTGTATCATGAGTCCTTGACCACGATCTGAATGATGAGATAGTTGATACATTGAGATTGTAATGAGGTATATGGTCTGCAAGACCCTCATGGGTACTGCTTGGTAGCATAGCTCAGCAGGTGTATTCAACCGGTTGTGCGACAACCTTGATCCCACCATACTATCATATCATTGCATCATCATATTGCATCACATTACATTGATACTTATGATACTTGACCTATCTGTTTAACTATGATGTTGAACTGTATTTATGTGTTTACTTTAATTGTCGTTCTATATAAGTTGGCCGCAACATAGTTGGAGTGGTATTTTTCTATGTGTAGGTGGAAGCGTCCCTTAGTTTATTTCATAGTTTTTGATTAATTCCTTATACTTAGTCGGTTAAACCTACTAAGTACATGTGAATTGTACTCACCCTTACTTCTGTATCCCTTTTTATGTAGATACTATCCAGGGTGTTCAATGCGGTAGTTGATTCTAGCAGGTACATCATCATCGAATTAGTGGTGAGATCTTGGGATCTAGATCGCTTCTAGTCCATCTTTCAATTATAGTCTTTTCTATATTAAGAGACTTATAATGTTTATTTAGACTTAGATTTGTATTTACATGCTCTTAAACTTATGATACCAGGTCTTGGGATAGCATTTATTTGTGGCCTGACTTCTCTTTGGGAGTCTAGTATAGTTTTACTTTTAGGCTTACACATCAGAGTTGGGTTTGGGATGTGTGTCATTATGAACTCAATTTTTGGGTCGTGAAAAATTGATATCAGAGTGCTAGGTTCACCGGTCTTATAAGTTAAAGAGCAGAGTGCCTAATAGAGTCTTGCGGATTGGTACGTAGACATCCGTTCTTATCCTTGAGAAGCTACAAGACATTTGTTAGGATAAGTTCTTTCTTTTGATTTCTTTTATGTGAATTATTATTATCAAGTGTTGTATACCTCTAATTTTTTTCTTTTACGTAGATGGTGAGGATTAGAGCCGGAGTCATCAAGAGTAAGGCTACACTTGCTGCCCGAGCCCAATTCGCGGGAGAGGAAGAAGACGCGGTGGATCCAGGGGACGAGGCTGAGCGACGAAAGTGGCACCTGCTCGTGGTCGAGCTAGAGAGCCATAACTGTCATGACCCAATCCCATAGGCCGTGACTGGTGTCCAAGATGGACACTCGCGTGTACCCCTATTAACTATAAGTAAACCACGCTTAACTTATAACTTAAGAAGATAGAATGTTATCTCCAACTTCCACATGTTCACATATTGGCACAACCCATCTCTTGAGGGGTCACAACTTATCAATAGGTAACATAGTACATAAGCCGATGAGGCTGTCATAGTATGTGGGGTCGTCCCATTATATACATATACGCGAGCCAACAAGGCTGCCACTACGAAAGGAAATATTCCAAAACATAAGTTATATGGACACAACTGGACACATATACACACAACCCACACATATATGTCTACAGACCTCTAAGAGTATCAAATGTATCATATGGCGGGACAGGTCCCCCGCCATACCCCTGAATAAATGGATATATATATTAGAAGATTCGTACCAAAAATCTAGCCTCCGACACAATGGAGCTCTTCCAAAAATCACTGAGTGGAAATTCTAAGCTAGCAGATCCCCAAAATGCGTGTCTGTACCTGCTGGCATGAAAGGCAGCCTCCAGAAAAGAGGGGGTCAACACAGAATACGTACTGAGTATATAAAACATATAATACCATAAGGACATTACAACTGAAATAGGGATGTAAGAGACAAGTATACATGAAATGAAGTCATGTATGTCATCATCACATACCGTACCCGGCCCGTTGTGGGACTCAGTGTTACAAATACATCATTATTTCATCATATGCATATATGTACCATACCTGACCCTCTAGTTAGGGACTCGGTGAATAGAGTAGTGTACATTTATACCGTACCCTGCCTATTATGAGACTCGATGCCATAACCATGTCAGTGCATCATCATATCATCATATACATATATCATACCCGACCCGAGACTCAGTGAAAGATGTGTTAATAATATGTACGAGCAGAGTAGTGAGTAACCATATGCAAATTAAATCATCATCTGAGACTCAATAGAATAGTCAAGTGAATCATCACCTGAAGATCAGGGTAGTAATCGTCTCAAGTACCCTTTACATGTCATTAGGGATCATATCAAATAGAGCCTCAGGAATCATAGACATGTATCAAGACAATGCTAAACAACTTATGGAATCAGAGACATTCGTATCGTAGAGTCTTTAGGAATAGGAGCTTATAAATCCAATTACTATTCAACATATGGAAGGCCCGAGGGCAATAACTCAACTACTTTAAGAGTTTTAACATCCAGAAGTGAATAAGAGTCATGCATCACACTCGGAGCTTATGAATGGAATTATCCCCAAAGCTCATATCATATATCACTTACAGCTAAGACCTGCCAAAAGAAAGAAGGGATAGGATTTACATACCTTTTATGGATCAACCATAACCAAGCTTGCCTCTTACCCGTTGAACCTAGTTAACACGAAAGTAATACTATTATTAAAAAACTACAACTTTCTAACTTATAAATATATAGCCAACTACCCATAGGAATCATTTCCTCGTTCACACTTCTCGATTAGTATATTGATTAGTTAAGAAGTTATTGGAAATCAGGCAATATTTTCCCTATAACTCTCCCTACCCGAACTTCCAATTACCTTGATTAGCACAGACATACCAACAACAACAACCACCATCCATATACAATAAAACTACGTCAACATTATTTAAAATAAGTTCCAAACAGCCCACCCAAAACTACGACATCAAAATATGGTTTTCGATCTTTATTTCATAAAATCACAACCACATGGAAAGGAGCATCACGTGGCTGCGAACAGCAACACTTATACTCATTTATAACCACATTTATAGCTCTTCAACATATACAAATTACCTTTAAATACCATACCATGGTAACGACAACACTAACCAAACTTTAATCCAACTGAAACAACCTTAATTCTGTTAATTTACCATGTCAACAATAACTATGTAATTTTCTTACCTCTAACTTTATTTAATACAAGTAATCTCTTCATTACAACATCATTAACTCCAATTTGAAAGGAATAAACCCTACCTTAGCAACTTGGCTTTGTAATTCGACTAACAATTGATGGACTTCTCGTTGAACTTTTTTCTTGCCCCAATAATTAATTTATGTTGTTAAACACCTTCATTTAATTGAAGAATACCTTAGATAATTAATTTATGAATCAAAATTCGAGGCCTTACCTTGCTTTAGCTAAGGCCGTAGCTCTTTCTCTCTTTCTCCATTTTTTTCTAAGTGTAGAAGACAAGAATGGACTCCTTAGTCATTAAGTAGCTATATATATTCCTCCTTTGAGAGTGACACATGTCATCTAGGGTGACATGTGTCCAGCTCCTAGGCATCCACCTCAGCCCATGCACCCACCCAAGTGCTTCCATATAGCGGGGTGGGGTCTACCTTAGTAGGTGCATCACCTACTCACTCTAAGTAGGTGCATCACCTCCTTATTCCAAGTAGGTGAATCACCTACTTACTCCTTTTTCGTGGGTTCGTAATCTCGTCTCACTTTAATAACCTATGTAATTCTTGCTACTTAAGCTCGACATGTTCTCATGTAGTTTAATTATGTAAGACATATAATTCGGTAGCTTACGCAAGTAGGTTGATTACCATGACTCATTATTTGGCTCCCAACTCCTTCCAATCCCTCTAAACCTATTTCCAACCATCACTACTCACACCGAACTTCATGGATAATATGGATCACATGGCAACCTTTTATATTAAAAAAAAATGTTCCGATGTACAAGAGTGTGGGGTATAACATCCTTTCCCTCTTTAGAACATTCGTCTTCGAATGTTAACTAGTCTCATTAGGTTATTACAATGATTTTCAGTAAATATATGTAATAGTTGCCATATATAAGCCTCTTATTAACCAATACAATCAATTTAGGAGTTTAGATTACCTGTGGGTATAGGTAACAAGTACGGATATTTATTCTTCATCTCTTCCTTTGCTTCCCAGGTCGTTTCTTCTCTATTCTTATTTCGCCATAATAATTTGACGGAGGCGACATCCTTGATGCGCAATCTTTTGACTTGGAGATCAAGTATGGCTATAGGGTGTTCCTCATACTAGAGTTCCTCTATCACTTAGACATCATCCACGGGGAATACTCTAGAAGAATTGCCAATGCATTTGCGAAGCATCAACACATGAAAGACTGGGTGTACTTCTTCCAAATCCGATGGTAGGTCCAGCTCATAGGTAACTTTGCCTATCCTATGAATGATCTGATAAGGACCAATGTATCCCAGTCTAAGCTTCCCTTTCTTGCCAAATCTCATCACCCCCTTCATGGGTGACACCTTTAAGAATACCCAATCATCCACCTGAAACTCCAAAGGTCGATGTCAATTATCTGCATATGATTTATTTCAACTCTGGGCTGCTAATAACCTCTCCTGAATGAGCTTCACTTTATCCACAGCTTGCTGAACCATGTCTGGGCCTATTAGTCATGTTTTACCAATATTAAACCAACCAATAGGTGACGTACACTTCCTGCCATACATAGCCTCATACGGTGCCATCTGGATGCTAGAATGATAGCTTTTATTATAGGAAAACTCGATAAGTGGTAAATGATCATCCCAGGTGCCTCTGAAGTCAATAATACTGGCCCGCAATATATCCTCCAACATCTGAATAGTACGTTCATCCTGCCCATCAGTCTGAGGGTGAAATGTTGTGCTAAGATTTACATGTGTCCCCAATCCTTCTTAGAATGGTTTCCAAAAGTTAGCGGTAAAATGAGATCCTCTGTCCAATATAATAGATGTGGGGACCCCATGAAGTCTTACTATTTCTTTAATATATAACCTCGCATAGTCCTCGCCTGAATATGTAGTCCTAATTGGAAGGAAATAGGCTGATATTTTTAGTCTATCCACAATAACCCATATAAAATCATACTTCCATAGGGTGCAAGATAAGCCTATAATAAAATCCATATTAGTTGCTTCCCATTTTCAAGTCGGGATTTCAATCTCCTGTAATAGTCCACCAGGCTTCTGGTGCTCAATCTTGACCTGTTGGCAATTCAGGCACTAGGCTACGAACTCTGCTATACCCTTTTTCATGCCATCCCACCAATACAAACTAAGACCAATGCACCCTACAGCAATACACTAGGACGAATAAACCCCTTCTTCAACAAATCTTTTAATTTTTCTTTCAACTCCTTCAAATCTGCTGGAGCCATCCAATAAGGAGAAATACAAATGGGCTTAGTGTCCGGCTATAAAGCAATCACAAAATTGATATCACGGTCAGGAGGAACACCTGGCAAGTCTGTAGAAAACACATCCGTAAACTCTCTCACCACTCTTCTAGTCTTAAAGGAGGTGACTCCGTAGTGAAATCATGTACATAAGCCAAACAAGAAAAACAACCCTTATCCATCAAGCAACGAGCATAAATATAAGATATCACCCCCTTAGGATACGAACTCAAATACCCTTCCACACCACGATAGGAAAACTAAGATATGCTAAGGTCATGGTCTTTGCATAAAAATCTAATATAGCATGATAAGGAGATAACCAATCCATACCCAATATTACATTAAAATAAAGAGTGTCTAACAAAATCAAGTATGCACGGGTCTCTCTACCCGAAAATATCACCAAACACCCCGATATACCTGATCCACCACTAAGGACTCACCTATTAAGGTAGAAACAGTAATAGGCACCATAAGAGGCTCGCACACATAATTACTACCCATATTAAAATAATAGGTAGACACTAGATTAAATAATACTGAAGCAAGATTTTGGCAAACTAGAATAATACCTGTAATAACTGCACTAGAGGCCTCCGCCTCAGATCTACCTGGTATAACATAACATAGCTAACGATCACCTCTAGCCTGCAAACGACCACGAGTTTAACCTCTAGCTCCCCACCCTTGGCACCCTTGGTTCCACCTTTAGTACCCCGTATAGTACCTCGAACAACTGGAGCGGTAGTAGAATGAACAACTAATGTCCTGGTTCATCCAGTAAAAGGAGCACGTTTAGGGAAATCTTAGGCCTTATGCCCAAACTCATCACACACAAAGCAGCCTCGAGGTCTTGAACCTCGTGAAGGATAACCAGAAGTATCAATATATCCTTCGGAGCTTGAAGACCCATAATAACCAGTCTGACCCAATCTAGATCCACCTACACCATTTGAGCCCTGAATAGCTACTTGGACTGGCCTGCCCTGATAACCATAGGTACCTGAGCCCAAATACTCCCTGCCTCTAGAGGAATGACCACCAAACTTGCCCTACTGACAGAAGCTCTTGGCCCCGCCTATATAGCATGTTGAATGCTCTCTATCATAGTGGCATGGTCAATAATACTCTAAAAGGTACCACCAGATAGCACAAGAGAGGGTTGTTACCTCCTAAAGATAACCAATAAATCCCTTCACGAACTTGCGAATCCACTCAGACTCAATGGGGATAATAGATATAGGATAATAAGAAAACTTATGCAAGAGAGCCTCGTACTCGAATACGGATAGGAAGCCCTGCTCCAATCTATCAAACTCATCTCTATATTGATCACGGAGGCTATATGGCACAAACCTCTCAAGAAACACCTCTAAAAACTGCTCCCAACTCATCATAGGGAAACCAACTAGACTACGAGAAATAACCAATCTCCACCACTCTTTGGCCACCCCTGTAAACTGGTATAAAGTATAAGATACTCCAGGTGCGTCAAGAATACCCAGGTTGAACAACCTGTCCTAGCACTAGTGACAAAATCATAGGCCTTCTCTCCAGTCGTACCATCAAATTTGGGAGGTGCCAACCAAAAAAATCTCTCAAAGCACTTCTACTCAGCTACCGACATAGCAACACTAACAGAAATTGGCAGAGCTGCAAATCTCAGAGGTATGATAAAAGGCACCAAAGAAGAACCTAGAGTCTGAAATCCAATACTAGGCCTCTGAACTAGTGGTGTAGTACCAACTGCGATAGGAGATCCTGAAGTGCATGGTAGAACACCAGGAGTCGAAGCACTATTCAATCTTGCCTATAGTCTGACCAATAATTCCTGAAGCATCGGAGTTATCATGCCCTAGGAGGGTACTCTATACATGGCAAGCACTCAAAAACTATTGCTGGTCTTCAAGCGAATCACTTGGTCCAATAACACCTTCATTCAATAATATTCTATCAATGGAAGACTAAACTCACAAGAATACTACTCATAAATAAGGCCAAAGTCTAACCATCTATCTAATCAACAACTAGTAAGAATGAGACTAGTCAAAATGAAACAAATCAACATCATCAATACTCTACTCTATGAAGCCTCTATCAATAATCTAAAAGGTATCAATGACAGGTTCATGGGTACCATAAATCAAATAAAGGAAAGCTAACTCAAAGATGAAAAGATAAGTGCGGTATCCTCCGAAAATAGGGATGACTCACTAACTAGTTAAAAGTGAATAGATCCTCAAAAATATGCCTACTGATGATCTTTAGTACCTGTCTATGCATCATAAAATGATGCTGACACAAATAGACGTCGGTACATTGAATATATGAGTATGTAATATGGCATAATGAAATATGTATCAGAGTAGAATCAAATCAACTCAGAATCTCAACTCAAAAGAAGGAACAACTCAATCAAGATGTCCTAAGTCTAAAAAAGAATATGATTTAGACAAGACCAATCATATATAATCAAATCTATTTCACTCCAATCCAACTCAGATTATTATCAAGACATAACTATAACTTATTAGCTAGTAATAGTATAATAAATCGTTATTGTTTCCATGTCCATTCATACCTTGCCAGGGTAGGAATGAATCAACAATCATAGATCCATAACCAATCAAGCCCTATTATATCAGAACAGTAATTTGGGAAACATCCAACTTTAATGGTTTAATCCTCTCGTGCACTTGGCAATGTAGTTATTGGGTTTGAGTTATTACTTACTCTTATCCAATTTGGTGCTCGATACTTCTCCCAAGACTCAAGATCATGAGACAATCAATCTAAATAAAACCAAATCAATAAGTCTTTTTTGGACTCTTTCAATTCTTTCATTTTATCAAATGAACCCCTTTAACCAATTAATTTCCCAATTGTTTTCAATCATGTAATTAAAAGAGATTTTAGACAATCATTTATGACAACATTCAGGACTATCAATTTGTCGATACAATCATTATTGTCATCACACTCACGTTCCAATCACAATCGTACATCCATAATTTAAGGCTCTAGACTCAATCTTAAGATGTATACAATTCAATATCAATCAACATACTTCTAGGGTCTAAGTAAAACAAGTAGTTCAATTCATGTGTTTGAGGAATTAATTCATAGAAAAATAATATTCCATTAATAATTAGTAAAACATGTATATTTTTAAGACAAGAACTTCTCAAGGAATACAATCATGGAGGCTCAATCCGTACACATTCCATCTTTCACAATCATGAACACATGAAGGAATAAAGTCCATATTTTAGTTCAGCCTTACATACCTGGACTCCAAAAAAAATTAAGAACTCGGGACCTCGCTTGAAGAACTTGAACCTTAGTCTTTCTCCTCTTCTCAAATCCTCACTTTCAAATAATCTAGGTGTTGTTGAGGGTATTAGGCGTACTAGGTACTGATAAGGGACTTAATTTAGTCCTAAAACATTAGGGTTTTAGTCTAAGAGAGGTGGGAAAAGACCAATCTACCCTCTTAAAAACCTAAAATTAGTCACTTACGAGTCTTCATTATGGCTCATAGAAATGTCTACGGGTCATCGTCTTCTAGCGTGAAATAGGGCTGGAAAATGTTGGGGTCTACTACTCATGTCTATGAGTCATCAAAGACTCGACGAGTTGTGAACTCCCCTCGTTATGTAGGTTTCTCAGAAGCCTACAATAACGAGTCTCTAAAGTTTCCCTCTGGGTTATTTCTACGATTCATAAGAACTTCAATGACTCATTAACTTCCCTCGTAGATGTGACCTTTCAATTCAGAAATTTGACCAAGTGTTATGTTCTTCTAAGAATCATTTCTACGGCTTGTAGTCATCTCTACGGATCATCCTATTAAGTCGTAGTCAAGGTACTGAGGCTTGTATTTTCAGAATTTTGGAAAAGGTTCTACGACTCGTAGGAATGATTACAGCTCATAATGGTAGGTCATAGGGAGGCTTCTCAAAATCAAAATTTCACTAAATATTGGAGAGGTTTACAAACCGTTCTTATGACTCGTAGAACAACCTACAAATCATAGACCTTCCTCGTAGTCCATTATACAGTCTAATTCATAAATCTTTCTAATAGTTCCCAAACTTATTCTAGGCTAGAATAATATGGGGTGTTATAGGAGTACTATCAAGGACCGCTGGAGGCTGGGATGACCTCTTCTTCTTAGTCTGATGTTCATAATTATCCTCATGCTCATACATCAGCTAAGGTTATTATTATACCCTGCACTCTTGTACATCAAAGTATTTTTTTATATATAAAAGGTTTCCATGTGATCCATGCTATCCATGAAGTTCGGTGTGAGTAGTGATGGTTGGAAATAGGTTTAGAGGGATTTGGAAGGAGTTAGGGGCCAAATAATGAGTCGTGGTAATCGACCTACTTGCGTAAGCTACCGACTTAGATATCTTACATAATTAATCTACATGAGAACAGTCGAGCTTAAGTAGAAAGGATTAGTTATTAAAGAGAGACGAGATTACGAACCCATGAAAAAGGAGTAAGTAGGTTGTCACGACCCAAAAACTGAGGTCATGATGGCACACATCTCAAAACTCAATCTGATGTGTAACCCTAAAAATAAAATTCATACAAGACTCCCAAAGGGGAAAGTGATTCCACGATTTAAATAAAAAGAAAAAAACAATGAAGAAATTATCCCAAAACCTGGTGTCATAAGTATAAAGAGCATCTAATACAAGGTTCGAATCTGAAGATACAACATAAGTCTCTGAATGATACAAAAGACTGAAAAATAAAGATAGACTAGTGACGATCCGAATTCTGGGACCTCACCACTAATTTGAGAATTACACAATCCGCTAGAATATTAACTGCCACGTGGGGTACCCCGACTAGTATCTGCATCAAAAAGGGACACAGAAGTAGGGGTGAGTACAATTCACATGTACTCAGTAGGTTTTAGCTGACTGAGTATAAGGAATTAATCAAACCTATGAAATAAACTAAGGAACGCTTCCACCTGCATATAGAAAAGTCCCACTTCGGCATCGGTGCCGCCAGTTTATATATATAGTGGCACGAATAAAGTATAATAACAACTCATAATCACAATTAATCAAATAATTCAAGCAGCACAAATGTCAATGCAATGCAATGCAATATGATGATGCAATGATGTGGTGGTACGGTGGAATCAAGAATGTCGCACAGCCTGTCGTATACACCTGCCGAGCTGTGCTACCAAGCAGGACCCATGGGGGTCTCGCAGACCATATACCTCAATCACAATATCTCATTATCCTTGCCACCTCCTCGTGGTCAAGGGATCACAATGCATCCACTACTCTGCCGGAAAACTACCTCGGTCAGGGACTCAAGATACAAAGGTTGGGATCACAATGCATCCACTACCCTACCGGAAAACTGCCTCGGTCAGGGACTCAAGATACAAAGGTTTAAAGGTGTTTCATTTTCTTTCTCAAGAAGAATTTCCATATTTCTCAACTTCCCATGTTTCATGTTGTGATGAATGAGGATGAATGCATCAAAACACATATGCATGGAAGTAATAATCAACTCACATGTGGTATAATGTTCAAAGTTCTCAAAACTTAACCTACACATGATATTCACCCTCAATAAATAGTAACGGGAAGAACACACTTTCATTTAAATATTCACCCCTTTCTCAACAATATTTCAATACTCAAGTATGCTCAAAACCCCCAACTCAATCTCTCAGGCGGCATCACAAGTCAAATAATATACTTAAGCCTCTCTCTTAGGCAAATCATAATTCACATGCTCTCAAAGCAAATAAGATAACAAATAAGGCCCCCACACGGGCTATGTAATACAAATAAACCCCGTCACGGCAACACATTAATAAATAAGCCTCCACACGGACATCATAATATATATAACATTCTCAACTCATACTACAATCCCATCCCAAAGTCTATAACATATGAATGATTAATTACCCCATCTCAATCTCAAAGAAATATAGCCAAACCTACCTCAATTGCCGAAACCGCACTCGAATACCTCCACCGGACAAGTAACTCTCGAATTCAGCGCTCGGAATGACAACCCACTATCAACAATGAAACATACACGTCACAAGGAGTCCAATGACACCCATATTGGTAGGTTTCGGAACCGGGGGTAAAATGGTCCAAAAATTAACTATTTTCGAAAAGGGTCAAATCTGTAAATTTATTGAACAATCCCATTCTATTGGTAATAAGGAACTCATGGTTGAAAAACCCATAAAAATAGAGCTCAAAACGAGTTGAAAATCACAATTTTCCTTAAATTCGGATTAGGGAAGAAACAAGGATTTTTGGGGTTTGAAACTAAAATTTAAGAGTTAAAATCGTCAAAAACTTAATGAAAAGGGAAGGTTTTAGGTCAAAAATCACTTACCCAACACTTTTCCTCAAAAATCTCTTCTCAAATCACCTCAAGGAGTTCAAGAACTCAAACAAATGTTGAAAAATATTGAAATGAGCAGAAAGGGGCATTTTCTGCCCAAAAAGTTACTGTTCACGCGTGTTTTGTACAAATTTATGAAAATCACCCTCAAGGTCATTACAATATCCACCACTAAAAAGGATGTTCGTCCTCAAACATAAGATAAAATAAAGTACCTGGGGTCTCAAAAAGCTGAGGGTATTCGAGCCTGCATATCAGACTCTAACTCCCAAGTCGCCTCCTCAGCAGGCCGATGCTTCCACTGCACCTTGACCGAAGCGACCTCCTTGGTCCTGAGTCTACGAAGCCGCCTATCTAGAATAACTGTCGGCTCCTCCTCATAAGTCAAATCCGGACTCAACTCTACCGCATCATAAGAAATCACATGAGACTCATCCGGTATGTACTTGCGAAGCATGGAAACATGAAACACCGGATGGACAGCTGACAATTTAGGGGGTAAGGCCAACTTATACGCCACTCCACCTACTCTCCTCAGGATTTCAAACGGGCCAACAAACCTTGGGCTAAGCTTGCCCTTCTTTCCGAACCTCATCACACCCTTCATGGGCGATATTTTAAGCCACACGCAATCACCCACCATGAACTCTAAGGGACGAACCCTCCTATCAGCATAACTCTTCTGACGACTCTGAGCTGTCAATAGTCGACCCTGAATCAAATGTACCCACTCCACAGCATCCCTAAGTAAGTCAGTATCCAATGCATCAACCGCAACAGAATCAAACCATCCAATGGGTGATCGACACCTACGACCATACAATGCCTCAAATGGTGCCATTTGAATGCTGGAGTGATAACTGTTATTATAGGCAAACTCTGCTAAGGGCAAGTGTTGGTCCCATCGGGCACCAAAATCAATCACACAGGCCCTAAGCATATCCTCCAACACCTGAATAGTCCGTTCAGACTGACCATCGGTTTGGGGATGAAATGTTGAACTCATCTCTAGTCGCGTACCCAAACCACGCTGTAATGCCTTCCAAAAGTGAGAGGTGAACACTGAACCCCGATCCGATACAATAGAGATAGGCACCCCATGCAGCCTAACAATCTCACGAAGATAGATCCTAGCTAACTGATCCGCATTGTAGCTAGTCTTCACCGGAAGGAAATGGGCTGATTTGGTCAATCGATCCACAATCACCCAGACAGAGTCATACTTACCCAATGCCATGGGTAATCCAGACACGAAGTCCATAGTGATACGCTCCCATTTCCACTCAGGAATAGGCATCCTTTGCATAGGACCACCCGGTTTCTGATGCTCATACTTCACTTGTTGGCAATTTAGACACTTAGCCACAAAATCAATAATGTCTCTCTTCATGCCACACCACCAATAATGTTGTTTCAAGTCATGAAACATCTTTGCCACTCCCGGGTGAATCGAATACTTGGAACAATGAGCCTCCTCTAATATCATACGTACCCATTCACTAACCTTGGGCACACAAATGCGACCATTAATCCTCAAAACTCCTTCCTGATCAAGAGAGGCTGATTTTGCTTCACCACTCAACACTTTGTCTCGAATGGCCCTCAACTTTTCATCTTCAAACTGGTGTGTACGAATCTGGTTCATCAAAGTAGACCTAGCCTCCACAAATGCCAAAATACCATGATGTGTAGAAATATCCAGTCGGACCAACTGTCTAGCCAATGACTGAACCTCCAACGCCAAAGGCCTCTCCACAGCCTTAAGAAAGGCCAAACTACCCATGCTAGATGCTTTGCGACTCAGGGCATCCACTACCACATTAGCTTTGCCCGGATGATAAAGTATGGTAATGTCATAGTCTTTCAATAACTCTAACCACCTATGCTGCCGCATGTTCAGATTCGGCTGAGAAAAGATATACTTAAGGCTACGGTGGTTAGTATAGACCTCGCAATGCACTCCATAGAGATAATGCCTCCACAACTTCAGAACAAACACCACTGCTGCTAACTCTAAGTCGTGGGTAGGATAGTTCTTCTCATGTACCTTCAACTGTCGACTCCCAAGCCGAGCATAAGCTATAACTTTACCTTTTTGCATCAATACACCACCCAAGCCGACTCCCGAAGCATCACAAAACACAATAAATGCCACGCCCTCCTCGGGTAAGGCTAGAATAGGTGCTGAAGTCAATAATTCCTTGAGCTTTTGAAAGCTCGCCTCACACTCATCAGTCCACTGAAATGCCACGGTCTTTTGAGTTAGCCTAGTCAATGGGGCTGCAATAGAAGAGAATCCTTGAACAAACTGATGATAGTAGCCTGCCAACCCAATAAAACTCCGAATCTCGGTAACCGAAGTAGGCCTAACCCAATCACGAACCGCTGCAACTTTGGCTGGATCAACCATAATACCATCCTTGGTCACTATATGACCCAAGAATGTCACGGACTCAAGCCAAAACTCACATTTGGAGAATTTTGCATACAACTTCTCCTCTCTCAATCTTTGAAGGACTGTCCTCAGGTGCCTAACATGATCCGCCTCATTCTTGGAATAAACCAAGATGTCATCAATAAACATAATCACAAACGAGTCCAAATAAGGTCGAAATACCCGGTTCATCAAATCCATAAAAGCAGCCAGGGCATTAGTCAACCCGAAGGACATAACCACAAACTCATAATGCCCATAACGAGTCCTGAATGCAGTCTTCGGGATGTCAGATTCTCGAACTCTCAGCTGATGGTAACCCGACCTCAAATCAATCTTTGAGAACACCGATGCACCTTGAAGCTGGTCAAATAAATCATCAATGCGAGGGATAGGATACTTGTTCTTGATAGTGACTTTGTTCAACTGTCGATAGTCAATACATATCCTCATAGTACCATCTTTCTTCTTCACAAATAAAACCGGTGCACCCCACGGTGATACACTAGGTCTAATAAACCCTTTCTTTAATAAATCTTCCAATTGTTCTTTCAACTCTTTCAATTCTGCCGGAGCCATCCGATAAGGAGAAATAGAGATGGGTTTAGTGTCATGCTCCAAATCAATCACAAAATCGATATCACGATCAGGAGGAACTCCCGGCAAGTCTGTAGGAAATACATCCATAAACTCTCTCACCACCCTCGTAGTCTCTATATGAGATGACTCCGTGGTGAGATTACGTACATGAGCCAAATAAGACAAACAACCCTTATCCATCAAGCGACAAGCACGAATATAAGATATCACCCCCTTAGGGTATGAACTCGGATTACCCTTCCATACTAAGCTAGGTAAACCGGGATAAGCTAAGGTCACGGTCTTTGCATAACAATCTAATATAGCATGATAAGGAGATAACCAGTCCATACCCAGTATCACATCAAAATCAAGCATGTCTAATAAAATCAAGTCTGCATGGGTCTCTCTACCCGAAAATATCACCAAACATCCCTTGTATACCCGATCCACTACTAAAGATTCACCTATTGGGGTAGAAATAGTAATAGGCACAATAAGGGACTCACTCACATAATCAATACCCACATCAAAATAAGTCGACACATAAGAATAGGTAGACCCTGGGTCAAATAATACTGAAGCAGAACGATGGCAAACTAGAACAATACCTGTAATAACTGCATCAGAGGCTTCTGCCTCATATCTACCCGGTATAGCATAGCATAACTGACGGTCACCCTTAGCTTGCGAACCACCACGAGCACCACCTCGTACTCTACCCCTAGCACCATGGGTGCCACCTCTAGTATTCTGCGAAGAACATCGAATAGTTGGAGCATCTATAGAATGAACAACTGGTGCCCCAGGCCGTCCATTAGAAGGAACACGTTTGGGGCAATCTTGGGCCTTATGCCCAAACTCATCACACACATAACAACCTCGAGGACCTGAACTCCGTGGGTAATAACTAGAAGTGTCAAAACGACCTCCGGAGCTCGAAGAACCCTGAATAGCTACCTGGACTGGTCTGCCCTGATAACCATGGGTTCCTGAACCCGAATATTCTCTACCCTTGGAGGAATGATCGCTGAATTGACCCTGCCGACGGAACCTCTTGGCCCCGCCCAGTCTAGCACGTCGGATACTCTCTATCATCCTGGCATGATCAATAATACTCTGAAACGTACCCCCAGACAGTACAAGAGAGGCTGTAGCCTCCTGGAGATAACCGGCGAATCCCTTCACTAGTTTGCGAATCCGCTCGAATTCGGTAGGAATACTCGACATAGCATAACGAGATAACTCATGGAAGCGAGTCTCATACTCAGATACAGATAAAGAGCCCTGCTCCAGTCTATCAAACTCATCCCTACACTAATCACGAAGGCTATATGGCATAAATCTCTCAAGGAACACCTCAGTAAACTGTTCCCAACTCATCATAGGAGAACCAATAGGTCTAGGAGCAAGAACTGACCTCCACCATTCTTTGGCCACTCCCGCAAATTGATATGAAGTGTAAGCAACTCCATGTGCCTCTAAAATGCCTAGGTTGAACAACCTATCTTGATACTCAGTCAAAAAGTCATAGGCTTTATCTCCGGCTTTACCATCAAACCTTGGAGGTGCCAATCGAATGAACCTCTCGAAACTCTTCTGCTCAGCTACCGACATGGCAGCATTAGCAGAAACTGGCGGAGCTGCAAATCTCGGAGGTGCAATAGAAGGCATTGAAGATGAACCAGGAGTCTGAAATCCTACACTAGGCCCTTGAACTGGCGGTGTAGCACCAACTGTGATAGGAGAACCTATAGTACCTGAAATAATACCAGAGGTAGGAGCACCATCCATTCTAGCCAATAATCGAACCAATAGCTCCTGAAGCATCGGAGTACTATCGGAAACCACAGGAGGCTGGGATGGCCTCTCCTCCTCAGTCTTCTACTCTAAGTCATCCTCATGCTCATACATGGGCTCAGGTGATAGCTCTCTAGCTCGTCCACGAGCAGGTGCCGCTCCCCTTGCTCGGCCTCGTCCCCTGACTCCACCACGTCCTCTACCTCGCCCGCGTACTGGGGCTTGAGCAGCAGGTGCAGCCTCACCATCAGTAATTGTGGCTCTAGTCCTCACCATCTGCGCAGAAGGAATAGATCAGAGGTATACAACACTTGATATGAATAAATCACACGAAGGGAGTAAAAAGAAAGAAATTCTCCTATTAAGTATCTTGTAGCCTCTCGAAGATAAGTACGGACGTCTACATACCGATCCGCAAGACTCTACTAGACACCCTGCTCTTTAACTTATAAGACCGGTGAACCTAGTGCTCTGATACCAATTGTCACGACCCAAAAACTGAGGTCATGATGGCACACATCTCAAAACCCAATCTGATGTGTAACCCTAAAAATAAAATTCATACAAGACTCCCAAAGGGGAAAGTGATTCCACGATTTAAATAAAAAGAAAAAAATACAATGAAGAAATTATCCCAAAACCTGGTGTCATAAGTATAAAGAGCATCTAATACAAGGTTCGAATCTGAAGATACAACATAAGTCTCTGAATGATACAAAAGACTGAAAAATAAAGATAGACTAGTGATGATCCGAATTCTGGGACCTCACTACTAATCTGAGAATTACACAATTCGCTAGAATATTAACTGTCACGTGGGGTACCCCGACTAGTATCTGCATCAAAAAGGGACACAGAAGTAGGGGTGAGTACAATTCACATGTACTCAGTAGGTTTTAGCTGACTGAGTATAAGGAATTAATCAAACCTATGAAATAAACTAAGGAACGCTTCCACCTGCATATAGAAAAGTCCCACTTTGGCATCGGTGCCTCCAGTTTATATATATAGTGGCACGAATAAAGTATAATAACAACTCATAATCACAATTAATCAAATAATTCAAGCAGCACAAATGTCAATGCAATGCAATGCAATGCAATGTAATATGATGATGCAATGATGTGGTGGTACGGTGGAATCAAGAATGTCGCACAGCCTGTCGTATACACCTGCCGAGCTGTGCTACCAAGCAGGACCCATGGGGGTCTCGCAGACCATATACCTCAATCACAATATCTCATTATCCTTGCCACCTCCTCGTGGTCAAGGGATCACAATGCATCCACTACCCTGCCGGAAAACTACCTCGGTCAGGGACTCAAGATACAAAGGTTGGGATCACAATGCATCCACTACCCTACCGGAAAACTGCCTCGGTCAGGGACTCAAGATACAAAGGTTTAAAGGTGTTTCATTTTCTTTCTCAAAAAGAATTTCCATATTTCTCAACTTCCCATGTTTCATGATGTGATGAATGAGGATAAATGCATCAAAACACATATGCATGGAAGTAATAATCAACTCACATGTGGTATAATGTTCAAAGTTCTCAAAACTTAACCTACACATGATATTCACCCTCAATAAATAGTAACGGGAAGAACACACTTTCATTTAAATATTCACCCCTTTCTCAACAATATTTCAATACTCAAGTATGCTCAAAACCCCCAACTCAATCTCTCAGGCGGCATCACAAGTCAAATAATATACTCAAGCCTCTCTCTTAGGCAAATCATAATTCACATGCTCTCAAAGCAAATAAGATAACAAATAAGGCCCCCACACGGGCTATGTAATACAAATAAACCCCGTCACGGCAACACATTAATAAATAAGCCTCCACACGGACATCATAATATATATAACATTCTCAACTCATACTACAACCCCATCCCAAAGTCTATAACATATGAATGATTAATTACCCCATCTCAATCTCAAAGAAAGATAGCCAAACCTACCTCAATTGCCGAAACCGCACTCGAATACCTCCACCGGACAAGTAACTCTCGAATTCAGCGCTCGGAATAACAACCCACTATCAACAATGTAACATACATGTCACAAGGAGTCCAATGACACCCATATTGATAGGTTTTGGAACCGGGGGTAAAATTGTCCAAAAGTTAACTATTTTCGAAAAGGGTCAAATCTGTAAATTTATTGAACAATCCCATTTTATTGGTAATAAGGAACTCATGGTTGAAAAACCCATAAAAATAGAGCTCAAAACGAGTTGGAAATCACAATTTTCCTTAAATTCGGATTAGGGAAGAAACAAGGATTTTTGGGGTTTGAAACTAAAATTTAAGAGTTAAAATCATCAAAAACTTAATGAAAAAGGAAGGTTTTAGGTCAAAAATCACTTACCCAACACTTTGCCTCGAAAATCTCTTCTCAAATCACCTCAAGGAGTTCAAGAACTCAAACAAATATTGAAAAATATTGAAATGAGAAGAAAGGGGCATTTTCTGCCCAAAAAGTTACTGTTCACGCGTGTTACTGTTGACGTGTGTTTTGTACAAATTTACGAAAATCACCCTCAAGGTCATTACATAGGTGATGCAGCTACTTGGAGTAAGTAGGTGATGCACCTACTTGGAATCAGGAGGTGATGCACCTACTTGGAGTGAGTAGGTGATGCACCTACTAATGTAGACCCCACCCCGCCATGTGGCAGCACCTGGGTGGGTGCATGGGCTGAGGTGGACGCCTAGGAGCTGGACACGTGTCACCCTTAGGGGATGGACATATGTCACTCTAAAAGGAGGAATATATATAGCTACTTAATGACTAAGGAATCCATTCTTGTCTTCTACACTTAGAAAAAATTGGAGAAAGAGAGAAAGAGCTACGACCCTAGCTAAATCAAGGTAAGGCCTCGAATTTTAATTCATAAATTAATTATCTAAGGTATTCTTCGATTAAATGAAGGTGTTTAACAATGTAAATTAATTATTGGGGCAGCAAGAAAGTTCAACAAGAAGTTCATCAATTTTGAGTCGTATTGCGGAGCCAAGTTGCTAAGGTAGGGTTTGTTCCTTTCAAATTGGAGTTAATGATGTTTTAATGAAAAAATTACTTGTATTAAATAAGGTTGGAGGTAAGAAAATTAAATATTTATTGTCTACATTGTAAATGGACAAAATTAAGGCCGTTTAAGTTGGATTAAAGTTTGGTTAGTGTTGTAGTTACTATGGTACGACATTTAAAGGTAATTTGTATATTTTGAAGGGCTAGAAATATGGTTATAAATGAGTATAAGTGCTTCTGTTCACAGCCGCGTGATGCTCCTTTCTGTGTGGTTGTGATTTTGATGAAATAAAAATCGAAAACCATATTTTGATGTCGTAGTTTTGGGTGGGCTATTTGGAACTTGTTTTAAATAATGTTGACGTAGTTTTATTGTATATGGATGGTGGTTGTTGTTGTTGGTATGTCTGTGCTAATCAAGGTAATTGGAAGTTCGGGTAGGGAGAGTTATAGGGAAAATATTGCCTGATTTCCATTAACTTCTTAACTAATCAATATACTAATCGAGAAGTGTGAACGAGGAAATGATTCCTATGGGTAGTTGGCTGTATATTTATAAGTTAGAAAGTTGTAGTTTTTTAATAATAGTATTACTTTCGTATTAACTAGGTTCAACGGTTAATGAAGCAAGCTTGGTTACAGTTGATCCATAAAAGGTATGTAAAGCCTATCCCTTCTTTCTTTTGGAAGGTCTTAGCTGTAAGTGATATATAATATGAGCTTTGGGGATGATTCCATTCATAAGCTTCGAGTGTGATTCATGACTCTTATTCACTTCTGGATGTTAAAACTCTTAAAGTAGTTGAGCTATTGCCCTTGGGCCTTTTATATGTTGAATAGTAATTGGATGTATAATCCCCTATTCCTAAGCACTCTACGATGATGAATGTCTCTGATTCCATAAGTTGTTTAGCATTGTCTTGATACATGTCTATGATTCCTGAGGCTCCATTTGATATGATCCCTAATGACATGTAAAGAGTACTTGAGACAATTACTACCCTGATCTTCAGGTGATGATTCACTTGACTATTCTATCGAGTCTTAGATGATGATTTAATTTCCATATGGTTACTCACTACTTTGCTCGTGCATATTGTTAACACATCTTTTACTGAGTCCCGAGCCGGGTATAATATATGTGTGCGATAATATGATAATGCACTAACATGGTTATGGCACCGAGTCCCATAATGGGTAGGGTACGATATAAATGTACACTACTCTATTCACCGAGTTCCTCACTAGAGGGACGGGTATGGTACATATATGCATATGATGAAATAAAGATGTATTTGTAACACTGAATCCCACAACAGGCCGGGTACGGTATATGATGATGATATACATGACTTCATTTCATAAGATGCAGGTACAGTAATTTGTTAATTGTTATACTTGTCTCCTGCATCCCTATTTCAGCTGTAATCTCCTTATGGTATTATATGCTTTATATACTCAGTATGTATTCCGTGCTGACCCCCGCTTTTTGGGGGGCTGCCTTTCATGCCTGCCGGTACAAACATGTGTTTCGGGGATCCACCAGCTTAGGATTTTCACTTAGTGATTTTGGGAAGAGCTCCATTATGTCGGAGCCTAGCTTTTTGGTAATGATCTTCTAATATATAGATCCATTTATTCAGGGGTACGGTGAAGGCCCTGTCCCACCATATGATACCGTTGACACTCTTAGAGGTCTGTATACATATGTGTGGTTGTGTGTATATGTGTTCAGTTGTGTTCATATGACTTATGTTTTGGGATGTTCCCTTTCGTAGTGGTAGCTTTGTCAGCTCGCATATATTTATATAATGGTATGACCCCACATGTTATGATAGCCTTATCGACTTATGTATTATGTTACCTATTGATAAGTTGTGACCCCTTAGGAGATGGGTCATGCCAATATATGAACATGTGGCAGTTGGAGATAACATTCTATCTCCTTAAGTTATAAGTTAAGCGTGGTTTATTTGTAGTTAATCAGAGGACACACGAGTGTCCATCTTGGACACCAGTCATGGCCATCGGGGTTGGGTCATGAAAAAAGTGGTATCAGAGCAGTTCATCTTCGGAGTGTCTACAAACCGTGTCTAGTAGAGGCTTGTTTATGGTATGTTATCACCACATCTATAAAAAAGGAGGCTACAGGACATTTAGGATGTTATCTTTCTTTCATAACTAAGATCGTGCGATAGTGCTGAGCTATAGGAAATGAGATTCCTTATACTATCCTTATACTAACCTTCGATTACAGCTGAAGAATGACATTGACAAAAGGAATTAACTGATGATATTGGATGCCTCACAATACACAGGGTAAGTAACGATGCGAAAGAGGTATATTGGATGGTATGATTATTGAAATATAATTGAGATATAAAGTTAAAAATGGAAAGGAAAAGTAGACAGGACAGTGTACAAATGCAGTACGAGTTGTACATACGAGGTAGGTCCATCCCTTTTACATTGTTGTTGATATTGGGCGCCCTGTGTGACTGTGATATGAGATGATATTAATATATATATATATATATATATATATATGTTGGCCTTGTGAGGCATTGTTGTTATTTTTTGCATGCAGGTTTGAGATAGTAAGAAATACAGAGGAAACTCTGCCTAAATTTTCCCAGAAAAAAAGAGAATGAGATATAAGTTCATAATATGTCTTGGAAGTTGATACCGATAGGGTAAACTTATTATGTTGGACTAAAGTTGAAAGAGGTACCCTCTATGTCATCGGTAAGGGGTACCATTTTTACTTGGGGAGTTTTATTTTTGAAAAAGCCTATATGAGCAGCAAAGTTTAGAATTCATTTGAATGGACCAAGATATTTTCCAACCATATTTTTGCCTTATAAAAAAACTCATGTTGAAGGGAAAACTATCCAGCGATTGAGTTTCACTTTTGTTGAAAAGTACAATACCCTCAACCATTAGTTGTGAACTAGATAATTTGTTCACGGCTCAAGAATAAACCTAGAGGAAAACTATGTGAGTCAAGCACTAAGAAGTACTGTGGCGCTTATTGGATTCTAGTTCCCTTCTGGTGGTGGTTGGAGAATGCTTCATGGTAATATTTTATTAGTTCTTCACCAACTAATTGGAGATGGAATTTATGGAAGGGAAACAAACTTATGGCTATTCAGGATCGAGTATTTCATATGTTGTTGGTGAAATGCTATGATGATTCAGAAGGGCTTGTAATACTAAGAGATGATTTAGAAGAGGCTGGCAAATCTTGATGGAGTATCATATTAAGGTAATGAATGAATTGGTAAGTAGGGATAACAATTTGTGAGATATGAAGGATAAGACTGACTAGGAAGGGTAAAAGATTAAGTATGCTTACTTCACCGAGTGCAATTAACCCATAGTAGGAATCATGAAAAAGGTTAAGAAGTGTTATACTATAGGATTGAATGCGAACAGGATATAATATGAATATAAGGAGGATCGTTATGGAAATAAGGAAAGCCCAGTGAGAAAGTGGCCAAAGATATGACATGACCCGTGTGACTAGAATATAAATGTAAGTGTGAAACGGAAAGCGAGCTATGGAACAAATAAGAAAGACTTATCAAGTTCTGTAAGGAAAGTTTCGAATAAAGGTTATATGACAACGGAAATGATAGCGAGCACAAGGAAATAAAGGGTAACTGAAAGGAGGAAATAAGAAGACCCTAGATGAATAGAGTAGCGGGCACAGTGTGCCTCTCCCATAGTCTGTTGCTGTAGCCCTGCAATCTCAGGTACATATAACCTGCCTCTATACCTCAATACTCTGTTATCATTAGAACCAGCCAAACGGATTCCAAGGTTAGCTAATTGGCAAATCTCGTGGACTATCCTTTTTTTTCTATTCTGGTTGTACCCCTGCCAAGCTATCCCTGGGTGGTATAGGATGTCAACATCATAATCTTTCAGTAACTCTAGACACCTTCTTTTTCATAAATTCAGCTCTTTTTTGAAGACTAGTTGTAGTCCGTGTAGGTATCAACATGCACACCATATAGATAATGCCTCCATATTTTCAAAGCATAAATTACTACTACTAACTCCAAATCATGAGTTGGATAATTCCTTTCGTGCTTTAGGATGAGTTAGAATAGAGGTCATAGTCAACTTATCTTTTAGCAATTGAAAGCTTCGTTCACAAACATCTTTCCACCGGAACTTAGCTGTCTTCTGAGTTAACCTTGTTAAGCTTAAATAGAAGCAAACTTCTTTACAAATTTCCTATAGTATCTTGCTAGCCCCAAGAAAATACGTACCTCAGTAGGTGTCGTAGGTCTAGGCCAAGTATTTACGGCCTCAATTTTCTGTGTATCTACTCGAGTACCATCAGTTCTAACAATATGCCCCAAGAATGCTATTGAAGTCAACCAAAATTCACACTTAGAGAACTTAGCATACAACCTTTGGTGTTGGATCACCCTGAGTACCATACTCTAATGATTTACATGCTCCTTTTCTGATTGTGAATAGACCAGAATATCAAACATAAATACAATCACAAACAGGTCTAAGAATGTCTTGAACGCTTGGTTCATTAGGTCCATAAACACTGCTGGAGCATTAGTCAGCCCAAAGGGCATTACTTTAAACTCATAATTTCCGTATTGAGTTCTGAATGCAGTCTTTGGAATATCGGCTTCCTTTACTTGTACCTGATGATAGCCTGATCATAGGCCTGCAACTGGTCAAATAAATTATCAATCCTAGGAAGAGAGTATCTATTCTTTATTGTTACCTTATTCAGTTGCCTATAATCATTACACATTCGCAGCGGCCCATCTTTCTTTTTCACAAATAGTACTGGTGCTTCCTAAGGTGATATGCTGAGCCTAATTAAGCCCTTTTCTAATAGGTCTTTTAGTTTCTCCTTCAACCCTTTCAGCTCTGCGGGTGCTATTCCGTAGGGAGAAATAAATATGGGCTGAGTATCTGGTAACACATCTACAGTGAACTCTATCTCCCACTCAGGAGGAAGACTTAGGAGTTCATCTAGGAGTACATTTGGATATTCATTGATTACTGACACTGACTGAAAAGTCGGTACCTCTACTTCCAGGTTATGCACCCGAACCAGATGATAAATATACCCCTTTCTGCCTTATGCCTTTCTACCCTTATTGTGTACCCAATACAGTCTTCTAACTTACTCAACAACATACCAAGTTTGCCTCCATAATAGTCTTACATTATCACTATATCGTCGTACCACCCTTTCAGTCCATAACTATGTATTCCCCTTTCATTCCATACTCATATTCAATTAATTATGTCTAACTTGGGTGCTTCTTTTAGAATGTCCTTATCAGTTCTCCCGTCTATGTCTATATTTTATTCTGCACACGAGGAATCTTATGCTACCTCTGTATCATTCGGAACATATTACTTCTACATAATCTTTTTTCCTCATTTCCAAAATGTATTCTGTTCATCCACTTTTATGCGTATAATACCAGTTATTTCCTAGCACCCATTCTACTGCATTACTCATCTTTCTACAACTTGGTTTTTCATAGTTTTGTCACCTTTAGCATTCGTATCCTCGATTATACATGTCATGACATAGCATACATAAGGTAAAAGAACATAATAAAATAAGCGGAAGAATCAACTCAACATAGAAGACAAAGAAAAGTAAACTCCATCACAATGTCCCAAAATGGACTACATTAATCTCTCAATGTCTAAACATGCCTCTGTACTAACTTGATGGGGGTTTAGGACAAGATCTTAACTCACCCTGATAATAGAAGAGAGTCAAAGAAACATAATAAAGAAAGTCCCATCCTCAATGAATAAGGACTCACCAACAATAACTCAAAAGTGCTAAGTCAACACCAGCCACTAATGTGAGGAGCATGAGTATCGTCCATCCCTACATTATTAGACAATGTAGGCAAAATATGCATTATTAAATAGATGGTACTAAGTATGTGAGTTATGCATGAACAAGTAATACGACATGAAAAATATGGCATAGGATGCATGACCAATCATAAATGAACATGAATAAAGCTTAAAAGCATATGAAAACTTATGGTCAATGCATCATAAAGCTTCATGGTAAAACTTACATCTTTGTATATAACTTGAATGAGATAAGACCTTTAATCAACATCTTAAGACCATATAATCTCTAACATGGAATTCGATGTAACTCTCACATCGAGAAGAGAGAGGCTACTTGCCAATATAGACTCCATGAGAACAACTTTAATTTTGCGAGCTATATGTGGATCCACTAGCTAAGACAATAAGTCAACCTATAGTGGCAATGTAGTTTTGGACATTAACAACTTTAGAAACTTAAGATTTCATAGATTTTCATAACCCTCAGGACGACTCGAGTTGACGAGTCGTAGAAGTACCTATGAATCATAGAACGCAACTCATAGGGTCAAGTTTCAGAATTTAATGAAGAGTATAAGGTTATTTTCCCAACTTGCGTTTAATGAACCAAGACACTTTTATGGCCAAGTTCAGAGCCTATAAACACCCATTCCTTCAAATTCCTTTCCTATTCTAAATTATTCTACCAAATTTCTCTAAGGCGAGACCAAGAAATTCTCTTAAGGTTCTTCTCCAAATTCCAAGCTAGGGTTTCAAAAGCAATCAATTTCTTTTTCAATTTTAGAGTTAATTCACCAAGGTATGTGGGGATTGATCCATGGGTTCCTTCCACCCATATAGTCCCAAGGTTTTCTCACCCCTAGTTTGATAAATTGCATTGGGTTGTTTTAATTATATTTTTAATTATTATCAATGATCATTATAAGCATGATTCTACATAAATTGTATGATTTCAAGTTGAATTATGAATGCCCATATATGAAGCTATTTTCAATGAAGATATACATGAATTATGATTGTGAAGTTTAATAATTTCTAAAAGAAAGCTTTTATGAATGAAGTTGAGATTTATGATTTAATGATGAAAGTATTAATAATGATACAAAAAAGTTATTATGGTATGATAAGAAAAATTCTCACACAAATTATAACTTAAGATGGTGATAAGGATAATTCTCACCAAATTTTATGAATTCTTACGAATCACTAAGTTAATGAGCTACTCTGATAATTACTTTCAAGATGAAGTTTTCTGATGATGCTTCTATGTTTTCCTATGAATTCTGTTGGGATATTGACAAAGCACTGAGAGGACTTGTAGGTGGAGTTTGGTTGATATCCCTCATATTTCTGATCGCCATGTCACGTCTAGGCCTTAAGCTCGGATCATGACAAGAAGGAACAAATAGATGTGGTAATTAGATTGCATACCTTCTTTAATATGTGATGAACCTTGTATACCTTATATGTGTGTGTTTGGGAAATAGGAAGTAGTGAAGGCTTTTATATTTTTCTATTTATTATTAAAGATTGTTCGAATGCTAGTGATGATCATGTAGGGTAAAGTGAAATCATTGAATTATTGAAGTGTGATGTACCATGAGTATATTGGATGACCTTATTGACTCCATTCTTGTTGATGTACCCATGATTCTGTGTGAATTGTTGCAGTCAATGTGAACTTCATCATCCTCTCATTATGCATATGAACTTGCCTATTTGCATTGGTTCTAAGACACTATTATAAAATTTTTATCCTTGATATGCTAATGGGAATAGTTCCATTGAGTGTTATGACAACGGGAAATAGTTTTCGAGGGTACACAGATCTCATAAATCTTCATGGTTCCCGTGATGCTTGTACAATGGGTGTGTATCGATTATTATACCAATGGAAAATGGTTCTGATGGATACATGGACCCTGCTATTCCTTCATAGGACCTGTGATGCTTGAACAACTGGAATTATCGATACGACAAACATGCATTATTCTATATGACATTTGCATAACATTGCATTCCACCTCATTGTCTTTGTTTGACCTTTATGAGTGATTTTTATTATACCATGGTTCTTGATTATAAAATTTCCTAATGGTTCTATAGAGACTCTGATTATGTAAATCATGGTGTATCACCTGTATTGTGTTACTGTTGTTATATTGCAAAACTGTTAGGATAGGCTGGTTCTGATTCTTGTGCAGGTTATAGTATGTGAAGGTTCGAATGATGAGTTAGGGTACTCGTGTTCTATATCACTTTACTTAGGGTCAGTTAGGGATGCTTGTTGAGTACCATTGTGGATTTTGGTACTCACTCTCTTGCTTTCTAGACTTGTGTAAGTTACGAGCCCAGATTATCTTGATCATTCCTCTTGTATCTTCATTTGAGGCCTTTATTGGAGTCATGTAATGTAATTGTTTGTCATCCTAGTACGTCACATACTCTTAATTATGTCTTTCTACTATTCTTATATTATAGATATTTGAACTTGTAATTTTCTTTATATCAATTAAATTAATTAGTCGCTTTTACATGTACACCAGGTTTCTAGGAAGCTTTTGTTATATTATAATTTCCGCAATGCTTATGATATGTTTAGTTCTTATTTATTCTGTTACTTCCACATTTACTCTTGTTGAGGATTTTTTAGTCTTACCTGTCTAAATAGGATAAGACAGATGCCACCCTACCTAGTTTTTGGATTGTGAATAACTGGTATCAGAGTCCAGGTTCATAGGTGTCATGTGTGCACAAGCCAAGTCTAGTAAAGTCTCGAGGATCGGTATGAAGACCTCTATTTATTATCTTTGAAAGGCTATGGAGACTATGAGGAAACTTCCTTTCGTTCATTCATTCTCATCATGCATGGTTACTTCTGCAAGTACTGAGTTGTTGCATGTTCTTTTGTTAGATGGCTAGGATGAGAGCTACTGCTTCTAGTAGAGGTGGGGAGGCAGTCCTTGAGTATGTTGTTGAGACCTCAGCTAAGGGTAGAGGTAGAGCTTGTGTGAGGGGAGAGGCAGTGCCCAAGGAGGGGCACCGACTAGAGGCCATGTTAGAGGTGTTTTTCCCAAGCTGGAGATGGGTGTTGGAGAGGAGCATGTTCCTCTAGAATATGATGTTGTACCTTTGCTTCAGGACACCTTTCTTAGAGTTTTTGTTGTACTTGAGGGTTTTACTGATAATGGGGTTGTAACAGGCACACTATAGGGTTCTCAAACTGTCATGCCCCAGGAGGGTACCCTAGACATGGCCGGCATGCAGAAATAATTACTGGTTTCCAAGTGAACCACTTGTCCTGATCACATATCCATTCATTCAGTCAGTCAATAGAAGATTTAAAATAAAGAGAAAAATAAGTGGGCAATTCCAATAAACAATCTAACTCAAGGAACAAAGGTCATAGTCTAACAAATCAAACTCTAATCTATGTCATGAGAATAGTCTGACAAGAACAATTCAAGGAATGAAAATACTCAACTAACCCATCACTATCTAGTCTATGAAGCCTCTATCACTACTATCTAAATGGTGCCAGTTCATGGCTACCTCAAATAATAATTAAAAGAGTAAACTCAAAGCAAGAATAACATAAGTGGTATTCTTTGAATATGGGGAGGACTCATCAATAAGTTGAGTGTGAATAGATCTTCAATGGTGCGCCTGTTGATGATCTCTAAGACCTATCTCTATATCATTAAATGATGCAGGTCCAAATGGATGTTAGTACGTAGAGTGTATGAGTATGTAATATGGCAAAATAAAACATGCATCAAGGTAGAATAATATCAGTTCAAACATCTCAATTCAGAAGAACGAAAAAACTCAATTAAGTTGTCATAAGTCTAAAGTAAGAGAAAGGTTTAGAAAGAGACCAATCACAATCATATACAATTCAATCCAATCCAATCAGTGTACTATCAAGACCTATATGGGAGTTGGGAGTTTCTCTTATCCTAAAATCATCACTTATGAGTCAGTGATAGTACAACAAAGCTGACGTTGTTGCCACATCCGTTCAATATTTTTCTAGGGTAAAGAATGAGTCAACCAATTACGGATCCAACAATCAATCAAGTCCTATCATGTTAGGACAATAAAATAGGGAATCATCCAGCTGAACGGTTCAATTCTCTCCAACATTTGGCGACGTAGTTATTGATTTTGAGTTATTACTTACTCTTACCCAATTCAGTGGTCGTACTACTCCAAAGAATCAATGCTCATAAGACAATCAATAAGTCTCATATGGACTCTTATCAGTTCATTGGTCCTATCCAATCAATCTTTTCAACCTATCAATTATCCAATTATTCTTAATCATTTATTTAAGAATAGTTTGGACAATCATTTATGACAACACTTAATTGAGACCATTCACTTGGGTTCAATTATGAAGATATAAAGGACTATCAAGTTTCATTAAGACTATCATCAAGCTCACATCCCAATCACAATCATTCATTCACAAGTTCAAGGCTTTAGACAATACTTAGGCATATACATCCAATATTAGTCAAAATACTACTAGGGTTTATGAAACAAGTAGTTTAAATAATTTTTTCAAGAAACAAGTTCATAGAAAAACATCAATTACGCAATATTATGTAAAATATGTTAAATTTAAGAAACTTCTCAAAACACCAATAATGAGGACACAATTCATTCACAAATCAATCTATCAAAATCATGGAGCACATTGAAAAATAAGGTACATTCTTTAGTTTAGCCTTACATACCTGAGATGAAGACAAACAATCAAACTGGCAAGATTTCGGTTTGAAATCCTTGAACCCTAGCCTTTTCTCCTCTCCTTAGCCTTAGTTACTTTTGCTTGAATGCGTAAAAAGTCTAAGAAATTCATTTAGAAACCCTTATAAGGTCAAAAACGGCCTATACCAATCATTTATTAAGTATAGGAGGGGTGAGGGAGAAGTTGAAATGCCCCTCACCTAAACTAAAAAATGTATGAAAAAATTACACATAAAATGCATTCAGTAAGTGTGTTTTATAAAGAAAAGGGTAAGTTGCATTCAAAGAAGTAGTTTTATGAAGAAAAGATAAAATGAACTATGTTGGGGCAGGTCAGCGATGCGGACCTGCCGTGCACACTTCTAGAAATGTAATTTTGCCCAAAAAAATTATCTTTTGATTTAGTTAGCCTAAAATTCAATCGATACCACTTTCCCACATTACTTTCTCTCTGATCAATATGTTGGTCTCGTATTGGCCACAAAAATTAGGGATGTTACGTTATCCGATCGAGCTATCCTCTAGGGGTATTTTTGAAAATTTCTGGGGTATAACAATATCTTCCCCTTGAGATCATTCATCCTCGAATGATAACCAACCTAGGAAATTGCACAAGACACTAGCACAAATCAAGAACTCAGATAGTCAGACACTCAAACAACCAACCCATCATTACTCTATTACACCTGGTAAAATTTTCAAAATACCCCTAGACTAAAGAATGCTCGTACAATGCATCTTCCTTAACATTTTTGGTCAATCTGAGGCCGAAATATTGATTTAGGCAGGATATTGTGTTGGAAAATGGTCTTGGTTGAATTTTAGGCCAACTGGATCAAAAGATAACTTTTCATAGTGAAGTGACGAAAATAGAGAAGTGGCGAAAGGTCCACGTCGCGGACTTGACGCGAATGTATATTTAAATTTATCCTAGATATTTTCTACGAGGTTAGAATTTGATCTAAAAAAATTTGGAAAAAATTGCACTATGAGGGAACCAGTCCGCATGGCAGACCTGGTCCCCCATAGGCTAATTTTTTGCCCATTTTTACTCTTAAGGAGGGTCATTACGATATTTTATCCACCCCTACTATACTTACCCCATTATTGATATAGGTCATTTTCGACCTTAAAAGAGTTTCTAAACGCATTCCTAATTCTTTTACTCTAAATTAACTTAAGATCTAGCTAAAGAGTGGAGAAAAGGATAGGGTTCAAACGATTCAAGCAATATCTTGCATGATTGATTGTCCTGTATTCATTCCAGGTAAGTAAGGCAAACCAAAGCATGGATATTGTCTTTTTGTGTGCTCCATTATTGTGATAGGTCAATTTGTGAATGAATTGAGTCCTCAGTATTGTGTTCCTTGAGAATTTTCCATAAACTTATCATATTTTTACATAATATGGTGTAATTGATGTTATTTATAATTTTTTTCTTGAACAAATGATTTTTACTATTTATTGGATAAATATGATTATGGATTTAGTCTAGAGCCTTGAACTGTGAATTCATGATTATGATTGAAATGTAAGCATAATAATAGTATTGATAGTGTTGATGAGTTGATAGTATTCAATGTTGTCATAAATGATTATCTAAAGTCTTTCTTAACTAAATGATTTGAGAGTGATTGGGAAACTGGTTGGTTGAAAGTATGGATTTGATAGAAAAAATGAGTTGAAAAGAGTCCAAAAGAGAATTACTGATGTGGTTTGATCTGGATTGATTGTCTTATGAGCATTGAGTCTTAGGAGGATTATCGTGCACTGAATTGGGTAAGTGTAATTAATAACTCAAAACCAATAACTACATCACCAAACGTAGGAGAGGATTAAACCGTTAAAGTTGGATATTTCCTAAATTATTGTCCTGACATGATATGACTTAATTAGTTATGGATCCATGATTATTGATTCGTTCATATCCTGGCAAGGTAATAAACAGACGTGGCAATAGCGTTGGCTTGTTATACTATTATTGGATCATAAGTGATAGTTGTAGGATAAGAGAAACTCTCATATAGGTCTTGATAGTACTCTGATTTGGATTAGAATGGATTGTGTATGATTGGTCTTTGTCTAAATCTTATTCTTGTTTAGACTTAGGACATCATGATTATGTTGTTCACCCTTTTGATTTGAGAGTCTGAGTTGATTTGACTCTACCCTACTGCATGTTTCTTCTGCTATTTTACATACTCGTACATTATATGTACTGACATCTATTTGGGCATGTATAATTTCATGATGCAGAGACAGGTACTAGAGATTATCAACATGCGCACCATTGATGATCTATTCACTTTCATCTAGGTGGTGAGTCCTCCCTATTTTTGGATGGTACCACGGCTATATTTCCAGTTTTGAGTTAGCTTTCCTTTATTTAATTTATGGTAGCCATGAACCTGTTATTGGAACCACTTAGATTGTTGATAGAGGCTTCATAGACTAGATTATTGATAATGTTGATTCATTTCATTTTGACTAGTTTCGTTCTTACTAGTTGTTGATTGTATAGATTGTTGGTCTTTGGACTTATTTATGAGTAGTATTCTTAATGATTTGAGTCTTCTGCTGACAGATCGTGATTGAATAAATGTGTGATTGGACTAAGTTGTTCTCTTGAGGACCAACAATAGACAGGGTACCTTCTGAGGCATGAAAAACTTGGACTCAAGATACTCATCATATACTTAAACTCGGAATAAAAATAAACTCTAAGATAGGGAAAGAAATATTGCCATCAATATCATTATTGGAAGGCGCGAATAAAATTTAAGAACTCAAATATTCAAGCTCGTGAATAACTCAATCAATTACTCAAACTCAAGAAGGTGCTATCTCAGAGAAAGGAATATGAATATTACCTTCAACATCGACATTAAAGAAAAAATGAGGGAAGGGCTATAATCTCTAACGTTTTCATCAAAATTTCTCATAACTTCAGGAAAGAGGCTTGTGAGCCTGATATAAGAGTAAATAGGGAGTGCAAAGCATCACTGCTGATTTCTAACATGGATATTTCCAGGTTGATGGTGTATGCTCAGCAAGTAGAGGATGATAAGAGGAAAGATAAGGAGGAGCACTTGAGAAAGAAGGCAAAGTCAGCTGGGCATGAGAATGTATAGAGGCAGAGGAAGGGCAATAAGTCCTTATTTTAAAAGAGGTCTTCCAACTATACTCCATCAGTAGCAAGTACACCTATGTTGTATAACAGGTATGATTAGTAGGTATAAAGTCACAAGAATTCTAGAGACCATGGTTCTCAATCCTAGGCTAGTGGGGATCAAGATTCCAAGGAAAATCCCTCTTGTAATAAGTGCGATAAGCTCCACTTAGGAGAGTGTAGAGAGGAGAAGAATAATTGTTATAAATATGGCCAAGGGGGTCACTTTCAGAGAAAGTGTCTGACCTGGGACAACAGACTGCAGAGGGACACTACTTTAGGTATGGGCAGAGGTACACACTGTCTCTATGCCATGGGTAGTTGGCAGGATCAAGAGAAATTCCCAAACAGTTTGATAGATATGATTCGAGTCTTTAATCTTGATTATTATGTTTTGATGTATCCAGGTGATTCCTTATCATTTGTATCTCCTTATGTGGCTAGTAGATTTTATAAGATTCTTGAGTGTCTTCTTGGTCCTTTCAGTGTATTTACTACTATTGGTGAGACTATCTTAGTTGAGAGGGTCTATAGAGGTTGTACTGTGTCAATCTATTACAGGGATACCATGGCTGACTTAGTTGAGTTGGATATGATTGATTTTGATATGATTCTTGGCATGGATAGGCTTTATGTCGATTATGCATCTGTTAATTGTAGGACTCGGATTGTTAAGTTCAAATTCTCAAATGAGTTTGTCATAAAATAGAAGGGTTGTCTTGTTGTACCTAAGGGTAAATTTATTTTCTATCTTAGGGCTAGAAATTTAATCTTAAAAGGGTGTATTTATCATATCGTGCGAGTGAAAGATGATAGTGTTGAGTCTCCATATCTTGAGTCAGTTCCGATTGTTAATGAGTTTCCTGAAGTATTTCCTGAGGATCTTCCTAGAGTCCCTCTTGATAAAGAGATTGACTTTGGGATTGATGTCTTTCATGATATGCAACCTATCTCTATTCCTCCTTATAGAATAACTCCTATTGAGTTGAAAAAATTGAAAGATTTGTTAGTAAGAGCTTTATTAGGCCGAGTGTCTCACTTTGGGGCACTCTTGTCCTATTCGTGTAAAAGAAAGATAGATTCCTTAAAATGTGCATTGACTATAGGCAATTGCATAAGGTCATAGTAAAGAACAAGTATCCCCTCCACAGGATAGATGATTTATTTGATCAATTTGAGGGTGCCTCCTATTTTTCAGAGATAGACCTCAGATTGGGTTACCACCACCTAAAAGTGAGAGAATGTGATATTTCAAAAATAGCCTTTCAGACCTGTTATGGCCATTTTGAGTTCTTGTTCATGTCCTTTGGGTTAACTAATGCACCTGCAACCTTTATGGATCTCATGAATCATCTATTCAAGTCAATTTTGATATGTTCGTGATTGTCTTTGTTGATGATATTCTGGACTACTCCAAGAATTAGGAAGAGCATGTCTATCACCTTAGAGTTATCCCCTAGACTCTGAAAGATATGGAGTTGTATGCAAAGTTCTCCAAATATGAATTATGACTTGCATCAGTGGCTTTCCTAGGCCACATTATATCTAGAAGTGGTATTCAGGTTGATACCTAGAATATTAAGGAAGTGAAGAATTATCCCAGACCCACATCCTCAACTGGTATAAGAACCTTCTTGGGTTTGGTCAACTATTACCAAGGTTTATAGAGGTATTCTCATCCATATCGTCTCTATTGACTAAGCTGAACCAAATGAAGGCTAAGTTACAGTGGTTCAATGCTTATGAGGAGAGTTCCAAAAATTGAAGACCAAATTGACCACCGCTTTTATGATGTCTTTTCTTGATGAAACAAAGAGTTTTGTAATATATTGTGATACATCTAGAGTTAGTTTGGGCTATGTGTTGATGCAGAGGGGAAAAGTGATAGCTTATGCTTCTAGACAGCTCAATAAATCTGAGAGTAATTACCCATCTCATGACCTTAAACTGGAAGCCGTGGTGTTTGATCTTAATTTGGTGCCACTATCTATATAGAGTACATGTTGATGTATTCATCGATCACAAGAGACTGCAATATGTCTTCAGTTAGAGTGAGCTCAACCTAAGGTAGATGAGATAGCTAGAGTTGCTCAAGAATTATGACATGAGTATTCTCTACTACCTAGGTAAAGCTAATGTTATTGAAGATACTTGTAGCAAGTTGTTTATGGGTAGTACTACCCATATAGAGGAGGGAAAGAAACCATTGGCTAAAAACATGCATAGATTAGCTCGGTTGGTAGTTCATCTTGAGAAAAGTAATGAAGGAGGAGTTAATATTCAGAATGGATCTGCGTCATCCCTTGTGGAAGAGATAAAATAGAGGTAAGATCAAGATCGTGTCCTTCTTCAATTGAAGGAAGCTATCCATAAATAGAAGGTGGTGATTTTTTTCAAAGGGGGAGATGGTGTGCTAAGGTACCAGGATAGATTGTTCGTCCTAAATATTGATGATGTCGAGAAAGGATTATGGCTGAAGCTCATAGTTTTGGATACTCTATTCATTCTGGTTCTACAAAGATGTACCATGAATTGAGAGTAGTTTATTGGTGGAGTGGAATAAAGAGAGATATTGCTGAGTTTTTTTTCCAAGTGCTTGAATTGTCAAGATGTTAAACTTGAGCATCAAATGCTATGTAGGTTAGCTCAGAATATAGATATTCTGGAGTGGAAGTGGGAGATGATCAATATAGATTCATTATAGGTTTGTCGAGGTCCCGTAAGTAGCAAGATTCGATTTGGGTGATTGTAGATTGGATGACTAAATAGTCTACCTCTTGGCAGTTAAGACTACTAACACCGTAGAGGACTACGCAAGATTGTATATACAAGAGATTGTCAGATTGCATGGGGTTTCCTTGTCTGTTATATCAGATAGAGTAGCCCAATTCACCTCTCAATTTAGGATCTCTTTTCAGAAAGGACTAGGTTCAAAGGTGAATCTTAGTACAACCTTTCATCCTCAAACAGATAGCCAGGCAGAGCACATCCTTCAGACATTGAAGGATATGCTGAGGGCATGTGTACTTAACTTCAAAGGTAATTGGGATAAACACTTACCTCTCACTGAGTTTGCATACAATAACAACTATCAAGCAAGTATTCAGATGGCTTCCTATGAAGCTTTATATAGGAGGAGATGTAGATAACCAATTGAATGGTTTGAAGTTGGTGAAAGTGAGTTGATTGGGCCTGATCTTATTCACCAAGCTATGGAGAAGGTGAAGGTTATTCGAGAGAGGTTGAAGACAGCCTAAAGCCGAAAAAAATCATATATTAATGTAAGAAGGAGAGACTTAGAGTTTAAGGTAAATGATTGGGTACACCTGAAAGTGTCACCCTTGAAGGGTGTCATGAGGTTTGGGAAGAATGGAAATCTTAGTCCCCAATACATTGGTCCTTACCAGATTGTGAGGAGGATTGGAAGTGTTGCTTATGAGTTAGATTTACCTTCTGAATTAGCCGCTGTTCATCTGGTATTTCATATCTCGATATTGAAAAAGTGTTTCGGAGATCTGTCATTGGTAGTCCTCATTGATAGTATTGGAGTTAAAGATAGCCTGTCCTACGAAGAAATTCTGATTCAAATTCTTGATCGTCAGATTCTAAAATTGAGGACCAAAGAGATGGCCTCAGTCAAAGTGTTATACCCCGCACCTTTGTACATTGGAGCATATTTTTTTTTCCTAAAAGATTACCATGTGATGCATGTTATATATGAAGTTCTACATGAGTAGTGACGGTTAGAAATAGGTCTAGAAGGCTTTGAAAGGAGTTGGAGGCCAAGTAATGAGTCGTAGGACTCGACTTACTTGCGTAAGCTACCGACTTGGACATTTTACATAACTAAGCGACTTGAGGGCATGTCGAGCTTACGTAGCAAGGATTACATAGGTTCTTAAAGTAAGATGAGATTACGAACCCACGAAAGAGGCGGAAGGAGGTGTAGCACCTACTTAGAAGTAAGTAGGTGATGCACCTACTTAGACCAAGTAGGTGACTCACCTGCTTGAGGTGGACCCCACACTACCACATGGCAGCATGTGAGTGGCCGCATGGATGAGGTGGCGCCTTAGGGGATGCCATGTGTCACCCCTAGGGGGCTTCCATGTGTCACCTCCTAAGGAGTTTTATATATGTATGTTATGCAGAAATATATTTCATTTCAGCATTTTTATCCTTGGAAAATAGAAGAGAAAAACGTTGAAGGCATAGAGAGAGAGCTACGGATTGGCTCCTTCAAAGTAAGGCTCCAAATTTTGTTCTGTGAATTAATTATCTAGGATATACCATGATGAAATGAAGGTGTTAGTAATGTAAATTTATGGTTTAGAGCAGCACCAAAAGGATACAAACAGTCCGCTAAAGTTTCAGCACGTTAAGGAACTTCCAAAGCCAATTTTCAGAAAGTTTGGAAAGCCGATTGTTAAGGTATGGTGTGATTCTCTTTTCCTACATTTTAGTAAGGGTTTGTACATGTTATAAAGGTATAAATATGGGTTGGAAACATGAAAATATACATGTTACAACTAAATAACGTTGCAGGTCATGTAGGGGCTGATTTGACGCGATTTTAATGGGTTAAAGTTTGGCTAGAGTCGTTGTTATTATGGTGTTGTGTTGGCCGTTGTTTTGTAGTGTTGAAGGGATGGAACATGACTATAAATGATTGTATATGCTTCTGGTTGTATCCACATGACACCCTGATTCGTGTGGTTAAATGTTTTACGAAATAGAGATTAAAAACCATATTTTGGTATCATAGTTTTAAGCGAGTTGTTTGGAGTTTGTGTTGTGTAATGTTGAAGTAATTTACTTGTATATATGCTGCTGATTGTTGTTGTTGGTTCGCTGCTAAGGTTTGGGGGTTAAATTGAAAGTTCGGATAGGGCAAGTTATAAAGGAGATGTTGTCCGAATTCCGTTAACTTCTAACTAACTAATAGACTAGTCAAGACTCGTCAAGAAAGGAGAATAAGGAATTGGTTTTTATGGGTAATTGGTGGTAGAATTATAAGCTGGAAGGTTGACGGTTACTAACTTTAGTATTACTTTCGTGTTAAATAGGTTAAAGGAGTAACAAAGCGAGTCTGGATGCAATTAACCCATAACAGGTATGTAAAGCTATCCTTCTTTTCTATTGAAATGTCTTAGCCATAAGTGATAGATATATGAAATATGGGGGTAATTCCATTCATAGAACCCCGAGTATGATTCATAATTCTTATCCACTGCTTTATATGAAAACTTCTACAATACTTGAGTTGTTGCCTTTCAAGTCTTCTGTGTGTTGAAAAGTAGTATACGTAAAGCCTATCTCTCCTCTCTTTTGGAATTTCTTAAATGTAAGTGAATTGATATATGATATGAGTTTTGAAGGAGTTCCATCCATAAGTTTCAGACATAACTCATGACTCGTGTTCACTCCTGAATGCTAGAAGTCCTAACCTGAATGCTAGAAGTCCTAAAGTAGTTGAACTACTACCCTCGAGCCTTATATATGTTGAGTAGTGACTGAGTACGTAAGATCCTATTTCTAAAGACTCTTTGATGATAAATGTCTCTAATTGCATAAGCTATGTAGCATTATCTTGATGCAAGTTTATGATTCCTGAGACTCCGTTTGATATGGCCCCTAATGGCCTTCAGAGGAGACTTGAGATGATGATCATTTTGAACCTCAAATGATAGTTCATGATGATTGTTATACCGAGTCTCAGATGATGAGTTAATTACATATGGTTACTCACTACTCTACTCATGCATGCTGTTAATACATCTTTCACTGAGTCTCATAAAGGGTCGGGTACGATATATGATGGTATGATTATTATGATAGTATGATTATTTACCGAGTCCCTCACTAAAGGGCCAGATACAGTATATAGGCATGCATACAAAAATATAATGATATATTTATAACATATGAGATGATGTTGTATATAATGGTATGATGTCGTATACGATGATATGATAACACCGAGTTCACTAGAGGGTCGGGTACAGTGTATGAGAATGTATATGACTACATGTCCTAAGATGCAGGTACAGTGAGTTGTTAAATATTATATTTGTTTCTTGCATCCCTATTTCAGTTATTATCTCAGTTATGATGCGTTATGATCTATATACTCAGTACATATATCGTATTGACCCCTCATTCTCCGGGGAATTGTGTTTCATGCCCGCAGGTATAGATGTTCATTTCAGAGATCCTCCAGCTTAGGAATTCCGCTCAGCTATGTTAGAAGGGCTCCACTATTCTGGAGCCTAGCTCTTGGTGCTGGTCATTTGATATCGGTATTTGTTTATTCAGGGGTACGGCGGGGGCCCTGTTTTGCCATATGTTACCATTTATAACTCTTAGAGGTCGGTAGACATATGTATGTGGGTTGTTTATAAGTTTGTTTCATCTATTCCTGTATGTCGCGTTGTAAATGTTTTTATGTTACAGCAGCCTTGTTGTCTTACGTGTCCTTTCATGATTTGGTATGAATGAAAGGGGCTGCATGTTCCAAAAAAAGTTTTGACCTATTGGGATTTTTGTGTATAGTATCATATCACACACAGTTCAACTTGACTATAGCTGATAGATACGTATATGGGGGTCCAGGTCGGACCCCAGTCGTGTCCTACGGAGTTGGGTCGTGACACAAAGTCCTATGGAGAAATCAATTTTTTGAGAAAGGCACATAGAAAACTGAGAATGATATGAACTCTAAATATCCTCATCTATTGGTGCCTAATGAAGAGAATGATGAAGGTAATATCTCTACTCTTGACTTCTACTGATTTGTCTATTCTTAATTTTGAATAATTGATTGTCTAGATTATTTGATTTGATTGATTGGTTGATTTGATTGAGTCTCAATTGTTTTTCATGTCTTGAGTCCATTTCTAATGGCTCTTAATTCGAGGATGAATGATTTCAAAGGGGAGATAATGTTACACCAAGTAAAATTATCAAAATATCCCTATACTAAAGAATGCTCGCAGAACATATCTTCCTTAACTTTTTCGGTCAATCCAAGGCCGAAATATTGATCAGGGTGAGAAATTGTGTGGAAAAATGGTCTTGGTTGAATTTTAGGCCAATCGGATCAAAAGATTTATTTTTGGAGTGAAGCAACGAAAATAAAGAAGTCTGCCGTGGACTTGGACTTAAATTTATCCGAGTTATTTTCTACGGAGTCAGAATTTGATCGAAAAAATTTTGGAAAAAAATTGCACTTTGAGGGAACCAGTCCGCGTTGCGGACTTGGTCATCCACAGGCCAATTTTTTTGCCTATTTTTATTCTTAAGGAGGGTCATTCTGGTCTTTTTCTCACCCCTCCTATACTTACTCCATGACTGATATAGGTCATTTTCGATCTTAAAAGAGTTTCTAAATGCATTCCTAAGTCTTTTACGTTAAATTAATTTAAGAGCTAGGGATAAAGAGTGGAGAAGAGGCTAGGGCTCAAAAGATTCAAGCAATATCTTGCAAGATTGATTGTCCTTTCTTTATCCCAAGTAAGTAAGACAAACTAAGGAATGGATATTGCCGTTCCATGTGCCCCATGATTGGGATATGTCAATTTAAAATGAATTGAGTCCCCATGATTGTGTTTCTTGAGAATTTTCCATAAACTTATCATATTTTTACATAATATTGCGTAATTAATATTTCTATAAAATTGTTCTTGAACAAATGATTTTGTCTATTTACTTCATAAACTCTCATGATATTTTGACTAATGATTGGATGAATATGATTATGGATTTAGTCTAGAGCCTTGAACTATGAATGCATGATTGTGATTGGAATGTGAGCATGATGATAGTATTGATAGTGTTGATGAGTTGATAGTATTGAATATTGTCATAAATGATTGTCTAAAATCTCTCTTAACTAAATAATTTGAGAATGATTGCCAAACTGATTGGTTGAAAGGATTGATTTGATAGAACGAATGAGTTGAAAAGAGTCCAAAAGAGACTTACAGATTTGGTTTGATCTAGATTGATTGTCTTATGAGCATTGAGTCTTAGGAGGAGTATTGAGCACCAAATTGGGTAAGAATAATTAATAACTCGAACCTAATAACCACGTAGACAAATGTAGGAGAGGATTGAACCGTTAAAGTCGGATATTTCCTAAATTATTATCCTGACATGATAGGACTTGATTGGTTATCGATCCATGATTGTTGATTTATTTTTACCCTAGAATTGTAATGGACGAACGTGGCAACAACATTGGCTTGTTGTACTGTCACTAGCTAACAAGTGATGGTTGTTGGATAAGAGAAACTCTCATATAGGTCTTGATAGTAATCTGATTTAGATTGGGTTGGAATGGATTGTGTATGATTGGCCTTTAACTAAATCTTATTCTTGTTTAGATTTAGGACATCTTAATTGAGTTGTTCACCTTTCCGATTTGAGAGTCTGAGTTGATTTCACTCTACTCTGATGGATGTTTTCTTCTTCTATTTTACATAATCATACATTTCATGTACTGACGTACATTAAGGCTCGAAACATTTCATGATGCAGAGACAGGCACTAGAGTTAATCAACTGGTCACTATTTGGTATCTATTCGCTTTCCGCTAATTGGTAAGTCCTCCATGTTTCCGAAGGATACCGCGATTATCTTTCCATCTTTGAGTTAGCTTTTCTTTATTTGATTTGTGGTAGTCATGAACCTGTCATTGGCATCATTTAGATTATTGATAGAGGCTTCATAGACTAGATTGTTGATTATGTTGATTCGTATCATTTTGACTAGTTTCGTTCTTACTAGTTGTTGATTGGATAGATGGTTGTCCTTTGGCCTTATTTATGAAGAGTATTCTTAATGCATTAAGTCTTCCGCTAATTGATTGTGATTGAATAAATGTGTGATTGGACTACGTAGTTCACTTAAAGACCAACAATGGTCTTCAAGTATCGTCCACATTTAGGGTACCCCTTGGGGCGTGACATACTCGGACTCAAGAATACTCATCATACACTTAAACTCAGAATGAACATCAACTCTAAGATAGGGAAAGGAATATTACCATTAATATCATCATTGGAAGGCACGAATGAAATGTAAGAACTCAGAGATTCAATCTCGTGAATAACTCACTCAATTACTCAAACTCAAGAAGGTACTATCTCATTGATAGGAATTTGAATATTACCTTCAATATCGACACTGAAAAAAAGATGAGAGGAGGGCTATAATCTCCAACGTTTTCATCAAATTTCTCATAACTTCGGGAAAGAGGCTTATGAGCGTGATATAAGAGTAAATTAAGTGACATGACCGATAGATTTTGAGCTTAAATTATCTTCTTTCTACAAATAACTCTTTCTCGACTGTAACTCATAACACCCACAAGGAAACATATGACTACCTTCACAAAGACCTAGGACTCCAAGTCTAACAGCATGCTCTTATTATGTTCAAGCCTATGCTAAGTCCTAGGGTACTACAACTAATATAATTATGCTAATCTAAACCACAAGCTTTATGTTCTATACCTCTATATAGAACCTCATCTCAAGAGTACTACTCATTTCTACTACATTCAACCAACCTCGAGTCCAAATCAAGAAGCACCTAATACATTGTGCATTCATGCACATGCCATCAATACCACATTCAAGCCTAGTTCTATAACTATCCCAATACACTTACTTGAAACCATTAATAAAAAATCATCAATAACCTACTGCAACCACTCATATCATGACCACCACCCATGCAAACCTATCATTCTAACCACTTTATGGATTCTTTGAAGTCAACATCTCTTAAGAAATTTCATGCCAATCATAGCATCTCTACATGGGCAATTTCATTAACTTCTACCAAGAGGTACACCAAGATACTCTTACCTATGTATTTTACATAACAAGATCCTATCTCGCTCTTCCTCCATGTCTATAGCATTAAATGGAATAAGCACACCACAACTATCATAATAAGGAACACCCACTCTCTCCCATCTGTCACCACTCATCTACTATCATCAGCATCACTATCTAGATTGAAAAGAAAGGATCATTGGAAGGGCTTAGAGCGACAAATCATAAGCATGATTAGTTCAAGAAATCTGATATGAAAACATTCATAATATAACATGATCTCACTAGTCTTTTATATCCTATCATGGTTTATGAAACTGAGCATACTCCGAAACCTGAAAGAACATATCATGTCCCATATAACATATGGCTGGGAATTCATAGATTCAAGGGATAAGATCGAGATCGCTGAAAGAAGTTACTACTTCTCACTTTAGGAACTAGCATGAATACGAATCAACATGAAGTACATGGGTCTGGGACACGAGTATGGCTCTTATACATAGGGCAGATGTAGCGTATCACCTCAATTTCAGTATAATGAATGTAAGAGATTGAAACGCACTAATGTCTCATCTGGGTCAACTCATCACTTCTTAAAACTCAAGTCCAGTTTGGTTCATTACCTCATCATCTCCTCCTTAGTTCGAAGGTCACTACTCTGAGCCTACAGACCGATTCTCTACAGTTAGTTATAAGTACATTGCTCTACACAATGGAGTATGACTATTCACAAGAACACTTAAACTTTCCGGTTATACTATACCTGAAGATACCAAATGCTACTAGGGCCTCATTCTAAGATACTTCACTTAACATCCTTCTATCTTTTAGGTATCTTTCTATACTTGTTGCTCTTATTTATCTTTTGCCTACTAACACTCATATTCTAGGTTTACACATTTCTAACTTAGTTGAAGGAAATTTGAACTAAAGCAAGGAGCCTTATCATTTTCTATATACAACTCCCTTTGACCCAATTCTTATGGATACTAAATAAAAAGAAAAACTCATATCCATACTTCTCCATATTAGCAGCTAGAGGATATGAACTAGTCACCTAAAGCAACTCATAAAATTAGAGCCTCATAGAACTTTATACTATCTTGGATACACATCTTAAGCCTCTTCTTACCAAATGACTTAGCCTCAATTCACTATTTACATCTAAGGATCACATACCCTCATTCGTAATTATTGAGTTTGAGATTTTACTTATTCTTACTCTATGAGTCATTCATATGACTCATCAATGGGTTTATGGGTCATAGACCTAACTCATCTTGCATGCCTGAAAATCTACAAATTTTGAGCTTTTGAAGTTTTGTTATGAGTCATCCTTATGAATAGTCAATAGGACTACGACTCATCCTGTTGAGTTGTAGGACTTCTTCTGAGGATGATCTTGAACAAGATCAAGAGTTTACTACGAGTCGTAGAGAGACTCATGAACTTGAGGTCAGCCTATGTATACTAGAGTTTTCCTTTTGATCCAATTTTTTGACTTCTGGGGTCTTACAATATCTCCCCCTTGGGAACATTCTCCCTTGAATAAGATTCAACTATCATAGGTAAGACACATAAAGAGGACTAACAACCCATTACGAATATAATGAGACCTTAAAATGCATAGAACATGAGATTTTCAAACTTAACATAAAACATGACTTAAAATCAATCTTCATGAACATGCATGTATATGAATGACATAGGAGGGGATAAATACGTAGGAGTTCAATCGATTTGAATAAGAAAAAATTACTACCTTAGGCTTGAGTAGAGGGAAAGCGATATGGATATCATTTTATCATATATGCCTCTGCTTCCAAAGTAGCACTCTCTACTTATTTATTTCTCCACAATACTTTGACGAATGCAACCTCTTTGTTTCTTAGCTTATTCACATGCAGGTCTAGGATTTCCACTGGAACCCCCTCATAAGTCAAATTCTCTTCAACACTAACACCTTCCAATGGTACAATGGAATTCGGATCACCCACAAACTTTCTCATCATAGATACATGAAACACCGGATGAACCATTACCAACTGAAATGGCAAATCTAACTCATAACCACCTTACCAATATGCATCAATATCTTATAAGGTCCATCATATCTAGAACTCAATTTCTGTTTCTTACCAAAACGCATTATACCTTCATGGGTGAAACCTTCAAATAGACCCAATCATCAACCTCAAATTCAAGGTCTATTTTCCTAATGTCTGAATAGGACTTTTGACAACTTTGAGTCATCATGAATCTCTCCCTTATGAGTCTTACCTTATCCATGGAATCCAATACTAAATCAGGACTAATCAAGGTCATCTCACCTAATTCAAACCATCCCTCTAGGACCTACATCTTCTCTCATACAATCCTTCAAAACGGGCCATTTGAATGCTAGAGAGATAACTATTGTTGTAGGAAAACTCAATCAACGATAGATGCTCATCCCAACTTCCTTTAAAATCAATAACACATGCCCTCAACATATCCTCTAAAGTTTGAATCATTCTTTCGGCTTGACCACCAGTTTGAGGATGGAAAACATTACTTAGATTAAATTTTGTATCAAGACCCCTTTAAAATGACTTCCAAAAATGCGAAGTGAATAGAGTATCTAGATATAATATAATATACAAGGTAACACCTTGAAGTTTTACCAATTCACGAATATACAACTTAGCATAATCCTAGGCACCATAAGAAGCCTTAACTAGAAAATGAGCCAATTTAGTCATTCGATCCACAATAACTGAAATGGAATCATATTGTTTCTTAGTACGAGGCAAACCCGTCACAAAGTCCATGTTCACATCCTCCCATTTCCAAGTAGGAATCTTAATATCTTGAGCTAAACCTCCTAGTTTTTTATGCTCAACTTTAACTTGTTGAAAATTTGGACACTTAGCCACAAACTCTGCCATATACTTCATCATACCATTCCACCAATACACATCCCTCAAATCGCGATACATCTTGGTAGATCTCAGATGAATTGAATACCGTAAACTATAGGTCTCATCTAATATCAACTCTCTCAAACCATCAACATTAGGAACACACAATCGGCCTTAATAACGAAGCACATCATCTCCTCCTTGGGAGAAAGCCTCAATGGCTTTTTTGGCAACCAACTTCTTCAATTCTACTAACACCAGATCATTATCTTGCTTAGCTTTAACATCTGCCACAAGAGACTATTTTGAGCCATTTTTGAACAAGAATACCTCCATCCTTGGAATCAACCAAACGAATACCTAAACAAGCCAATATATGCACATCCTTAACCAATTCTTTCTTACCTTCCAAACCATGTGCAACACTATTCATAAACAATCTACTAAGTGCATCTACAACCATATTAGCTTCACTCGGGTGGTATAACACACTCATATCATAGTCTTTCAACAATTCATTCCATCTACTTTGCTGAAGGTTCAAGTCTTTTTTCTTAAATACATATTGTAGACTTTTGTGATCAGTGAACACATCTACATGGACACTATAAAGATAGTGTCTCCAAATCTTCAAAGCAAACACAACTGCCGCTAGTTCCAAGTCATGAGTCAGATAAATTATTTCAGGCACCTTAAGTTGCCTAGAAGCATAGGTTAGCACCTAACCATGTTGCATCAATACACAACCAAGACCAACCCTTGAGGCATCACAATACACAACAAAACCATCAGACCCTTTTGGCAAGGTCAAAATAGGAGCGGTAGTAAAACGATCTTTTAACTTGTGGAAACTCTTCTCACAAACCTACGACCATTGGAACTTTACTTTCTTTTTGGTCATCTTAGTCGAAGGTAACAAAATCGAGAAAAACCCTTCTACAAATCTTCTATAATATTCGAATAGGCTAAAAAAAACTTCTAATATCCGATGGAGACAATGGTCTAGGCTAATTCTTTACCACTTCCATATTTTTTTGATCAACCTTAATCCCTTTATCGGACACAACATGGCCAAGAAGAGCAACCTTCCATAGCCAAAACTCACACATATTGAACTTCACAAATAATTGTTTGTCCCTTAAGTTTGTAATACAATTCTCAAATGATTGGCATGCTCCTCTTCTTTCCAAGAGTAAACCAAAATATCATCAATAAACACAATTACAAACATGTCCAAATATTATTTGAATATTTTATTCATCAACTCCATGAATATTGCAGGGATATTTGTCAATCCAAATGACATACATAAGAACTCATAATGGCCATACCTTATTCAAAATACCATCTTGGGAATATCACATTCTCTTACCCTTAATTGGTGATAACCAGATCAGAGGTTAATCTTAGAGAAGTAACTTTTCCCTTGCAATTGGTCACACAAATCATCTATCCTCGGAATCAGATATTTATTCTTGATGGTTAGTTTGTTCAATTACCGATAGTCAATACACATACAAAGAGATTCATCCTTTTTTCTAACAAATAAAATAGGAGCACTCCATGGAGATATACTTGGTGTAATGAAACCTAATCCTCACAAGATGATATATGCAACCTCCGAAGGGGCTTAAAAATAGAGACTGACACTAGAGAAGGCACTTAAAAATTTGTATCCCTAATCCTCACAAGATGATATATGCAACCTCCGAAAATTATTTCTTGAGATATAAAGTACGAAATGAATTGACCTTTAAGAACAAAATTACTACCCTTCCATTCTAGGACCAGTTCATTTAGAAATTGAAGCTTAACCACTCAGATTCTACAATCAATAAAAGCATATCATGTATATAGCCAATCCTTACTAATGATCACATCAAAATCGATCATATCAAACTCAACTAGATAACATAGAGTAACTTTATAGAAAACTGACATTGGACAACCTCTATAAACTCTTTTAGCCATAACCGACTCATCTATGGGAGTATACATAGAAAAAAGCTCTAACAATATTTTGGGCTAACATCAAATCTCATTGACACAAAAGGAGTAACAAAGGATAAATTTTCACCCGAATTAATAAGGCATAAGAATCATAGTGAAAGACCTATAATACACCGGTAACAATATCGGGGGTCTCCTCCTCCTCTTGCCTACCATAAAAAGCATAAAATCGAATGTTGTGTTAACTTCCCTTTGGTTGAGCTTGAGAACCTTGTTGAACTTGGCCTTGAGGAAGACCATCATTAACCCTACACTCCTTAGCATGATAACCCTCTTTCCACAATGATAGCACACATTCAAACTCACTAGACACTTTCCTTGTGGTTCTTCCCACACTTCTTGTATGCGGGTGTAACTTGGCCAATTAGGGCACCTCCTTAAGGTTTAGGTTTGGGCACCCTATCTTTGTCAAACCTTGGGGTAGTAGAATTTAAAGAAACTTGATCGGAATACCTTTGGAGAAAATGAGAATGCCCACTACTTTCGGGCAAAGCATGAGAGGAATCACCACCATCGGTCCTTGCCCTCTTTGACTCCCTAGTTTTCTCCCTTAGCTTCTCACCCTCTATTTACTCTGCATGGTTCATAAGTCTAGAGATGTCCATTTTTCAAATCAACATAGTCGTTTTACATTCCTTTGAAACCAAATCTGATACACCCGACACGAACTTGTTCATATGAGCTCTTGGGTTGGCAACTATGAATGGACCATACTTTGAAAATTAGGTGAACTTGAGGGTATACTCCCTCACACTCATACCTCCTTGCTTAAGATTGATCAACTCTTATATCTTGGCCTCTCTCAACTCCAATGGGAAAAAGAGATCAAGAAATACTACTTTGAATTCTTCCCAAGTAATGGGATCTGCCTCTCTAGGCCTCTAACTTTTCTATTGATCAAACCAAATTCTAGCAACATCTTTCAATTGATAAGTGGCCAACTCCACCCTCTCAACTGGGCTAATCCTCATAATCTCCACAATTTTATGAATATCATCAATAAACTCTTGTGGATCCTCATCCATCCTGGAACTCCAAAACTCTAAAGGATTCATCCTCATGAAGTCATGAAACCTTGTTGCCATCATACCCATACTTGGGTTCATGGGAGTAACCACCTCACGATTGGCTTGTTCCTTCATGGATTGAGAAAGTACTTCGAAGGCCAATTAAAATTCGTCATTAGTTTCTTGGTTATTCAAGGGATCATTCAGAGGTTGTTGCCCCTCTTCAACAACATTCCTTTGAGTGGGGTATCTTCAGGGAGGCTTTTTCTAAAATCGCAAAGAACAAGCCCTAGAGGGAAAGACTTAGAGTATGACTACATCATATGACATAAATCATAAAAGAAGTGAGATTTTTCTAAGATGCTTCATAGCCTCATATTCATACATGTGGCGCGCTTCACACCGATGAACAAGACTCAACTTGATGCAGCTTGTTAGACTCCCTAGGACAATCCTAAACCTTATTCTCTGATATCAAGTTTCTTATGATCCGATCCTAGGGCCTAGACATGAAACGATGATCAAAAACCCAAAAGGATCCCAACCAAGCCATCTTAGCATATATAGCATACATAAGTTAAAAGAATATAATAAGATAAGTGGAAGAATCAACTCAACATTGAAGTTAAAGGAAACCAAACTCTATCACGATGTCCCAAAATGGACTACATCAATCTCTCAACGTCTAAACATGCCTCTATACTAATTTGATAGGGGCTTAGAAAAAGCTCCTAGCTCACCCCGATCATAAAAGAGAGTCAACACAACATAAGAAAGAAAGTCCCATCGTCGATGAATGAGGACTCACCAAAAACAACTCAAGAGTGCTAAGTCAACACTAGCCACTAATGTGAGGGGCGTGAGTATCGTAAGTCCCTATATTATGAGACAATGTAGGCAAAATATCTGTTAGTACATAGAAGGTACTAAGTATATGAGTTATGCATAAACAAGTAATAGAACATGAGCAATATAGCATATGATGCATGACCAATCATAAATGAACATGCATAAAGCTTAAAAGCATTTGAAAGCATACGAAAACTTATGGTCAATGCATCATAAAGCTTCATGATAAAACTTACATCTTTTCATATAACTTGTGTGGGATAAGACCTTCAACCGACATCATAAGACCATGAGATCTATAACATGAAATCCGATGTAAGTCCCACATTGACTCCGTGAGAATAACTTTAACTTTGTGAGCTATATGTGGATCCACTAGTTAAGACAATAAGGTAGCCTACAGTGGCGATGTAATTTGAGATTTTAGGTTGCTACTATGATTCTCTTGGGTAACTAACTACGTTACCGGATTGAACCCCACCTACAAGTTCTCTCGGTGCTTAGTAAGTATCCCAACGAAATTCATAGGAAAACATAGAAGCATCATCATTAACTTCATCATAAAAGTAATCATTAGAGTAGCTCATTAACTTAGTGATTCGTAAGAATTCATAAACTTTGGTGAGAATTGTCCTTATCACCATCTTAAATCATAGTTTGTGTGAAAATTGTCCTTATCACATCATAATAACTTTCTTAGATAATCATTAATCATCATTATAACTTTCATCATTAAATCATAAATCTCAACTTCATTCATAAAATCTTTCTTTTAGAAATCATTGAACTTCACAATCATAATTCATGTAAATTATCATTGAAAATAGCTTCATGCCTGGGCATCCATAATTCAACATGAAATCATGCAATTTATGTAGAATCATGCTTATGATAATCATTGATAACAATTAAAAATATAGTTGAAAAAGCCCAATGCAATTAATCAAACTAGGGGTTAAAAAACCAATGAAATTTAAAGAGATTTTTGAGGCTGAATGGAACCCATGGATCAATCCCCACATACCTTGGTGAATTAACTCTAAAATTGAAGAAGAATTTGATTGCTTTTAAAACCCTAGCTTGGAATTTGGAAAAGAACCTTGAGTGGATTTCTTAGTCTTGCCTTGGAGAAATTTCGAAGAGTTATTTAGAATAGGAGAGGAATTTTAAGGAATGGGTGTTTATAGGTTCTAAACTTGGCCATAAAAGTGTCTAGGTTCATTGAACTGAACTTAGAAAAGGACCCTTATACCCATCATTATATTCTGAAACTTAACCCTATAAGTTGGGTTCTACAATTTGTAGGTACTTCTACGATTCCTCAACTAGAGTCGTCCTGCAGGGTATGCAAATTCTAAAATCTTAAGTCTGAAGTTTCATCTATGAGTCGTTCTTACAACTCATCAATGGGTTTACGGGTCGTAGACTTAACTCATCATGCAGGCCTGAAAACCTATAAATTTTGAGCTTCTGTAGTTTTATTACGAGTTGTCCTTATGATTCGTCAACAGGGCTACGACTCATCCTGTTGAGTCGTAGGACTTCTTCTAAGGATGGTCCAGAACAAGCTCAAGAGTTCACTCTACGATTCGTCCATTCGAGTCATAGAGGGACTTGTAAACTTGAGGTGAGCTTAAATGTTTTGGAGTTTTCCTTTTGATCCAAACTTTTGGCTTTCGGGGTCTTACACTCCTAGTGTTGATACAGAAGGCCATACTCTTTTTCCCATTTCAGATTTAGTGCCATCTTGAGTATTTAAGTTATTCAAGGGTTTAAGTCTTTGATTTCTGGTATTGCATTCGTGCCATGAGTAAATTCTTAGCTAGGTCATCATTAGAGGATGAATGATTTCAAAGGGGAGATATTGTAACACTCTTTATTAATATAACTTCGATCAATCCTGAGTAGTCCTGAGAAAATGAGGACAACACTGCCTAGTGGACCGTACGAGTGCCAACCTACGACTCATAGATATTTCTACGGATCATAGGAGGCGCTCGTAGGTCCCCCAAACACTTAGTAAAATTTTCATTTGTTAATACCCTTCCTACAAATGGCTTCTACGGCCCGTAGGAGTTTCTACATACTGTAAAAGGTATCCGTAGGAAAGGTGCCCAAGCCTAGCCTTGAGACCCATTCCCACAAGCCTACTCTACGACTTGCCAAAGGTTCTATGATCTGTAGGGTTAGCTCTTAGACCCAATGGCACATTCCAGTAGCTATTGGAATGTGCACCATGATTTTATGAGTTGGGTGTACTGTTGACACTCAATTTTGTTCCTACATAGTTTAATTAATTTTAAGCTTCTTCAATGTCAAACAATTTGAAATAATTATTTTGGAAAATCAAAAATACTTCCAAAATCATTTTAAAGGCAACTTTTCTATTTTTCATATAAAATACATAATACATATTTATATATTTATTACTTTCAATAAAGATTTGGAAAATCGTTTGTCCAAAAAATAGTGTTCAAATTAATTATGCATTTTTATTTCACAAAATTATTTAATTTGCAAATTAGTTGTTATAATTGGTATTTTAAACAGTTTGTGTATGACCAATAATTATTTTACATTGTTAAATTAAAAGGCTTGATTAATTAATTAGAAGACAATTAATCTCAATTTGATTCCAATTACAATATTTTGCTACTTTACTAGAAATTCTTTGAAGGACCAGGTCCTCTTATTCTCTCTTCATATTCAATTTGTTTCAGTCCAAATCATGACCAAAATCACAGCAAAACCCATCCCATTTCACTTCAAATTACCCCAACCCAATAACTCTTCTCTATCCCTCAAAACATACGCGCCACACACACACTCATTTTTTTCCAGAAAGAAAGCACCTCTAACTCCTAAGCGCCCCTATTCCACTTCACCTTCTTCCTCTCTCCTCTAAAAGAACCAAAGCTTGAAGAACCCTAAATCCTTCACGAAAATGACATTGTCGCCTCGTCTCTTTCTCACACATGTACAATCCAGTGTGCAAGGCACGAGCTTCCGTACAAGAGAACCTTCGAGACGAAGCCACGCGGCTTCATCCGCTCCAATCCTCAATTCCTCTTCTCAATCCATTTCAAAATAGTACGTTTCCAGCTTGTCAACCTTATGTGAAAAGAATTTTTTTTGAAAGTCTGATATTCCCACCTCAATCCAGACCCCTAATTCTCCCCCAAGTTTTCCTATAAATAGGCTCCTTTCTTCACTGTTTTGGGGAGGGATTTTGGAGACTAGAAAAAGAATACGCCCTTATTTGGGAGTTCTTAATATTTTTAGAAAGTTTTCTTTCTCTTTGGTTGTCCCTAGTCACGTTTTGGTGGTGGAATTTGTCGCGTCCAAGCTGGAGTTCTAGTTCTTGCTCCGAAAAGGCAAACTCTTTTTTGTTCTTAATTTGTTTAGTCATATGTGTTATCTACTTTTTCTGCAAATATGTTGTATGCTCTGAGTGTAGAATAATTCTCTTTAGCGATATCCATTCCGTTATTTAGTTTGTCCGGTAGCTTGTTATTTTTGCTTTAAGTATGAGTTCTTTGTGTTATTCTTATTGATGTTATGGAGAAATATTAAACATCTCGACTATGTTTTAATCTTTGCTCTTTCTCTGCTGTTGATCAGAACTTAGCTTAGTTCTTGTCTTATCTAGTATAAAGATGTGATCTTGTTCTATTTTAAGCCTAGATTTTAGACTATAGTTTTTCTTGAGTTCATGGCTAGCAATATAAACTTTTGCTTAGTTATCATCTCTTTAGGGTTATTCTCTTATAATTCAAGAGTATGTGAATGTACAGTAGTACCTTTACTCCGCATGAGTTTATAAATCTTCATGAAACATATAATTTTAGTTACTTTAGTCCTTATTTCACTTTAAAATCCATTTTTATAGCTAGATACAATTTAATATAGTTGGATGAGATTCAAAAATCTTTTAGCACAATCTTCTATTTTTAAATTGCTATAAATCAGTGAATGGATAGTTGAATTACATCTCTCGTTTCAAATGTTTCAATTCCTCTATATTGTAGCCTAAATAAGTTATTTTAGAAGGTCACTCTTCCTTGTCAGAATTATACTTTTTCTCCGTGTTTTAATTTGCCTAAAATCAGTTTCTCGTGATTAAGGGTATATTAGTTTGCTGCTTTTCCCAATTACAGATCATATATCTATAAATATTAATATTGTGTACTACAGATTGAAACTATAAAATTGGAATTGTTGTTTGGAATTACGATGACTACAGTAGCCTACATTATGTTTAAATTCATGCTAGCTTCAATTTGTCTTCTTTAGCAGTGAATCCATGTTTATTTTGTGCATGACTTCTCTATTTATTTATAGATATTTGAGCGTGCAGTCTTAGCTAAAATATGGTTAAGGGCTCAGTTGGCTAACTGTGAATCTTAGTAAAATACCGCTACATGAATTCAAGCTTGCCTATCTGTCTAATTTCAGTCCTAAGTTTCATGTCTTCTTCACCATTCTATCTGGTAGTAGTTGTCATCTCCTTGTATCTGTTTATTTATGGTTTGTTATAGTCTTCTTATAATAATTTTCCTCTGTTTCCAATAATTATTTGTTTATGGCTTGAAAGTCAAATATGATTGTTACTTGACTTCTTCTCATGTTATGTGAATTCATGTTTCAAAATCAAGTTAGATTATTTTGATTTCCTAAGCCATTTTGTTCTCATATTTACTGATGTGAATCTATAATTTTTAAAACATAGCTCTTAAGGTTTATGACAAATATTTAATTATCCCTTCCTTATCTATTTTCTGATATTCTTTTGCTTAAAAGTATGTAACTGAAATCTGATTATGTTGTTTGTTAGTTAAACATGAAGGAAATGTGTTAGGATTGGCAGTTATCTTCTCTGTTTTTGTTGGTTTCCTCTTTCGTTGAGCAGATTTAACGTGCATTGTTAAAAGTTATTTGAGTTAAATTAGCCTTTATTTATTGTTTACTAATCCTTATTTCCTTCATTGTTTTTGCACAAACTCTCCTGCTCGAGTCCGTTTGGACTCTTCATTCCCTTGCATTCGTCCCTCTTCGAGTCAGCCATGTCATTATTTGGATACAAATGAAAGGGAAGCTAATATCTAGGATGAAAATCTCGAAATGAAGAGAAGTTGTAGAACCCTCAAAGGGACGGAACTTGGGATTCTGAGCTTCAACTTGCCATGGTAACAACAGCCTGAGATGTTTTAGGCCAAAGCCTAGGTCATATGAGGCAACAGCAGATGCAAGAGCCAAAAATGGCTAATTTTAGGCTTAAAAGCCTAATTTTCGTATATTATCTGATTTTCATACTGTTAGTTTAGTCTTTATTGTGTTACTATGATTATTTTCTTTATTTAACTTGGATGAATCCTAAAACGAGAGATTGTGAATTTGGAATGATTTTTCTTTATCTAACTTTATTCAAGTCATATATTCACCATTTTAAATGTTAAGTTTCTGGAAATTAAGATAATTTGTCTTTTCTATACGAATTTTAGTACTTTATAAGAATGACTTAAGGATTTCCTATATTCTTTCATAGTTTTTGAGCAAAGTTTTTAAATTATTTAGTTCAAAAGCCTGACTATGAATGAAATTGTGAAGTTAAAATTATTTTGAGACTTTACAAGTGAAAGATTTTTTGTCATTTCTAAATAAATATATTTTACAAGTAATATAAATTTTCTTTAAAATTTGCTAAGCTTTTTTAATCCGCCAGTCAATTGCATGTTAGCGGGTCCTTTCAAGTGCGTAAAACCTTCCTTACAGGATTGCTTGAACTCTTACTTAACTTTGGTTTATTAAAAGGTTTCTTTCAAAATTCCTTTTTAAATGGTTTCTTAATTTTCCTAAAATTAAGTGGTGTCTCTATTTTTTTTCTAAAATAAATTTAAATGAGAATTTTTCGCCAAGTTATGAAAAGGTTTTGAAACTTAGTTTTCAAAATCGGATCGTAACGATATGGCGATTCAGCTAGGTTCTAAACAAAAGAATTTTATTGTTTGGCTAACTATTTATTTGTATTAAAAGTTAATTACTGCAATTATGTGTTTAAATTTTGAATATATTATTATTGTTTCATCTCATTGCATACAACTCCGCCACATGGCAAATAGAATGCATTAGGAAAAGGAAGGTTATGTGGTCATCCGCGGCCGTTTCTTCAGAAAAGTACCCTTTAATATTTAAAATAATAAATGGATAGTTGATTCGTGGTCGTCCAATGTCTGTTATTATATTCACCCTATAGTTTGTCCAACTCGGGTACCCGATCTCATTTCAAAAAGCCACTTTAATTTATCTAGGCTAGAGCTAAGTCAAATCCCTCATTCAGGTGCATTTACCTAAGTCGGCCCAATAACCAAAGCGTATTGGGTCCATTAGAAGACCACCTTGAGTCTAAGTGGCCAACGGCCAAAAAAGATGATCCTCTAACTATTTGATGAATTGAAGAATATGTATGTCGATTTGTACGTACCATTGTCCCTTAAGATTGAATTTTTATTTTTATAGATAGTTGCTTTTATTGTGGTCAAAGGAAGACCTCCATTCGAAAGGATGCTCGGAAGCATAGAAGTTCAAGAATGAAGACTTCAAATGGATGCTTAGTTTATAATTTATCATGTACCCCTACGTGAGACTGATATTTATTTCCCTTTCACCTATTATGTATCCCCATTTGTTTTATTTATAAAATTTGTATTAATATTTTTGGAAAAATAGAATGTTTCATAAATGATATACACATCTTCAAATGTTAGGCTTACCTTTGGCTTAAAAGGTCATATATATATTAGGACACATTATATATTCTTTATATGTGCTAAATGCTACATAATTTGCTTCGTCCGTGTTGTTTGTCTTATCTGTTTAAATATATCTATTTTACTTTAAATATGATTTGTCCATTATTCCACTCCAAAGTCTTAGAACATTACTAATCATACAAATTCAAAATTTTGAGTCTTTCTAAAATACTCTTTGAGTCCATTGTCAAAATACATTTAGGATCACTCAAGTTTTATATTCAAATAATTTTTTTTTAAAATCATTGGATCATCGCTCAAATTCTCGTTGACCTCATTATCGTTGAAAATTATTTTTTCTACACTAAATTATAGCTAGTGTTACCAAATACACCTTCAGTTTAAAGTCAAATTGTACGACTCTGTTCTTCTTAAATGATCCTTCCAAAAAGTCAACTTGTGAACACTTGTCTTTATTCAAATCACATAGCTTCCGCGGTTCAAACTCCCTTCTTTTATTAAGATTTTAATTCAAAAAATAATCAAATTTTTATTCATTTTATCACCCCCTTTAAAGTCCCTCGTTCTTCTAATTTTGGACTAATATGTTTTAAGAAAAATAAATGCTATTTGTTTTATATGTTACTTTGATTCATTATTAATGGACTAACTCTTTCATCTTTTGAGTTTTTATTTTATTTTCAGAGAGAGACTGATTTGTGTTGGTAATCAAATTTGTTCATTTCACATAGACTAAAGCAAAACAGTTTCAAGTACCTTCTAGCAGAACACTTGTATTTTACACGGTCTAAGATCAAGAAAGTTTCTACAAAATCATCATTTCTTACTTGGACTACTAAGAGGGATCGTTTGGAAATAAACTCCAGTTTAATCAACATCATTTCTTCGTCTGAATCGATCCCCATTTCATCAGTCGCAGCCAATCCTACTGCTTTGACATTAACAGAGTCATACTTGGAAGCATTGCTTGTCTAGAGAAATAAATTGTTGAACTGAATCTCATGGTTACACAATACCAAACTGCTTTTCAGAACCAACCTCCTAATGCTCACCAAAAAGGGCCCATGCCACCTTCTTTTACAACATCAAGTAAGCTTGATCAAGGAGACCATCTCACTACTTTTCAACCAACTAAAAACGCTTCGCTCATTCGTCCAACTCAAGATGCTCCCCCTATGTACACATTTGCTCCTCCAAAAGCTCCAACAATGTCACTAACTCGGGAACTTCCCCTTATGTACATGTTTGCTCATCCAAAAGCTCCAACGATGTCACTAACTCAGGATGTTCCCCTTGTGTACATGTTTTCTCCTCAAAAAACTCCAATGGTGTCACATTATGCTACGCCAGTATACACTTATGCTACTGCTCCACCTGTTACCAAGACTCATAGATTATACCATTAGAATGTTGATCATTATGTTAAAATTGAAAATGATGCAAAATCAATTGATATTGAAATAATGAATACGAAGATGAAAATCTTAGAAGATGCTATGAGAGGTCTTCCTAGGTTTGATATTAATCACAGTGTGAAATATGAAGAGTTGTGCACATTTTCTAAGATTGAGCTGCCACCGGGCTACAAGATTCGAAAGTTTGAAAAGTTCAGTGGATCACGAAATCCTTTTTTCCATTTGAAAATTTACTATGAAAAATTGATTGGTGTTGAAAATAATGAAGGAATAAGAATCAAATTATTCAAGCAAAGTATGGCCGAGAAAGCTTTGGAATGATACTCCAGGCAAGATGTGACTAAATGGCATCCTTGGAATGATTTAGCAAATTCTTTTGTGGATCACTACAAGTTTCATGTTGATATCAAACCTGATAGAATCTCTATTACAAAGCTAAAACCACAATCAGCTGAATGTTTTCAAGAATATGCCATACGTTGGAGGGAAGAAGCATCTAGAGTGCATCCACATTTTCTAAGATTGAGCTGCCACTGGGCTACAAGATTCAAAAGTTTGAAAAGTTCAGTGGATCACGAAATCCTTTTTTCCATTTAAAAATTTACTATGAAAAATTGATTGGTGTTGAAAATAATGAAGGAATAATAATCAAATTATTCAAGCAAAGTATGGTCGAGAAAGCTTTGGAATGATACTCCAGGCAAGATGTGACTAAATGGCGTCCTTGGAATGATTTAACAAATTCTTTTGTGGATCACTACAAGTTTCACTACAAGTTTCATGTTGATATCAAACCTGACAGATTACAAAGCTAAAACCACAATCAGCTGAATGTTTTCAAGAATATGCCATACGTTGGAGGGAAGAAGCATCTAGAGTGCATCCACCTATGAAAGAATCAGTGATGATCACCTACTTCATTCAAGCCAAGACTCAGAATACTATGAGTGAATGGTAACAATGGTGAAAAGACATTTACTGAAGTTATCAAATCTGGAGAAATGATTGAAGATGGTCTTAAGACTGGGAGAATAACAAGTCTAAGCACATCTCAATTCACTAACAGAGCCTTCCAAACAAGTTCTGAAAAAAAAAAGAGGTTATGATGACAATGACTCTAGGATCTACCTCATATAACCGTCAATCACCTCTATGTTATTCTGCTTCAAAATATCCTATCTACAACACATAAGCAACGCATTATGCACCGCGACTAATGTAAAATCCTCAAAACAATTCAGCTCGTCCCAACTTCGAGAGAAAACCTCCTTAAGTCTTCACTCTGTTGGCAGAATCACTAACTTATCTTTTTGAGAGTTTGAAAGAGGCAGGAATACTCCATCCAATAGAAGCTAAGAATGTGAATACTTTTGGTATGACCCAAGTAAATATTGCGTCTATCACTCAAGAGCCGTTGGACATGATACCGAGAAGTGTATGATATTCAAGTGCAAAGTTCAAGACCCGATTGACAACAAGCTGGTTAAACTTGCAAAAGCTCCACCAAATGTGAACAACAACCCACTGCCCAAGCACAAGTAGTAGTCGTTGGTATAACCTAGGGCTATTAAAATCAAACTCAAATCAATAAATCAAACTGAAAAAAATTATTAGTTTATCGGTAATGGGTTATTGGTTTAACAGTTTTGATATTGGTTTTAATTTTTTTATTATCAGGTTATTGATTCTTAATGGGTTAATCGATAACCCAATAGTAACTTAATAATTTACATTTATTTCTGTCACTATCCAAAATTTGGGCGTGATGGCACTTATTCTTTTCCACCAAAAAAGTCAGCCTAAATACACTAAATACAGAAGTAAAAGCGAAAACAATTTAAAATAAGCAATTTAAATAACAAAGAGGAAAATCTTAATCATTACAAAATCTCACACGGACTGATTATCATATGTACAAGCCTTCTAATACAAGATACTGAAATAAATACAAGTCTCAATCTTTTTATATCGAATATAACAAAGTAAAAGATAAAGAAAAATAGGAAAGATGTCCGGCATCAACAACTACCTCTCGAATCACCTTAGAAAGCCTCGGATGGAAGATGAGAGAACTGGGTCACTGTCCGGGATCAGAACCTACATAAATGTAGATAGCAAGGGTGAGTACCACCAATACGGTACCCAACAAGTGAACGACTAAGACTAAGCTAAGCTAATAAGACGCACGTACTCCTGTCATACCATCTAACCCTCAGACTACAACGTGCATAGAAATCAACTAGCAACACCAGTACATATATCTCAACAACAGTACAACTCAAGTCTCAATCTATTGAAAATAATCAATAATACAGATCAAGAGAGTATCAGGGATAAAATAGTACACAATTTTCACAGGCAAATACGAAACAGACAATAATACAGATCAAGAGAGTATCAGGGATAAAATAGTACACAATTTTCACAAGGCAAATACGAAACCATAACCAATCAATGAAGTGCAATATAATGCAATGCTATATCAGATGGCAAGATGCATGCCTGCCCTATCGATACACATCCATTGAATCTCAATCTAGAACTCATGGAGGAAATATTTGTCCATGTAACCTACCACGGAGCATGTGGCCTAACCCCTCTTTCAATAACTGCTATGGAGTGTGTGGCATGTCCCCTATTCATCATAAATACTACCATGAAGCATGTGGCCCATTCCATATTTCTCTTTTCTTTCTCAAGTATATCGTTTCCGTGGTGCCATAGAATTAATACAATACAGACATAATAACTGATATAGCAATGTACAATGAAATTTATATTCGCACTTAATTCATCTCAATATAGTCAAGGTATGCTATCTCGAATATATATAAGTATCATCAATCATATCACTCAATATATATTCAAATGTTCACAATAAGCCAAGGATCAATTCATATCGAACACAACATGTTATATCATCTTATTTGCCATTTGTTACCCCATGATTCGTTATCAAGTTCAATTGAATATCACATAATCCCATAAATCATTTTCCATTACTCCCTAACACATAAGACACAAATACATGATCCCACTAGCTTAATCAAAGGTTTAGAAATTTACTTGCCTCGATTTTAATCCTAAACTACTCCAAAATTTGAGATTTACCCTTACGCCTTCGTTTCGAATTAAGATAATCTATTCAAATATGCAATCCCAATGAGAACACAAGTATAACGATACCCAAATTAATATTTTTGACAATCGGGCCAAATCTTACCCGAAATACCCAAAAAACATAATTTCAAAAACTAATGGAAAATCTAGAGATTTTTACATGAAAACTATCCTTGAAGTAATTGGAATCTATTAGTGAAAATGGAATTGAATTTGAACTTAAAACCAACTTAGAATCATTAAAACATTAAAATATTTATTTTTTGAAAACCACAAGTTTTCCCCAATTTAAAATTCTCAATTAGAGCTAAGAAATTAGAAATTACAAATGTTTATAAACGAATTCGTAACAAAAAAAATACCTCGATCATTTTCCTCAAAAATCCGTCAAAGTATCGCCTCCCCCAAGCTTCCCAAACTCCAAAAATGGTGAAATGGGGTCTAAATCATGCTAAGGTGTTTAAACACTATTCAGGGGTAAATTTGCCCTTCGCGAATGCGGACAACTAACTTCTCAAATACGAAAGCTAACCAAAAGACCTTTTGCGAATGCGGCATAACCTCCGCAAATGCGGAGGAGAGACATTGATCCTTTCATGAATGCGACCTTTACTCCACGAAGGCTGAGAAGGAATTCCATACCCTTTGCAGAGAAGAAACTTTCAGGCACCAGAAACTAGCAACAAAAGAAAATTCAAGTCCCAGAATTGACCCTCGGGGTTCGTTCAGAATCCCGAACACACAAATATTATATGCTACAAATTTCGATGTTCCGAACTCAATGAAACCATTAGAATTCGAATTCGATATCTCCTTGAACTGAAACTGGAAAAGTCTCAACTAAACTAACTTAGGCCTCTAAAATATTAAAATGAGCATGGGACCTCTAAAAATTCAACCAACTCTTCTCCTAGACTAAAATCCATCTCCTGAATTCAATAGAGTCGTCAAAATTCCATTTCGAGCATCGAAATTTCAAAAGTTGACCAAAGTCAAACCTTGACCTAAAATTCATCCAATTTCCAACTCAAGACCTTAAATCTTCATTACAACTCCAATTCTAATTTCGTAAACTCTCCTAGACCAATTTCCCCATTCTGGAGCTGCTGGAAGAGACAAAATTTTGTTCCAAGACTCCTAGCTCTGGTTGACCCCAAATACCACTTTAGAACACTTAAAACTTATGAAAACTCAAAATTTTCAAAATCCAACTTTTTCACAAAATTTTCTCAAAATAAACACTCAATACTATTCAAAAATGACTCGAGGTAACTGTAGGGAGGGGTAAAATAGTCATTTTATGAAAAATTCAAGAAATAACCTTTAGGATTTTTACATCATCCACCATTAAAAGAAATATTTTTCCTTGAACATAAGATAAAAGGAAGTATTAGAGGCCTTAAATAGCCGTGGATATCGAGCACGCATATCAGACTCCACCTCCCAACTAGCCTCTCCAACTATACGATGCTTCCACTAGACCTTCACTAAAGCTATCGCCTTTGTCCTAATCTTACAAACCTAGCTGTCAAGAATGAATATAGGCTCCTCCTCAAATGTCAAGTCTGGACTCAAATCCACCAAATCAAGGGAGATTACATAAGACTCGTTCAGAACATACTTCCAGAGCATGGAAATGTGGAATATCGGAGACACACCTAACAAACTAAGTGGTAAGGCCAATCTATAAGCCGCCTCTCCCACTTACCCTAAAATCTTATATGGGTCAATAAACCGAGGTCTAAGCTTGCCCTTCATCCCAAACTATATCACGCCCTTTATAAACGACACCCGAAGCCATACATGGTCACCCTTCATGAATTTCAAAGGTCGAACCCTCCTATCCGTATAGTTCTTTTGCCTACTTTAGGATATCTGAGCCTAGCCTGAATCATATGTACCTGTTCCATATCATCTCTAAGAAAGTCTGTATCTAAAAAGTCCATCTCGACTGAATCGAACCATCCAATAGGAGATCGACACCGCTTACCTATAATGCCTCGAATGGGGCTATTTGAATGCTAGAGTGGTAACTGTTGCCGTAGGCGAACTCTGCTAAGGGAAAATGTTGATCCTAGCACCAAAATCAATAACACAGGCTGGAAGCATATCCTCCAACACATGAATTGTACACTCGAACTGGCCATTAGTCTGTGGGTAAAAAGTTGTACTTATATCGAGCTTAGTACCCAAACCATGTTGTAATACCTACCAAAAGTGAGAAGTAAAAACTGAACCCTGAACCTAAATAATAGATATTAGGACACCATGAACCGAAATAATCTGAATAATATACAACTGGCTAGCCTATCCGCTGTGTACTTTACCTTAACTGGAATGAAATGAGGAGACTTGGCTAGTCTATCAACCACCACCCATATAGAATCATAACCTCCCACAGGGGGAGGTACACCCACAATAAATTCCATGGTGATCCTCTCCCACTTCCAAGTGAGAATGGGCATCCTCTAGCTCACACCTCCAGGCCGTTGGTGTTCACACTTGATCTGTTGGCATGTCAAACACTTGGACATGAACTCTGAAATATCTTTATTCATCTCACACCACCAATAGTGATGGGTAATTTGATGATACATCTTTGCTTCACCCGAGTGAATAGAATATCTGAAATAATGAGCCTCCTCTAGAATTAATCTGATCAAGTCACCCATCTTGGGTACACAAATACGACCCTCAATCATCAAAATCCCATCTAAATAGAATTTTTCCTCCTTAGCCTCTCCCCTCATCTCTTTGTCTCGAATGAGACACAACTTCTAATCATCCCACTTCGCTCGTGAATCTGCTCAACTAGTGAAGATTGAGCCTCAATGAAAGCAATAAAGCCTCTCATCTCCTCGGATACCCGTAATCGGACAAGGCTGTTGGCTAACCTCTGAACATCTCTAGCCAAGGGTCTTATATCAACACTAATCGTTGTAAGACTCCTATACTAGGAGCCTTCCTAATCAAAGCATAGGCCACCATATTAGCCTTCCCTGGATGGTATAAGATAGTTAAATCATAGTCCTTCAGTAGCTCAAGCAATCTGTGTTATCTCAAGTTCAGATTTCTCTGACTAAAGATGTACTGAAGACTTCGATGATTGGTGAACACCACACAATGCACCCCATATAAGTAATGGCGCCATAGATTCAACACAAACACTACCGTCGCCAACTCTAAGTCGTGTGTAGGTTAGTTTCTCTCATGAGCCTTCACCTGTCTAGATGCATAGGCAACCACCTTTCCCTTCTGCATTAGGATACCACCTAAACCAACATTAGAAGCATAACAATACATGGTGAAGTCCACACCCTTAATGGTTAAGGTCAACACAGGATTAGAAGTCAACAAGGTCTTGAACTTTTAAAAGCTCACCTCACACTCAGCGGAATAATGGAAATCAAACCTTCTGAGTTAGTCTAGTCAAAAGAACTATAATGGTGGAGATACCCTACACAAAACGATGATAATAACTAGCCAACCCCATAAAACTCCATATCTCAGTAGGAGAAATAGGTCTAGTCCATCCTCTAACCACCTCAATCTTAGTCGGATCCACCCTAATACCCTCCAAGACACTACGTGCCCTAAAAATCCCATAGAATCAAGCCAAAACTCATATTTATAGAACTTTGCATATAACTTCTGAAGCACCGATCTCAAATGACAAGTATGATCCTCCTCTATCTTTGAATATACTAATATATCATCAATGAACACAATCACAAAGAAGTCTAGATGGGTTGAAATACTCTATTCATCAACTCTATGAAAGCTACCGGGACATTAGTCAGCCCAAAAGACATAATCAAAAACTCATAATGGCCATAATGGGTCCAAAAAGCCGTATTAGGGATATCCAATGGTCTAATACTCAACTTATGGTACCCACACCTCAAATCGATCTTAGAGGACACGACCACTCCCTAAAGTTGGTCAAACAAATCATCTATGCAAGAAAGAGGACACTTGTTCTTGACAGTCACCTTGTTCAACTGCCTATACTCGATGCACATCCTTATAGTCCCATCCATTTTCTTTACAAAAAGAACTGGTGCACCTCAAGATGACACACTAGGGCGAATAAACTTTTTCTCAACAAGTCCTGCAACTTGTCGTTCAGCTTCTTCAACTCCACTGAAGCCATGCGATAAGGTTCAATTGAAATAGGATTAGCGCCCGACTCCAAGTCAATGGCAAAGTCAATATCCCTATACGAAGGAAGTTCAGCTGGGAAGACATTGGCAAACTCCTTAACCATGCGAATGGACTCCATGCGAGGTGATCAACACTAGTATCTCAAATGAAAGTCAAAAAAGACATACATCTCCGATCAATCATCCTTTGAGCACAAAGATAGGAGATAACTTTACTAGGATAAGATCTGTTAGTACCCATCCACACAACTCTCGGGACACCAAGAATCGCTAAGGTCACAGTCTTATCATAGAAATCTAAAATAGCATGATAAGGGGAAAGTCAATCCATTCAAAATGATCATGTATACCCAAGTATCATACCCAACTAAAGAAACCAGATAGGATCGATACACTCGATAGGGCTCACCCATGGGTGTAGAGACATGAAAAGGCATGGGCATGCAATTACAAGCCAAATCAAAAATAGATGCAAAATAGGAAGACAAATTGGAGAATGTAGATCCAAAATCAAATAACACAGGCACAGCCTCTACCTACAACATGTCCATGCCCATAGCCTCTAGCTCTGCTCTACCTCTACCCCTAGATAGGGTCCCAACGTCAACCTCAAGAGATGCCTCCCCTCTACCAATAGCTGTAGATCTAGTCCTCAATATATGCCAAACCAATACGCGACACTTAGTACTATGATAACAACCTTGCACGATAAGAAGGAATGAATAATAGAAGTTCCCTAACAGTCTTCATAGCCTCAAGAAGATAAGTACAGACGTCTCCGTACCGATCCTCGAGATTCTACTTAGACTTGGCTTGTACATGTAATACCTATGAACCTCAGGCTCTGATATCGTTGGTCACAACCTAAATTTTGGGCGTGATGACACTTATCCTTTCCTACCAGAAAAGTCAGCCTAAGCCCACTAAATACAGAAGTAAAAGAGGAAACAGTTTAAAACAAGCAATTTAAATGACAAAGCAAAAAATCTAATCATTACAAAATCCCCCACAGACTGGTTGTTATATGTACAAGCCTTCTAATACAAGATACTAAAATAAATACAAGTCTCAATCTTTGTATCTCGAATAGAACAAACTAAAAGATAAAGAGGAATAGAAAAAATAGTTGGCATCAACAGCTACCTCTCCAATTACCTCATAAAGCCTCAGATGAAAAAAGAGATAACTGAGTCACTATTCGGACTCAAAACCTATGCAAGTGTAGATAGAAAGAGTAATTACCACCGATATGATGCCCAGTAAGTGAACGACTAAGACTAAGCTAAGCTAATAAGATACACGTGCTCCTGTCATACCATCCAACCCCTCAGACTACAACATGTATAGAAATTATCTCAATCTAATAGTTCTAGCAACACCAATATATATATCTTTACAATAGTACAACTCAAGTCTCAATTGAATCACAACATTCAATAATATAGAGCAGGGGAGTATCAGGGGTAAAATACTACACAACTTTCATAGGGAAAATACGAAACCACAACCAATCAATGAAGTGCAATATAATGCAATGCTGTATCAGATGACATAATGCATGCCTGCCCTATCGATACACATCCGCTGAATCTCAGTTTAAAACCCATGGAAGGTATATCTGTCCATGTAACCTACCAAGGAGCATGTGTCCCGACCCCTCTTGCAATACCTGCCATGTAGCATGTGGCCCATCCCCTATTCATCATAAATACTGCCACAAAGTGTGTGGCCCGTCCCCTATTTCTCATTTCTTTCTCAAGTATATCGTTTCAGTAGTGCCATAAAATCAGTACAATGCAGACATAATCACAAGTATAGCAATATATAATAAAATTCATATTCACACGTAATTTATCTCAATATAGTCAAGGCATGCTATCTCAAATATATATAAGTATCATCAATCATATCACTCAATATATATTCAAATGTTCACAATAGGTCAACGACCAATTCATATTGAACACAACATGTTATATCATCTCATTTGCCATTTGTTACCCCACAATTCGTTATCAAGTTCAATTGAATATACGTAATCCCATAAACCATTTCTCATTACTCCCCCAACACATAAGACACAAATACATCATCCTACTAGCTTAAGCAAAGGTTTAAAAATTCAATTGCCTCGATTTGAAATATGAGGTTTACCCTTAAGCCTTCATTTCGAATCAAGATAATTTATTCAAATATGCAATCCCAATCAAAAAACGAGTCTATGATACCCAAATCAATATTCTGACCTGAAATACCCAAAAATTACAATTTCAAAAATGAATGGAAAATATGGATATTTTTACATGAAAAGGATCCTTGAAGTATTTGGAATCTATTAGTGAAAACGAAATTGAATTTGAACTTTAAACCAACTTAGAATCATCAAAACATTAAAATATTTATTTCTTGAGAACCCCAAGTTTTCCCCAATTTAAAATCCTCAATTAGAGCTAAGAAATCACAAATTACCAATTTTTAAAGACAAATTCGTGATAAAGAAACTTACCCCGATGATTTTCCCGAAAATCCCTCCAAGATTCGCCTCCCCCCAAGCTTCCCAAACTCCAAAAATGGTAAAATGGGGTCTAAATCACGCTAAGGGGTTTAAACACTGTTCAGGGGTAAATTTTTCCTCCGCAAACGCAGACAACTAACTCCGCAAACACAGAGGCTAACCAAAAGCCTAGCAATTAACCTCAAAAACTAATCAAACATGACTCGGGGCAACTATCAGAAAGGATAAAACAATAATTCTCCAAGAACTTCCCAAAATGACCTCCAGGGTCATTACATTAAAGGATGTTTTCTTCCTAAAAAATATGAGAAGTATTATGTTGTGTTTTATTGAGGTTACTATTTTGAAGAGAGAGTTGAGACAAAGAAAAATATTTTAATAAGTCTCCAATTTATTCACTATAATAAGAGTAATTTTATATTGAAGAAAGGTACAACGTTCTCTTGGTGAAACTTTGAACTTTTCAATTAATTTGGAGTTGTTTGAGTTATGCGACATTTTTGGGTTATTATATCCTGAAGAAAAAAAGCATGAATTATACTGATAGATCAATGGAAATTATGATGTAGTGCGCTTGAATATCTTTAAAGAGAATGAGATATTCACACATCAACTTGAATATTTATTTATTTTTGATATTTCATTTTTCAATTATAATTTACTGTATTTCATGGTATAATCACTAACATTACATCACAACAAACTAAAGTTGATTTTAAGAACTAATTAAGTTAAATTAAATGTGTGAATACATATATTTTTGTGGATGGGATCCTCTCTATTTTTCTTAAGTTCCTGTTTAGACTGGGAACAAGTGGCATAAACTAAAATTAATAATTAAAATTCAATTAACTAAAGCAAGTTCGTAATTATAATATAGAAAATTAATTCCTTCTTCTAATTAAACCGCTTGTTCCTTCCTTTTAAAGAGTATTTTAATTTATAATAACATCTTTTCACTATATTTTTAAAAATTTTAACTTTTTTTACATTTCAAAATATTAACTTAAAAATTAATTGAAAGATAGACGGTAAGTTATCAATGTAATTTTTTTTGAAGATAGATACTGTGCAGGTGCAGGACAAAAAAGAGTAGAAAGAAAGCTTTATATATATATATATATATATATATATATATATATATATATATATAAAATAACATGTAGCTATAATTGTAAATTTAATAAAATTTTTGGAAAAAAATATCTTAAATATTAATTATCTAAATTTAATGATTAGATCGTAGATATATACAAATTTATTGTAAGTTTGTTGTAGCTTTTATATAGTCAGTTGTTTATAGCAAAAAAGGCAAAAACAAATAAATAAGAAAATCTATAAGGTAGATTTTTGTGCAAAAGGATTGCCTCAAATGTTTGTTTATATAATATTTAAGAAGTGTTTACTTCAAAATTTTTTGCTTATCTGTCAAGTTTGTCTTCCCTTTCACTAAAAAAAAAAACTAGAACACCTTGCAATTAATCAAATAATCACATTTATGTTTTTTGGGAATTGAATCAATGGAGGTAGAAGAAAACAATGAAAAACTTAGCATTCTGGTGGTGGATGATAATACCAGTTGTTTTTTCACTACTGCTGCATCACTCAAAAATTCAAAATTTGAAGGTATTTATAACTTCTTTTTTTCTTTTTCTTTTTTAAAAAAATTGTGAGTGTCGCGATCCAAAATCTGGAGTTGTGATAACATCTATCCCATCCCAAATTAGGGAATTTTTTCGATTATTTTCTGGATCTGAGATTTATGTATGTTAAAACTTACATCAAATGAATTAAAGGGCTTTTTGAATTTAATTTTTAATCTTGATAAAATTAGTTTTCTTCTGTTGTACTTAGACCATTAGTGAAAACGAACGCTACTAGCTAATCTAGTCATGATACTTGTGAATTGTGATAAATTAAGTGTTTTTAAAAAATGGAGATGTAAGGAAAAACATTTTATGTATCATGAGTTGAGACGTAAGACATGATGCTTGACGTATCATGGAGTGAGACATACATGTCAAGGCATGTGTTGTGAATTTCAAAGTGATTTCTTCAAACTGGTTAAAATACATCAAATGAATTTATGAAAAACAAAATAAAAAATATGCGGACTCAAAAGAAAATGTACAAAAGCAGATTTAACAATCTGACATAATAATTTATAATAAATCTATGAAATAACACATTTTATAACCTGGGTTATATGTATCCTTAATCGAGAAGCCTATTCAATCTAATAATTAACGTAAGTACTTTCGTCTAGTTTAAGGAATTACTAATATATTTATTTTAACCACACAGTATAATAAAATCTTAATTAGCACATGTAATTAATATATATTTTCTCCGTTCCTTTTTATCATCACTTTTTGTTTTTTAAGAGTCAAACGATATGAAAATTGATCAAAATTATAAAATGTATTTTTCATCATACTGATATGATAAAATTGTAATATATATATATTACATTTTGTATGTATAGTTTATGAATATTAAATTTTTTATTTTAAAATATCTAATTAATGCTTGGTTTAATTCAGTTATGACAGTGAAGAGCGCAAAAATTGCTTTGGATGTCCTTCGGAGCAGTGGCATCTCATTTGATTTTGTGCTCACAAATGTCCATATGCCTGAAATGGATGGCTTTCAACTTCAACAAGAGATAGCCAAAGAATTTGGCATTCCTGTTGGCTGTGAGTTTATAATTATTTATATTCTTCATGAAACCAAAAATATATTATATTATATATATTTAAGAAAAAAAATAATTCTTTGTTGATAACTCTCGACTGACAAAGATTCAAATAATATATTATATATGAAATAACGACTAACCCTAAAAATACTATTGATGATTGCTGGGAAGGAATTAAACATATGTGAATAGGGATTTACTTCCAAATAAAGGTATACTTCATCATTATTAAGTGTTTAATTACTTCAATGCTCATTCAATTCTAACATAATTTTTTAATCCAAATCTTGAAATCACTTCAAGAATTTCAACTTCTTCAATGGTAAAATAAGTTTTTGAACCTGAAGTACTCAAATCAACTTCAATGAAGATCAATCTTTATACTCAAGCTCCCTAACAATATAGAACAAGTTTCAATCTCATTGAAACACTTTCAATCAACAGAATTTGATCTTAATTTTGGACTTCAAAACTCAACTCAAGCTATTCAATAAAAATTAAATTTTCAAGTCATTTCAAGAATGTTATTTTTTTTTTAACAAAGAGTGATTCAAATGATGCACCAACAAACTATCAACAAAAATCCACAATCAAATAAATCTCAAAATTAACCAAATATTTTACAAAGATAATTTTTCAACAAACTTGGACGGACATTTTTGTTGTTATTTAGATTATTTATTTATGATTTTTATGTGATTTTGATTTTGAATTTAAAATCAAAACTTAAACAATGACTATAGAGGTAACCAATATCCTAGTTGTGATACCAAATGAGAGCTCTTAACCTAAAGAGATTCAAATAAGGAGTTATATATGAAATTACTCACCCAAAAAACCACCATCAAAGATTGATGGAAGAAATTAAAGATATGAGAAATAGGAATTAGAGTCAGAGTTATCAAGCACCAAACAACAAATTAAGTGAACACATTAATGAGTTAGCAATAATCACTTCCAAGATAGCTAGTAAGAAGGGGTGAATCAAATTAAATGGAAACAACTAATAACATCAAGAACAATCAAAAGAGAATGACATTAAATTAAAGAAACAGTGCATAAAAAGAAGGAAGAGAACTCATACACGAATCACCTAGTTATGGTGTAATTCAAGAAAGATTGTAGTAGCGAACTAAGCTAACCCTAATCTAAGCTAACACGAGTATTCCACACTCTAAGAAACTATCTCATCATTCATCAAATTTACCCTTCCAAGAGTCGAAACAAAGTGCATTTATGCTAGGCCGAAAAAAAAGTAACAAAAGTCCTTCCTTTGTATGGTTATCACTTATGTTTGTATATTTTCCAGAGAAGGTTTTGTTCTTTTAAGTGTGTCAAAACTAAGGAATTTTAGTCTCCCATAAATATTTTACAAACTCTTGCTATTAATTTTAACAGGAATTATGAGAAAAAAGAAGAAGATATAATTAGAAATACCAGGTTTACTCCATTAAATCTAAGAAATTACAATATCAAAAATTACGCGACACTAAAAGTGTACCAACAATTTAAAAAATTGTATCTCCAAATGAGAGTTTCCATTAAACCTTTTATTTTCATATTTTTTATTAAATCTTATAATCCTAGAGTTTTTAAATACTTAACATATATCAATAATGCTCATTTTTAATTAATTTAAAGGGGCAAAACTATTTAGGGGTAAATTCAAGAAACTTTTAATTTGTTATTTTCTCATAACCCCATCCCTTTTACTTTATTTTGCTGACTTAAATATATGTTATTGAATGTGATCACCAGTTATGTCAGATGATGAAAATGAAAGCACAACTTTGAAAGGACTTGACAATGGAGCTGTTTTCTTCATACTGAAGCCCATAACACAAGATAATATACATTATTTATGGGAATATGCAACCTCCTTGCGAAAGAAGAAGCATACAAGCAAACAAGTTGTTAATCAAGAATTTCAAGAAAATACTAGTGAGAAAATCTCCAATGAAGTAATTTATATTGAATCTTCGTCGTCGGTCAGGGAGAGGAACAAGTCCACCAGGAAATATGAAGAGGGTGAAAATGAAGACAATTCATCTCTACTATCAAAGAAGAGTAGACTTGTTTGGACAAATTTCCTTCACAACAAATTCTTGGAAGCCGTTACAAAACTTGGTGTTAAGGGTAAGTCTTCCCAAACATATATAACTGTACAATATGAGGTCAATATTCAAATATTATCTATATGTAAGCCGCCTTAAAATATTTGATTTTAAAAATAAGACTGGTAAAATGTGACAGAGAGTGGCAGAGACAGACTCCCCTTAGTCTTTACAAATGTTTAGTTTTGTATATTTTGACGTCTCGTAAAATTTCTGCCTCCATCACTGGTGGTATATATTTTGATTGAGTAAAACAAGGAGATTAACATGATATTGGTAACAAATGTATTTTTATTGTTTTTGATTTATGACTATTTTTCTTTCTGCAGAAGCTAATCCGACCAAAATTCTTGAACTCATGAATATCCCTGAATTGACTAGATCAAACATTGCCAGCCATTTGCAGGTTTAATTTATTTTGATATTTATATTTTTTTTTATCAATCTCTTTATACTTTTTAAAAGTTACGATATTTGTCTTTTTAGAAATCTATACGATATTATGTTTGAGCTAAAAAGAGAAAAGTAAGAAATACTAATTGAGTATAGAGTTAATGGTGTTTTATAATAAATAAATAAGCATAAGCATAATGATTAAATTTCATTTCATTTATAATAATCAAAACTACTCCATTTGTTACAAGTGAAAGAAAAATTGAGATATAACTGTGTAAACATATTTCAAAGTAGATTATAAAAAAGAGAATTAATAAAAGTAGAGGTATATTTATAAAACAATTTTAAAAAGTTATATATTTATAGAGTAAATGAATTTAAAGTTATAATTAAGAAAATATTTATCAATAACAATAAAAACTCATTTATCTATATAGACAATAAAAAAAAAGTGAAACTAAATATCATGCTCCGAGTCTACGCCCCGGACGTGGCCGACACTCATAATCACTACTTGTCCCAAACAAACCCTTGATTTGACATGTTATAAGATTAAATACTAAATAATGAAAAAATAGTGAATAATAATAATGCGCTAAACTGTTGAAAGTTTAAAATAGTCTTTTATAATAAAAGAAAACTAAAACATCTGGAGCAAATATTTTTAAAATAGTCTATATCTAATGAAGCCTCTAATAACTGAATTGAATGTGTCTATCAGGACAAGACCCAAGACTGCCTAAAAGCTAAATGTCTGAGACTGAACTATAAATTGTTGAATCATATCTGAAGTCCTCTAGACACGAGGAGGATTCACCACAAGCTGAGAGTGAAGAAACTTAATTGAACATCTACCTATGAGGCTAAATTTGACCGCTTGAATCTACTTCATAAAATGATATAGCGCAAAATAGTATAAATACATGGAATATATTGATATGTAAAGTAAAGACTGAGTACAATATAAAAATACTACAAATGAAAGGGGCTGTAAATTTGAGCAAGAACAATAAACATGCAATAATTGAAGGACTAAGAGTCAAACTAAAGACATATGAGAAAATAATATAAAATTTTCCACTTAGCCTACTCACCTGAATTCACTTTTAAAAAGTCCTACAATTTCCTTTTAATGTCTTAGGTAATAAAAAATAAAATTAAAGCTTAGACATTAACCCTAATCCTTTACAGGATTTTTCTAGACATCACTTTACGTAGATTTTGTCTAAGACTAGTTAGTCTGAAATTTTCAAGTCACTTTTCCAAAAAGTTCTATAAACTAAATCTTTTCACCATTGACATTCCCATTACGATTAGAGGGATCGTTACAATAGATACTAATTTATCCATCACTCTTTTCCAAGCGATCAAGCAAAGGAAAACTAGGCTTAAGTCAGAAATAGCATAGTACCTGAACCCTCAAACAAGTGAAAGTACTTTTTCCACATGTCCTTCTCTGTTTTTCAAGTGGCCTCCTCAATCGGATGATGCTTTCATTGTACTTTTACTGATCTGATCTCTTTAGTTCTAAACTTATGAACATCACGATCAAGAATTGCAATCGACTCCTCCTCGTACTGAAGATCTTGTCCAACAATATTGAGTCCCACTTAATAATGTAAATCCCCATTTTCATGGTACCTTTTCAACATGTACACATGGAACACTGGATGAACCCTAAATAAGTTAGGCAGTAGAGCCAACCTGTAAGCCACTATCCCAAAACTGTCAAGAATATCAAGTAGACCAATGTAGCGAGGGCTAAGCTTATCCTTTTTACCAAACTTCATGACTCCCTTTATGGGTGACACCTTCAATAGCACACCAATTTGAAATGTCATATCTCTTACCTTGCGATCTATATACTCTTTATGTCTGCCCTAGGTTGCCAAAAGCTTGGATTGAATACCCTACTTTTTCCTGAGCTTCCCTTACCAAGTCAACTTTTAAAGGTTTCACATTTACAATCTCAGACCATCCTATGGTCAATCTATACCCCTCTATAAAGTTCTTCAAAAAGTTTCATATCAATGCTGGAGTGACAACAATTATTATAAGAGAACTCACACAAGGGTAAGAACTGATCCCAATGGCTCCTAATGTCAATCACACATGCTCTTAGCATGTCCTCTAACACTTGAATCGTTCTCTCTAACTGACTATCGGTCTATGGATGAAAAGCTATACTTGCCTTGGTAGTGTCCCTTATTGAGTTTCACCCTTTGCGGGTGTTACTATTCTTCTGCCCCTTCCCCAACCTCTACCTCGGCCTCAGCCTCAACTTTACCTCGTGTTACTGGCTCTGCCACTAGAGCTACTATCTTGGCGCTGTTACATCTTCTATCAACCATCTGAGAACATAAGAGTGAAGGAAGTTAAATACCAATTGGATCGCCAGATACCAATTGTTATGTGTAATCAAGTTATAGCATGATAAAGGGAAGAAGAGAGAGTTTTCCTTAAGTCATATAGCCTCTTGAAGAAAAGTATAGATGTCTCTGTACCGTTCCACAAGACTCTTCTAGACTCATTTTGATACAAAGAGATCAATAAACCTAGGGCTTTAATACCAACTTTATCACAACCCTGACCCCCCATGTGACACCCACACTAACTCTCTGATGGGACAACCATTTACTTACCAAACTAAACCCAGAAACACTACTTTTATGAACCAAGTCATGCAATAAGACAAATTAAAAAGCAGTTTAAATTAAATAAAGGATCAAGTACCCATAAACTCAATCACGTGTAACAAAACATTACAGAATTAAACTCCCTAAAACCTTAAAGTCATTGTCAAAAACTCTAACAAAGTCTAGAATAGAAGTGATGCAACACCAAATAATAACAACAAACTAATATCTATGAAAGGTGTGAGTCCAAAAAGATGTATAAAGAAATAGAGAAGAATCCATGGTAGCCCAGAAGAACTATCTCACCCTTAGATTCGAGTAGTGGAAGTTTCACAGTTGAGGTCTCTCAACATCGATCTGTATATGCCCTATAAGTAACAAAAATAGAGTAAGTGCAAAATTACTACACACACAGTGTGTTGCTAGGATTACACGACTAGTTTCAGTATATGAAATACGAAAAAAACAATCACAACTTAGTAAATCACATAATACACAATTACATCAGAATTATAGCAATACCCGGGCTCCCAGTCCTTACAATTGAATTAATAAACACAATAAGAATTATCAATCACAACAAAACAACCAAATTTGATTCTTGCATGGATCTCACACAAAATGTTAATGTACCGGTGTGGTACCCGATCCTAGTCATAGTTAGTGTACCGGCATGGTACTCGATCCTACCAGAAAATCACATATTGCAATCACAACCACAATAAATAGAAATCACACTTGTACAACGAAATAAACACATTTATTGCATTCAATTGATCACAATTATCATTTCAACTCGTGTTATTTCCTTTCCCTAAACATATATCATCCATGTAATACTAACGTAGTACTTAACAAGCACATATAACAAAAACAAGAAAAACACAATCATCACCTACTTCGAAATTAGACGGAATGCTCAAAAGGACTCGGGCTTTCCCTTTTTGAAGTGCCTTCACTTGTTCTTAATTTAAAACAAATACAAAATGCAGCAATCAATGAACAATGGCCTAAAAATATTGGGATTCTACTCAAATCTAACCCTTGACCAATTTCAAGATCAGCCCACCCAACTAGGGCTTTTTCCACCATTAATTCAGGTTAAAAACCCTCTCCTAAGTTAATCCCCAAAGATTCTAAGGTCCAAGGATTGAATTACAAGGTAGAGGAGTAATTAAAGGTAGGGGAGTAATTAACTTACCTTTATCAAAGAAATTGATGGAAAACTAAAGAAAATTATCCTAAGTCACCTCTTTCTCTCCCGAAGTTGCAAAAATAAAAAAAAAATTTGAAATATTTTTGTATTAAATCCGCAACTGTCCTGCTATAGTGGCCCTGTCATAGTGGAATTTTACCCGCCATAGAGGCTTTTATGGAGTCTGAAACTTGGAAATTCTCCCCAAACTCCCACTTTGCAACAAACCCTTAAACCTTGATCTTCTAATATAACCCTTTCACGTCAAATTTGATTCCAGAAGTTCTACTCACCTGAATTCACTTTCAAAAATCCCTACGAATTTCTTAACGTCTTAGCTAATAGAAAATCAAACCCAAGCTTAGAGATTAACCCCAATCTTTTTCCGAATTGCTCTGGACCTCACCTTGCTAAAATTTTGTTGAGATCAAGTTACTTCCCAAAAATTTTTCTAGACCAAATCTTTTCAGCATTGACTTTTCCATAACCACCGGAGGGGTCATTACAGGTATAGAACATGACAAATTGTGGATCCAAAACTGAGCCTCTTGGGGTGAGCCTCAGTTCAAAACTTGTTATGTAAATTGTACTGCTGGTGTCTAAGCTTAAAATATGTTCTTTAAACTCTACTACTGGAGCCTAACCTCAAAATCTGTTCTACTAAACTGCACTGGTGATGAACCTGGCGCTCTAAATCACGAAAAACATACTACTGAATATAGATTTTATACAAACATATATTTTATCATCATTTTGTTCGACATTCATGGAAGATTGGTGAAAATTCATGAACATTCTTTAAAAACTCACAGAATAAGATTATGTTTTACAATACATAAAGAAATCATGTAAAAGTTCATGTGATGAAAGTATTTGCAAGAATTATACTTTAATGGAAGATTTCATAAGGATACATCAATAATCAAAGATACATCAAGAACATCAAGAATTGAAGGTTCAAAGCAAGAATCCTAGTTTAACTTCAAGTAACAAGAGATTTTAAAGATCATGGACACGGGAATGAGCGAATTTCCACACTAAATCTTTACATACATGAAAGAAGACAATCACCTTCAATGGAGGACTTGCTGTATACTTGTTGAAACCCTACGCTTAACTCTGAAGAGACTTCCTACATCTTAGAGTTTTTAGAAGAGTGAATGAGAGAATAAAAGATTTCATCAGACTATATTATGCATGAGGGACCTAAAACTGTATAGAAAAAATATCATAGTACCCTTAAGTACTTAACAAGGTAGGAGAAGAATTTTACGTTAGAAAGAGAGAGTGGGAGGTAGGGGGGTCGCCAATGCGCTAGGGTGGATCCGCGATGTGCCCCCCCATCACTTAATGACTGCTATTTTTGGTTCTCTGGGGTTTGGGAATAGGTGCAATGTAAAGTCCTTCACACACGGCACACGGTCCCTGTTTACGTTAAAAATTCCCACAAAGTTATCAGTACGTATTCCAAATGATTTTCAATCATTCTAAGGGTCTAATGACTTATTTTTTGAGCTAAAAAGGACATTTAAGACCATAATAAATAAATTTTGGATGTTACACTTAAATATACTCACGCGCATGCAAGCACATACACATGTATACATACTTAATGCATGTAGTATTGGAATAGTGTTAGATTTTATAACAAATTAGTATAAAGATTATTCTACTTGTATCAATGATTTTGAATAAACAATTATAATAAAATATAAAATAATTAAACTATGGGTAAAATATCAAGGTTAGAACAATAAAATGTTAAGGGTAAAATACTATGGCGTGAAATAAGGGGGGGGGGGGGGGTAGAGGGGGATGGTTAGAGAATGTCGATTATTCAAAATTGATGAGGAATTTGATTTTTAAGAAAACCTTTTGAGTGAAAATGATTTTCCACCCATTAAGATATTGTAACATTTCTTAAATGGAACTCAATCCTCCTTAAATGAGATATTGAGTATTTTCTTGAATAAAAGTCATCAAATTTGAAAGTTGTTGTTATATTACTACATGCTCATGTTATAAACTCCTTCATAGAACAAATTTAAAAAGTTAGATAAATCTAATGCGGAAATTTGCTTTAAGCAATCAGTTGCATCATTATTTTTCTTTATTATTAGAACTAAGTACTTGCATACTTTGCAGAAATATCGTATTAGCTTGCAAAAAGATGCTAGAGATTCAGAGTTGATTTTGAATTCGAGTAAAATCACATTTGATGATGCTAATCAATTGTCTAAAAGGAAAGCAGCAGGCAATATTTCAACTTTAGCTCCACAACTTATGACAAGAAATTTGAACTATGTTAGTCATGATACAGAGGCTGATCTTCAAGACTTCCAGTCTGATAAAAAAGATAAAGAATTTGCAAAGATATCAACTCGGCATCTTAATCAGAAGCCGTGTAATGTGGTACGTACATCTGAGTTTTTTTTTTATTCTTATTTGTTTTCTAGTATTCTTTATGCTTGAAAAGTTTGTCTTTCTAACGTAAATATTTGATGATCTTTAGTGTATATTTTACTGCACATACCTAACACATTGTAGGAAAACAAGAATGAGAAGGGGACAACTCTTAGCTTAATTAATGGTATTAATCAGTACCAATAAGTTTATTTTTCGTGGACTAAGAGGAAAGTTTAAATGATATTTTCTTAACTTCACCATCAAGGATTTCTTATATACTTTGCTTTATCATAAAATATCATGTTCCGAAAATGCAATTTACAATTTAAGCGAATTAAGCAAATTCAAACATACTATCATTTTGTTTCTTTACTTTCTGTTATTTTTGTCCAATTTCTATTTCTCAGGTCAATGAGTGGAGATGGTTGTATATTTTGAGATGAAAAGGTTCTCAAAAGAATTGGATAATTAATTTTAATTTTGTAGTTTCTTACATATTTTTCATAATATAAATGATCAATTTTTGTGATATGCATGCAAGGTTAAATTTATTTTAAATAAATAATACAATAATGAAAATCAAAATTACACCATAACCTGCAAACAAATAGTGAAAATAATTGTCAACAAAAATACTTACAACTTTTGATGTCTTATTTCACTGTGCAACAAGGAGATTATGGAACTTTTACTACAGAGGAATGTTCATTCCTCCATAATGTTTTTGTGACGATCCGAATCCGGATGTGATGATACTTATCCATTCTCATCGGACAAGTCAGCCTAAACCCAACAATTGTATAAAATAATGCGGAACAGTTTAAAATAGATAGAAAATAGACAAAACCAAAAATCTTAATTAACTACAATAGCCCCAAAGGACTGGTTGTCACATGTACAAGTCTCTAATACAACGATAATGAAGATAAATACAAGTCTCAAAATCTTTGTCACTCGAATAGAAAAAGGTAAAAATAAAGAGGAACAAGGAAGATCGCCGATATCAACAGCTACCTCTCAAGTCTCCGTGTAAGCCTCGGAGTCCGGGATCGAAACCTACACAAGTGTAGATAGCAAGGAGTGAGTGTCACCGACACAGTACCCAACAAGCGAACAATTAAGACTAAGCTAAGCTAATAGAATGCAAGTACTCCTGCCATACCAACAGAACCCCTCAAACTACAACTTGCATAGAGAGTTCTAACGGCATAAGAATACATATATCATCAACAGTACAACTCAAGTCTCAGTCAAAACACACCAATCAATAGTATAAGCCACGGGAAAAGCAGGGGTAAACATAGCCCACAAATGGCAAAAGATGTATGATGCAATGTAATGCAATGCAATGTCATGTATAGTGATGCATATATGCCTTAATGATATACATCCGCTGACTAGCAGGCCAGAACCCATGAGGGCCACACATGGACCATGTATCCCTCAGAACCATTTCCCTTCGGTATAAAAATTAATTGCCGGAACCATTTTCCTTCGGCATAATTCTCAAATCAATTCCATCTCAATATATTGGAACCAATACAAATAGGAAATGTTCGTGTAAATCACAATAACAAAATTATATCAAGAAGAAGTCATAACTCATATCACAACAATCTATTCACATATCCACAATTAGTCAAAGGCTTAATCATATCGAACACATCATTATAACACATCAAATTTGCCATTTATTACCCCATTTCTTCGTTATCAAGTTCAATCACATAGTCAAATAGTCTCAAACTATTTTCCATTACTTCCCAACATATAAAGCAAGAATACAAGATAATACAAGCTTAAACGAAGGTTTAGAAGTTCACTTGCCTCGAATTTAACCCCAACTACTCCGAAATCTGAGCCTTGCTCTTACGCCGATACTCTGAATCAATAAAATCTATTCAAGTATGAAATCCCAATGTGAACACGAGTTCAGCAACACCCAATTCATAATTTTTGAAATTCGAGCTGAAATCGATCCAAAACCCAATTTCAAAAATTAATGGCAAATCTAGAAATTTTTATACGAAAATATTCCTTGAAGCATTTGAAAACTATTAACGAAAACCGTTTCGAATTTGGACTAAAAAACTGCTCACAATCATTTAATCAAATTTTTGAAGTTCTTGAAAAATCTCCAAATTCAAGATTTAAAATCATGAATTAAAGACCAAAATCAGTGTATAATCAATGAGTAATGGAAGATATATGTTCAAAATACTTATCCACAAGATTCCCCATGAAAATTCTCATTGAAATCACCTATCTCGAGCTTCTCAAGTCCAAGAATGGAGGAAAAAAGGCTAAACCCCGACTTTGGTGAAAAGTTACTATTCAGGTAAACTTATTCTCTTCAATCGCGGCCAGAGGCCTGCGAACGTGGAGGTCAAGGGTCAAAGGGTATCCTGATCACGACCCATCTTCAGCGAATGCGAAGGTCTATGGAACTAACCCTTCGCAAAAGCAGTCAACCCTTTGCGGACGCCAAAATCAACCAAAATATTCCTTAGTGAATTGGGCAAAAACTTGAACTACGTACATACATACTTTTAAAAAAGGGTAAAGCCAACAAACATATACCCCTCACGAATGCGGCCATGGTGTCCGCGAATGCGAAGAGCATTGCACCAGATGACAGAACAACCAACTCAAATTACAAAACCTCTGATTGAACCCTCGGAATTCATTCGGAATTCCGTATACACAAACCTTATATACTATCATACTAAAATCAACGATCCAGACTCAATGAAATTATCAGAATTTGAATTTGATGTCTCCTTGATTCGGAATACGATAAGGCGCAACTAAACTAATTTCAAGCCTCAAAATACCAAAACGAGCTCGGGACCTCCAAAAATTCAACCAAGACCACTTGTAGATCTAAAATCATCCCCGAAATTTAATGGAGTCATCAAAAATCTATTCTGAGCACCGAATCTCCAAATGTTGACCAAAGTCAACTCTATAATCAAAATTTCAAGAATTTTCAACTTAGGACCTCAAATCTTTGTTACAACTCCAAATCTAATTCCGTCAATTCTCCTAAACCAAATTCCATATTCCGGAGCTGATGGAATCGACATAATTCAATGACGAGACTCGTAGCTGTGATTGGTTTCAAATACCAATTTTGAACACTTTAAGCCTTTAGAAATTTTAAAACTAAATTCCATCTTCCGGAGCTGATGGAATCGACATAATTCAATTTCGAGACTCGTAGCTCCGGCTAGTTTCAAATACCACTTTTGAACACTTTAAGCCTTTAGAAATTTCAAAACTTCCAAAACTCAATTTTTCAAAGAATTTCCCAAAACTAACACTCAACACTGATAAAAAGATGACTTGTAACGAGTATCGGGAGAGGTAAAATGATCATTTTGCAAATATTTCCAAAAATAACCTTCAGGGTCATTATAGGTTTCCTGAATCAGGAACTTGAGGTAGCTTCTCATAGACATGTGTTTGTTCGATCATACAATATTCTATTTTGAAAGTACAATTTCTGGAGTTGAATGAATTAAGAAAGTTCGTATATTCTTTTTAAGCATTTCTCTAGTTAATGAGTGAAGATGATTGTATATTTTGGGGTGAAAGGGTTCAATTTGGCTGGTTAATTTTCAATAAAGTTACTTTTTTATTATAAGTAAAGTTAAACATATATGAAATACAGATAACTCAACAATGAAAATCAAATTATAGCATAACATGAGAATGTGAAAATATTGTTAACAAATATGCTTAAAATTTTTGATGTCTTATTACAATGTGTACTAGAAAATTATGGAGATATTACTACAGAATAAAGATCATTCTATCTCCATAATGTTTCCCCGAATGCAAAATCTGAGGTAGTTTTCATACACCTATGTTTGATCACAAAATATTATATTTTGAAAATATAGTTACAGGCTTAAGATAATTAAGAAAGTTTATATAAACTATGATTTTTCTCTACACTTTGTATTATGTTCACCCCCTTTCTTTCCCCTGTTTAATCAGTAGAGATGGTTATATATTTTGAGGTGAAAGTGTTCTCAAATAATTTGGCTAGCTTATTTTTAATTGAATTGTTTCTTACATTTTTGTACAACACAAACGACAAACTTTGGTTATATGAAAGGTTAAATTTGTGTTGTATAAGATAATCCATTAAGGAAAGTAAAAACTATACCATAATATGTGAATACATAGTGAAAATAATTATTACTAAATTTTCTTAAAATTTTCAGTGTCTTATTTAACCATGCAACAACGAAATTACACAGGTATTACTAAATAAGATGTATAGTTCCTTCTCCATTAGGGCTGTACAGGGCAAACCGATAAACCGCACCAAACCGACAAATCGAACCAAACCGGAAAAAAAACCCGACTAGTGGTTTGGTTTGACTTGGTTTGGTGTTTGGAAAAAAAACCCGACCATTATAGGGTTGGTTTGGTTTTAACTAAAAAAAGTCAAATCGAACCCAAACCAACCCGATTATAGATATACTACTTTTAAATTATGTTATACATAAAAATATTTATTAAAATATAATTTATAAAAAAAATTTAATTTTTTTTTATAATTTTTGTTTTTTTTCTTACATTTAGATTTGGATTTGAGAAGCTCATCTAAATAATATACAAAAAAAGCTCATCTTATAAAGTTATATTATAAAGTTAAAACTTCAAACATTGTTCTGCCTCCATCTTATATGTTGATATTTTGTACTAGAACTCTTTTTAAGAAGTACTGCTCTATTTTTTTATTAGATACTATGAAAAACCCGAGAAACCCAAAAAAACCCGAAAAAACCGAAAAACCCGAAAAAACCCAAAAAATCCGAGAAAAATTGATATCGAAAAACCCGTCTTTTATTGGTTTGATTTGGTTTATAGATTTAATAACCCGACACAAATGGTTTGGTTTGGTTTGTAAAAAATCTGAACCAACCCGGTCCATGTACACCCCTATTCTCCATTATGATCCCCCAAATTTGGAACATGAAGTAGTTTCTCATTAACCTATATTTGATCATAGAAAATTATATTTTGAAAATGTAATTTACTGTGTTAAGAGAATTAAGAATGTTTGTACACACTATCATTCTCCTCTGCTCTATTGTTCGTTTTTCCCACTTCCCCTTGCCAAGTTAATTAGTGGTGATGATAGTGGGTTGCAAATAATTTGGTTTGGTAATTTTTAATTTACTTGTTTCTTATTTTTGTAGAACATATATGATCGACTTTGTTATATGAATAATTAAATATCTGATAAAATAATTCAATATTAACTATCAAAGTTCCATCATAACTTGCGAATAAATAGCATAAAATTAATTATCATTAAATCTGCTTACAATTTTTGATATCTTATTTTACTATGTAGCAAGGAAATCATGAAGGTATTACTGCAAAGGAAAGACCATTTCATCTTGGAAATATTCTTCCGAATTCGGAATCTGAGGTAGTTTTTCATATATCAGTCTTATATTCTGAAGATTTAATCACAAAATTAAACAAATTAAGAATGTTTGGGCACACTATCATTTTTCTCTACACCAGTTATTTTTTCTACCCACTTTCATTCCCCAGATAATTAGTTGAGATGGTTTTGTACTTTTAGGTGATAGATGTTTTAAAATAATATCATTGATTAATTTTTAATTTACTTTTTTCTTACTTTTTGTGGTATACAAATGAGAAACTTTTGTTATATAAATGGTTAAATATATGTTCATCCAGATAATTCAAAATTAAAGATCAAAATTATATCTAACTTGCGAATAAATAGTGTTAAAATAATTATCATGAAATGTACTTACAGCAATTAGTATCTTATTTCACTATGTAGCAAAATATTTACGGTAGTATTACTGTTGAAAGATCTTTCCATCTCCGTATTATTCTCCCAAATTCGAAATTTGATGTAGTTTTTCATATACCTATGTTAGGTCATAGAATATTACATTCTAAAAATATACTTATAGAGTTAATATAATTAAGAAAGGTTGTACACACTATTATTTTTCTCTTTACTATCTGTCCTTTTTACCCACTTTTCCTCCACTAGTTAATTAGTGGAGATGATTAATTTGATATAAACGAGTTCACAAATAATTTGGCTTATAAATTTTCAATTTAGTTGTTTCTAACATTTTTGTAGAACACAAATTATTGACCTTTGTTATATGAAAGGTTAATTTCTGTTTAAGATATTTTAATAATGAATCTCAAAACTATATCAAAATTTGTGAATACATAATAAAATTATTTGCCAAAAAATATTCTTACAAACTTTTGATTCTTATTTCACTGTGTAGCAAAAAAAATTATGAATATGTTATTACAGAGGGAGAATCATTTTCAACACCTTTATAATCCCCAAAATTGTAAACTTGGGATAGTTTCTCATGTATCTATGTTGAGTCATAAAGAATTGTAGCCTAAAGATATTATTTACAGTGAAATGGGGGGTTAAAAATATTATCATAAAGAATTGTAGCCTAAATGGGGGGTTAAAAAAAAAAAAAAAAAAAAAAAAAAAAAAAAAAGATATTATTTACATAATTAAGCAAATTAAGAAGTTTGTAGACACTATCATTTTTCTATACTCTGTCTGCTTCTTTATTTTTTTTACCGACTTTCACTCCCCTAATTAATTAGTGGAGATATAGTTTATTTTTAGATAAATCAGTTCAAAATAAAGCAGTTTCTTATTATTTTTATAGAAAACAAATGATTGAGCTTTGTTATATGAAAATTAAATGTGTGTTGTATAAAATAATTCAATAATGAAACTCAAAATTAGATCATAACTTGTGAATACTAAGTGAAAATATTTTTCAGTAAATATGCTTATAATTTTTGATGTCTTATTTCACTATGCAGCAAAGAAACTATGAAGGTGCTACTACAAAGGAGACATTGTTCCAGCATTATTATGTTCCCCCAAATTCGAAACTTGAGGTAGCTTTTTCATATACTTCCCTTTGGTCAATGAGCATTATATTTTGAAAATATAATTACAAAGTTAAGAGAATTGAGAAAATTTGTACAAACTATGATTTTTTTTTTAATAAAAGATAATTAAATAATGAAATTCAAAACTATATTACTTTTAGCAAAAATGCTTACAATTTCTAATGTCTTATTTCACTGTGCAGCTAGGAGATTATAGAAGTTTTACTGCAGAGAAATGTTCATTCCTCCCTAATGTTTTCTTGAATCGTCAACTTGAGGTAGTTTCTCATATACATGTATTTGTTAGATCATAGAGCATGATGTTTCGAAAGTGCAATTTTCAAAGTTGAACGAATTATGCTAGTTCATATATACTATTATTTTTCTCTTAAATTTATATTCCTTTTGAAAGAAATGTATACCACCTATTTAATATAAGAACCTGGTTCTTGTAATACTTTAAGTGAAACACGTAACACAAAAAAAACACAATCGTTTATCGTGAAAAATATTTTTGTTCAAAGAAAGAATAACCACAACCTCCAACGTGTAGGATTTTCAACAATTTCTCACTAACTTCAAAGAACGATTTCAAATTACAACTCTATAATCTCAGAGACTAACTCTAGTAACTCAACTCGAACAATTAACTCTAACCTTATCTCTACTCTACAAGAAGTCACAACAACTTCTTGTAACAAATCTCACAGACTCACTTTCAAACTTAGAACTATTGCAACTCAATAACGAATCCAAGTCACAAGCAATAAACTTAGTTCAGAAGAAAAACCTAAATGTAGTTCTTCTTTCTTTTGTTGTTGTATTCTCCCTCTGCCGATTCTTGCCTTTTACTGCAAACAACGATATTCAGTATGTGCAAAAGCAATTGCCTCATTATGAAACTTCTCTTTTTATAGTCGCCCTGCTTTGTGCGTCTGAAAAAACCTAGTTGAGTCCTACAAGGAAAGTAGTTCCTCAATAAGTAGGCTTTTCCTTTTATAGAACCTTACACATATTCTAACTCTATTGTCACGTGCCTTCTCTTCTTACTTCACTCTGTAAAACCTTTAGAACCTTATCCACTTTGTCAATCATCAAAACTGTTTTTACTGAATATTGACATGGCATAAATTTCCCCCTTTTTGATGATGTCAATCTATGAGCCCCTAATATATTGATCAATATATAACCAAACAAACATACCAAATAATATCTTCTCCCTTTTGGCATCATTAAAAGAATAATAAGAGTGTCCATTTATCAAGAAAAGTTGAAATAAAAACTCATAGCCACTGGGGTAAAACTACCACAAGAATGATGATAACCCAAGAAGCCATCAACCTAAGGATATTAGCCATCCAAACCTACACAAAGAGAAACTAAAACACAAATGACAAAGTAGACATGATAAAGAGAACACTGCATTTAAGACCCAAGGACACCAACATAGTCATCGTGACAATGTAATAAAAAAATATCCAGAATATGAACAAAAAAAAAAATGAACCAGTTCATCACAAGAGAGACTAGGGGAAAAATTAGGATAGGGAGCAAAAGAGGAAGAGGGCTTGTCAAGGAATTGTAGCAGCCTATCCATGCGAGCATTATTGTCCCATTGTTGTGGGGAATTTGATCCTTCAACTAAGCAAACTCACTCCTAGAACCTTGAAGCTCCACCTTCAGAGCTAAAATTTCATTCTACATCAATGTGTTTTGTTCCCCAGAAGCGTTAAGATTAGAAAGAAACTGGGTAACAGAGCTAGTAGACTTAGGACCATGTACACCTTGAGGTGTTACTGTGGGTAGACAATCACACTCAACAATAGTGTTTTTGTCGATTGTGTCCTTCTTGATTTCCTTGCGCCCTTACCCCAATGGCACATTGTAAGCACTAAAAAAAATGATTAACAAATTTTCATACGCCAACTGATGAGGACCAAGTTTTGGCTCTACAATCCTAGCCATGTGCTTAATCATAAGAGCAAGTAAGTTGATAGGTTCCTCCTGATCAAGAGCAATTGCAATGCCATATCCTTATATGCCACCTCATGAAAACATTCCCCCTTAGGGACTATCCCCTTATGCAGTACCTCAAATAAAATTTGTGAAAGGACTTCATCGCTTTCTTCACCTTCCTGGGCCTCACATTCACCCTCCCTTAGGCAAACTTTGAAGTGAGCAAGAAGTTCTTATCCTTATGTGACACATACTCAGCCAACCCAATAGTAGAAACATGTAGAATCTCCCCCAACTTGGTTCAATCAAACAAAATCTCATCCCCCCCACCCCCACCCCCAAACAAATGAACTCAATACACTTTTCTCTAACACTTCCAGATTAGTATAAAATTTTATGACCTCATTTTCATGCATCCACAATGAAGTATTTAAGAACAAATACACCCATCCCTGAAAGCTCAACTTCTTAAGGAGTTCTTAAACTGTTGCCTCACATTGGGATCAACCACCCTCCCTTTTAGTGTAGCCTTGGAGGAAAAATACAGTTTCTTTCTATGGCTAAAAATTTAGCCAGGTTTTTGTTCATCTTAATAGTAGAAGAGGTGGGGTCAGAGGAGACAAACACATGGTCCTCCGATGGAATAGAGTCCACATAAATAGGGCCAGTCGAAGATCGAATAGGTGACTTACCCCTAGTTTGAAGATGGTTGTGACTAGATTCAGCTGACTAATCTAGAGACGCCAGCTATTTTCTATGAGTGAATGGAGTATGAGGATCAATTATTTTGATTGTGATGTGCTTATTAGGCGCTTTGAGGCAATGGGAAAAAGTTGACTTAGAGGTGCATCATCATTTGAAATAAAAGAAGGATGAGAAGGTGATTAGGTGGTGGAAGATAAGCTTCGACATCCCTTGATGAGGACCAAATTAGTGAAGCAGATTTGGGCTGGTCAGCATTAGGGTTTAGAGAAGGAGAACGATGGATGTGGTGCTCAATATGTGGTGGTGGTGGCGAGGGGGTAAAGCATTCTTTGGAGGTGGATAAGGGTAGAGGGGAATAATGGGTTGTTGAAGAGTTGGTTTGCATCCGATGAGCAACTATGACAAAAGAAAGACTAGGATTTTCGATGAGAGGGCTTTTTTATGGAACTTTCTTGGGGAGGGGAGAAGAGGGATTTTCTTCTCCCTAAGTTTGTGTCGGAGGGGAGGTTGTTGAGATGATGCTGGCATTAGAATAACCACTAGAGCTAGTAGTGGTGAAGGGTTTTCTGGGGTGGCAATTTGTTGAGGACATGGAGGAATTATTGGTGAATATATGGAAGAGGGGTAAGACAATAAGGGTTTTCATTTGGAAGTGAAAATATGGTAATTTTTTGGAGGAGTGGAAGCACTTCTAAAAATTGTGGACTGATTAGAAAGAGGTAATGTTGATATTTTGACTTTTGATTTGAAATAAGAATGAAAGGAGGCAGTTGATATTCTAAGAGTGTCCTATCATGACACATCTTGGGAAAAGTCAAATACAGGTTCCCACTATAGTAGAAGGATTAATTAAAAAGGACAAGTGATGAACCAAGTTCCCTTTTTTTGAGTATGTGCAACATAGATATATTCTGATGTACCATGTTAGTGACAACAACTATGAAGGATGGGTGCTTACTTGATTTGTCATGAACCAGATTCATTCGTGAGATAGACCTCCCTAGTGCTCAGTATAGGAAACTAAGGGTAATATCATTATAGTTGAGCTACTCAGTTCCTTCGAGTTGTGGGTTTGAACTTGTTACAGTACAAAGCTGAGTTAATACTTTAAAATGCCTATGATGAGTTAATATTCTTACCAATCAAGCTAGCCATTTAAAGAAAAGGTGGATGCGTGTTAGGGTTGATAAATGAGACCAAGTGCAAGATGATTATTTTCAAGCTGCTCTCTCCCTAGCACCTTTTTAAAAATGTCATCCACCTGATCCACATTTATGTAGAATTTCATGACAATGAGACTCTATTTCAACATTGTGTCTGAGAAAATAATGATGCACATCAATGTGCTTGGTTCTTTTATACTATACTAGATTTTTGGCCATGTTGACTACTGTTATGATCCGATTTCTCAAATCATGATGGCACATAATATTAACCCACCAGTAGTTAAGCCTAACTCCATAGTTCAAAACCATAGGCAACGGACCATCACAAGCGAAAGAAGAGAAACGAAGAATAATAATAAGAAAAAAAGAATAATAACAATACAACAAGATAACTCCAAGACCTGGTATCAGTTGATAGTCGATCCACTAGACCAAATAAGGAAGTACAAGGTTTATACATATACAATAATAATAATAATAGTACAGACTGTCTCCGATTACCAACTAAAGACAAGTCTAGGCCAAAATAGAGGGAGATAGGCAACTCAGAACACCAAGAACTCACTCAAGTCTCCAACGTCCAAGAGCTGCTCCGCACGATATCCAAATCAGTAGTAAAGACCCGTGCTATGATCTATAGGGTGCAAAAGTATAATATAAGTACCAACAAGTGGCACTCAATAAACATCGACCGACTGAGCTCCAAAGATAAAATAAGTATAAAGAACATGTATGCAAGGAGTATATATCACAAGTAACTATCAAGAATAATAAAGAAACCTGCAATAAGAAACATCATATATAAGAAAGAGAGAGAAAATATGAGACAAGCAAGGACGCACTTGGTGGCACCAGCCCAAGACCTACACACGATGATACACTATGAAGTGGGAACAACTAAGTGACACCCTACTAACAGAAGTAAACACATATATCACATAAAAGCCCAAAGGACCGTATCACTAAATCTCTGTACAAAAAGATAGATAAATAAGAACAGGGACAGTAACTACCTTCAAACAAGAGACCACATTTTATATCGCCACAAGTTCGTAGATAGTAAGACAATACCTCTCGAACCCTTGTGTGCCTAAGAAGTTCACTCACAAACAGGTAAACCCTCATTGCATCCCATACTATCGACATGTACAAACAACTATGTTGGTGATAGGCAATACATATATGAATGAAATTCATGCAGTAAAACCAGTAGTACCATCAATGCCAAGTGCCTCATACCAAGATATATACATGTACTTCTAGTCCTGGCCAGGAAGTAGGACCCATGTGCCTCTATGGGATCGTCATGGGGGGCTCAGGAATGCCCCTATATACCTTCTTGGTCCTGATCTAGGTATTATATCAATTTATATCTGATCATAAAATCTGCTCCGTCGCGATGATCATAGATAAATAGTCAAATCAATATAGAAAAGGTCAAAAATCTCTATGACTGAGCCAGTATCATGAAATGAGCGCATCCTCGATGCCTCGAATCAATATAATAAAATGACCGCATCCTCGGTGCCTCAAATAAATATCATAAAATGAGTGCATCCTCGATACCTCTAGTCCATCAAAAATAGTTGTAATAAAGGTAGTAGGACCCCCATTCAAAAATTAGTATAAAATAGTTTGGATTACAACCCACCTTTCTCAAATCAATGCCAAGAACTAATGCATGCACCAAGGTCGACTACATTCGTGAGAAAACACCAATCCAATGAAATGCATGCCATCACCTGCACCCAAACAATACACACAATCACATACAATAATGACTCCATATGCAAATTTCCCTCTAGAGCATAGAAACAGGACTAGCACATGCAACCAACCTTTAACTAAGACCTATGTCACAAATCTACTCCTCTAATTCAACATGAAGGCCCAAAAGGGAACTCAACCCAAACTAGGTAACAAAGAGGAGGAAAGTGAGGAAACATTGCTCAACTGGTCAATTAAAACCTCCAGATCCAATTAAAAATATATCCCCGAGAATACAACCATATCTAACCCCACCAAACGACATCAAGAAAGTATAAGGAATTCTAGCTCTAAATCGAGAAATTGCTTTCGACAGTAATTTACAAGCCTAACTAGGTGAAAACCACTACACCTGGGCTCTATCATAAGTGTGCTGCAGAAATGAAGAACACTAACTCTCATAAACTCCCGCCAACAACGGTTATAACAACTAAGGATCAAACCACATCTCAAGTCTAAAGCACAAATCTGCCAACCATTCTAAACATCGAATAAGTCATCTCAAATAGGCTAATCAAGGACAAACTAAGGCATCATCATCAATCTTACCAACTAGACTGGAAATCTTATAAAGGCAACTTTGACTAAGGATCATACCGAGACAAAAAACCAAAAAATATAGGAATCAAGCCTTACCCAGAACATACAATCCAAACCACAAGTAATTTATACTAAACAATACCTCATGAAGCTCAACCAAAAGAAAGGAGACTGTAGCCCACCTCAAAGCCGAACACACGCGCTCCAATTCCACTTTCTGGTAGCTTTTCACTCCAAAACTCACTTCTAATGCCTCCACGCTATCAAAATTTGATCACCTCGTCAATACGAATATTTTGACACTAAATCGCATTTGTCGAAGATGGGCCCAAAATTGGGTGTAAAATAGGACTATGGGACCCAAGATGGGAATCCAAAAAATGCCTCTCTAAAAAGGGTCTAAACATATTATTAAGCTTGCACCTCAATATGGGGCATAAATTGATGCTCAAAATGAGAGAAAATAACCCAATAAGTAATTTCACTATTAAAGCCTTAACTAAGCTTAGGCAGCCTCTTTGGGCAAGAAATTACCTCACTACAATACTTTTTGACACTTGTTAAACATTCTGATGTGTAGCCAAGAACCCCAAAAACATCCAAGACTTAAAATTGCCTCAATCGGAGCTCCCACTCTCAAGAAATTGTATTTTGAAGTTTGAGGAAAAATATTAAAAACGGGTCTTAAAGTGAACCTCTAGTATCGTAAAAGAAGACCCGAATGTCATTTAAGGGAGCCTCACCAGGAAGGTGGGCCTCGCTAAAGTGAGACCCATGTCGGTAAAGCGACATACCGCTTTAGCGAAGGCCATGTCGCTTAAGCGATAGTCACTTCTGGCTAGCCATCGCTTTACCGATGCCCTGATGGCTTTAGCGATGGTCGCTTTAGAGACATCACCAGAATCAGTTGTACACGCTGAGTTTTGGAAAAGGCCAAGCCTCCGATGGAGTGCTCGAGATTCGTTCAAAATCCCATTCCCGCAAGAAGACTATGCTACTCCACCAAATTTGGTATTTCAAACTCAACGGCGCAGTCAAAATTTCCATCCGAGGTCATCTCTACACAAAGTGGATCCCACACCCATACACAATATTAAACAAAAATCAACAAAAGGGCTCAGAATGAGATCAGAAGCCTCAAGACATAAATGAAAGTCATTCTAAACTAAATTGATATTTTGGAGCTAACTGCACTGGCAAAATTTCAATTCGAGCGCGTTTATCAAGATTTTGACCAAAGTCTACCTTAGGTGAAATTTTAAAGACTAAAGCACCAAATGACCTTAAACTCTCACCGATTTCCTCGATGCTCATGCAGACCATGCTACTAGACTAATTTGGTCATTCCGCAACTGATAAAATTGTCAAAATTTCATTATGAGGTCATTTCACTAGAGTTTCCACCGAAATCAACTATTTAAACTACAAGAGCTCTAAAATAGAGAAATGGGTATACAACCCAAATGAACGACCAAGTGACCGAACTATCAGGTTCAGGAAGTCATAAATGGCTTGGGGTCGCTACAAAAAAGCTCTAAATGCTGAAAAGATAAAAAAGGATGAAAATGACTCGGAGGGTCATTACAACTGCACTATTGTTGTCACACATGATTGGTATGCACCCTACATTCCAAAGTCCAGAAGTTTTTGCTTGATCTGTAGAAGTTGTGCACAACTGGAGGCAGTTGCTACATATTCAGCCTCTGCTATAGATAAGTTGACTGATTTATATTTTCTAGTAGCCCGCGACACAAGATAGGGTCCAAGAAAATGTTCCATCCCTGATGTGCTTTTTTTGTCTGCTAGATATTCCACATAATCTTCATCTGCAAGTCCGACCAAATTAAAAGAGTCCCCAGCTAGGTACCAAAGAACCAGGTTCAATGTATCTTTGAGATATCTAAGGACTTTTTTAACATTCTTCAAATGTGGCTCCTTGGTACATGACTAAAATCTTGCACATAGCCCTACGCTTAAGACAATGTCAAGTCTACTCACCGTGAGATAAAGTAGTGATCCAATCATCTTTATACTTTATGTTATCTACCAGGACACCAAGTTCATGCTTCTCAAGTTTAGTTGTAGTGGCAATTGGAGTGTTATTAACCTACGCTCCATCCATGTCAAAACTTCTTCAATAGTTCCTTGATGTACTTCTCCTAATGAATAAAGGTTCCAGTTGAAGACTATTTGATATGTAGCCCAAGAAAGAAGTTGAGTTCTCTCATCATGCTAATCTATAATTCACTACTCATTAGTTGTGCAAAGTCTATGTATAATTTGTTATTTGTGCTTCCAATAGGGTGTCGTCCATGTATACTTGTACAATCAACATAAAGTCCAGTTTCCAAAGAAACAAAGTTTTGTCAATTTTCCCCCTAGTGTATCCATGAGTGAATAGAAAGCTGGACAGTTTAATGTGTGCCTGCTTTAGCCATATAGGGCTTTGTCCAACTTGTATACATATTTTGGGTGGTCATGAAATTCAAAACCAGGTGCTTAACGAATGTATACTTCCTCTTGTAGATACCCATTTAGAAATGCATTTTTCACATTCATCTAATATAGTGTTGTCACGATCCGAGTCTACCCCCTAGTCGTAACATGATGCTTAGAACCACAAGTGACCCCAACTAACCTCATGTTCTATCATGACACCAAGAATCAATATAAACATATTGAAAATACTGAATGTGGAAATAAAGTTTGAAAGTAGTCAATTATTATAAACAATTAGACAATATGTGAATATCTAGGATGAAACTATATTGTATGTCTGATTCTCCTTTACTAATATGAGTTGCTAAGAAAAAACCCTATTTAACTCTAAAGGTCTGAACTGAAAGTAAAATACTGACATAAATCATAAGATTATCCTCAAAATATGAGGAGTCACCAACAAGTAATACTGAGTTGATCAAGATAGCACTAATCGCGGCTTGAATGCTGAATCTCTGATCCTATTAAAACTGGACATGGTGAGCTGTAAAATATAATTGATCCGATGACTAAGTAAATAATATGAAATCTGAATAAATTGTACTGAGATACTAAAATATTTAATCACACAATAACTAAAAATACTGAATGTAGGAGACACTAAAACGACATATAACCATGTGAGCTACTACATGGAGTTTGATGTATAATCCCCATCAAAAGGGCTAAATATACTTGCCAAGCTATAGAGGCTGAAGCTGACCTAATGTGGATCCAGTAAGCTAATGTATATAAAGAAAAGTCCTATGATGGCACATAATTGTAGGACTTAGAGATTGCTACTAAAGGGTTCACGGATGCTAACCAGAATCCTTCATCATGAAATCTGCTTAGTGGTAAGTATAACTCCCATGGAAACATGCAATCACTGAAGACAATAATAATTTGATAAAACAAACTTGTACTGATAACTGATAAATACTGAGTAGCTCATAAATCATGATAACTAATAATATATTAAAAGATACTTTATCTAAAAGCATTAAAATTATGATATTTGATAATATGAAAACGTGCTTCTAAATGAACATAATTCTAAGTCATGAAAATACTTGTATATTTGAGGGTTCATGAAAATACCATTTAAAATATGAAATTATATATCAAACATGCAATTAAGGACTAATCATAAAGAAAAACTAAATTACAATGAAAATTCATGAAGATTATAAAAACCCTAGGTTTGTAGAAATCATAAATTGAAGAATTGTGGTTTTTTTGGGACTTAATGGGTGAGAGGATACCCATTGATGAAATCTCACATACCTGGACTGAAGAACCCTAGCTTGAATTCCTTGAATGGAGACTTGAAACTTGGAGCCCTAATTTTTGCTTGAGAGAGAAGAAACTTATTTTTTTAGAGTTTTGATTGAATTGGGAGGTTAGGGTCACTAAGAGTTACTTAATTCCACTTAGAATAGTCCAAGCGATGTAGTATATGGACTAAGAGAATGGAAAAAGATCAAAACAGACCAGAATAAAAAGTTGTCGGTAGGTTCCACGAGGGCTATCTATGGTTTGTAGTTCCATCTACGGACCATAGTACCCCGCCCGTAGAACTCAGAGGAAAAATCTAACTTTCTGAAGTTTCAATCTACGAGACCAATCTACAGTCTGTAGATCAATCTATGAGTGGTATACAAGGTCCGTAGAATCAGAATGAAGGCTGACTCTAAATATGAAACCACAGGACCAATCTATGGTTCGTGGTTGCTTTTACGGCGCATAAAAGCTATCCGTAAAATCAGGGGAAATTTTGAGTTTCTAAAAATTTAACTATGAATCCAATGTACGGTCCTTAAATGGATTTACGACCCGTAGGTTCATCTCGTCCTGTTCAACTGAAAGTCTAAGCTTCTAAACATGATCTACGACTCGAGTCTATGATCCGTAGATCGAATTATGACCTGTAAACTTGGGTCTTAGTTCTCATAAAAAATTTTAATTTTCTAAAGTTGGTGTATGGGTCACATCTACGAACCGTAGTTCCATTTACGGGTCGTAAATGGTGCCCATAAAATATGAATTTCTGCAAACTAGGAATTTTTTGAACTCTTCCTGCTCTAATCTTAGCTAGGAAATTTTCGAGTGTTACAAGAATGAACTCCATATACGATGCAGATATGATAAGCATTCTGATTGCTTTCATTCTTGCCACAAGAGTGAATGTTTTATCATAGTCGATCCCTTTCTGTTGATTGTAACCCTAAACCACTAACCTAGATTTGTTCCTAAATATTGTTCCTTGATCATCAAGCTTGTTACTGTATACCTATCTGGTTCCTATAATGGGTCTATTTTGGATCTGGAGACCAAGTTCCATACTTTGCTACACTCAAACAGGTTAAGTTCTTCTTGCATAGCTATATCTAATCTGCATCCAATAGTGCTTCCTTAATATTCTTTGGTTCTGTCATGGAGATAAGCCAAGAAAGCACACATATTCCTCAGTTTTGATCTGATCTATATCCCTGAATCAAGAGGCAAAAGTATGTTTTTGACTAGATGTGAGCTTTTATGTGTCTAGGTACTCATTTGAATTTCTAATTTAGAAACGGAACACGATGAACCAGGTTCAAAGGAGTGATTGACAGATTCATCTCCATGGTTCTAGTGATTTTCATTCTTGATGATAGGTTGTTCTTGAATTTCTGCACCTCCACCTTTAGGACCAGTTTTAGTCCTTTCAAATTCATCTTCATCTTCATAGTAATTTGATAGTATACTCCCTCTGCTGCTTCTTGCCTTTTGCTGAAAACAATGATAGTCAGTGTGTTCAAAAGCAATTGCATCATTACACAACTTTTCCTTTTATAGTCTCCCTATTTTTTGTGTTAAAAAAACTCTTGTTGAGTCCTACAAGTAAAATAGTTCCTCAACAAGTAGACGTTTGCTTTTATAGAACTTTACGCAGATTCTAACTCTATTTTCGCACGCCTTCTCTCCCTACGTCACTCTGTAACTAACCTTCAGAATCTGGTCCACTTTGTATCATCAAAACTATTTTTATTGAATATTGACCTATCATCACCTTTTACGCATCTATCCTCTTTCTTGTTAATGAGTGAATTAAGATGATTGTATATTTTAAAATGAAAGGGTTAAATATAGCTTGTTAATTTTTAATCAAGTTGTTTCTTACATCTCGTAGAACAAAATTAATTGACTTTTGTTATAGGAAAGATTAAACATGTATGAAATAAAGGTAATCTAACAATGAAAATCAAACTATGTGTGAAAATATTGTCTATAAATATGCACAAATTTTTGGTGTCTTATTTGACTATATAGCAAAAAAGATTACACAGATATTACTGCAGAATAAAGATTGTTCTATATATCTCCATAATATTCTCCAAATACAAAAACTGTGGTAGATGTTCATTTACCCATGTTTGGCCATACAATATTATATTATGAAAATTATTACCGACTCGAAATAAAAAATATGAGTACACACTATCAGTTTTTTCTTCACCATCTATCTTTCTTGCCCACTTCCTTTCCCCCAGCCAATTAGTAAAGATGATTGTACATTATATTTGAAAACCTTCCCAAGTAAGTTGACTAGTTAGTTATTAATTTAATTATTACTTAATTTTTTGTAGAACACAGATAATAGACTTTTTTTTATCTGAAAGGTTAAATTTATGTTGTACAAGATAATCCGATAATGAAATTCAAAGCTATATATATCATAACTTGTGAATACATAGTGCAAATAATTGTCAATAAACATTTTATAATTTCTGATATAAACATTTTATAATTTCTGATGTTTTATTTCAATGTGTAGCAAGAAAATCACAGAGGTGTTACTACACAGGAAGGATTGCTCCAACTACGTAATGATCCCCCAAATACAAAACTTGAGGTAGTTTTTCATATACCTATATTTGATAAAAGAGCAATATACTCTAAAAATTTAATTAAAAAGTTAAACGAATTAAGAATATTTGCAAACACTTTCACTTTTCTCTTCACTAGTTATTCTTTCTACCCTTTTTCACTGCCCCAATTAATTAGTGGAGATGATTGCATATTTGAGGTGAAAGAGTCTCTAAATAATATGTTTGATTAATTTTTAATTTATTTTTCTTACTTTTTTGTATTATACAAATGATCAACTTTTGTTATATGAGTGGTTAAATAAGTGTTGAATAAGATAATCAAAATTTGAAGATCAATACTCTATCTAACCTGCGAATAAATAATGTGAAAATGATTGTCATAAAATGTACTTACAATTTTTGGTGCCTTATTTCACTATATGGCAAGAAAATTATGCAGGTATTACTGTAGATGAAAGATCATTCTTTCTCCATATATAATGTTCTTCTGAATTCAGAACCTTAGATATTTTTTCATATATGATATACCTATGTTCAATCAAATATTCTAAAAATATACGTACTGAGTTAAGAAAATTTAAAAAGGTTGTACACACTATTATTTTACTCTTCATTATCTGTCCTTTTTATTCACTTTCCCTCCATTAATTAATTAGTGGAGATAGTTGTACGTTTTGAGCTGAAAGAGTTCTCAAATAATTGGCTGGTTAATTTTTAATTAAGTTATTTCTTACATTTTTGTATAAGACAAATGATCAACCTTTGTTATATAAAAGTTCAAATTTATGTTGCGTAAAATATTTCAATAATGAAACTCAAAATTATATCATAGTTTGTGAATACTTAGTGAAAATATTTGTCAGTAAATATGTTTATATTTTTTGATGTCTTATTTTACAATGTAGAAAAATAATCATGGAGGTGTTACTACAGAAGAAACATCGTTCCAACACTATTATGTTCTTCCAAATTTGGAACTTGAGGTAATTTTTTCATATACCTACGTTAGGTTAATCAACATTTATATTTTGAAAACATAATTACAAAATTAAGAAAGTAGAGAAAGTTTGTACACACTATCATTTTTTTTTCACTATATGATGTTTTTATCCAATTTTCCTTCCAAATTAATTAGTGCGGATGATTTTAAATTTTTAAATGAAATGTCCAACTTTAGTAATAAAGAAGATTAAATTATTGTTATATAAGATATTTAATTAATGGATTTTAAAAATATGTTATTTTTAGGAAAAATACATACAATTTCTAATGTTTTATTTCACCGTCCAGAAACGAGATAATGTATTTTTACTGTAGAGGAATATTCATTCCTCCATAATGTTGTCTTGAATTATGAACTTGAGGTAGTTTATCATAGAGCATTATGTTTTAGAAGTGCAATTTTCAAAGTTGAATGAATTAAGTAAGTTTGTATATAATATTATTTTTCTTTTCACTTTATCTTCCTTTTAAGCATTTTTCCTCTTTCTTGTTAATCAGTGAAGATAATTGTATATTCAAAAATGAAAGGATTCAATTTAACTGGTTACTTTTCAATAAAGTTGTTGAACGAATTAATCGATTTTTTCTGTAGAAAAAGTTAAACATGTATAAAATAAAGATAATCTAATAATGAAAATCAAGCTATGGCATAACATGTGAATATATATTGTGTAAAAATGTTGTTAGTAAATATTCCTAAATTTTTGGTGTCTTATTTCACTGTATGGAGATATTACTACAAAGTAAAGATTATTCTATATTCATAGTATTCTTCGAATACAAAATTCGAATTTTTCATGTACCTAAGTTTGGTCTTCGAATATTATATTATGCAAATATATTTATAGACTTGAGCGAAATAAAAATGTGTGAATACATTATCATTTTTTTGACAATCTGTCCTTTTTATCCATTTCTTTTTCCCCAATTAATTAGTGAATAAACTTGTGCATTTGATATAAAAGGCTTCCCAAGTTGTTTGACTAGTTAATTATCAGTTTAATTATTTTTGATTTTTTTTATAGAACACAGATAAGAGACGTTTTATATGAAAGGTTTAATCTATGCTGCATAAGATTATCTAATAATGAAATTCAAAACTATATCATAACTTGTGAATACATAGTGCAAATAATTGTCAATAAATATTTTTATAACTTTTGGTGTCTTATTTCAATGTGTAGCAAAAAAATCATGGAGGTGTTACCATAGGAGGTGTTACTACAAAGGAAGGATCGTCTCAACTCCGTAATGATCCCCCAAATTCAAAACTTGAGGTAATTTCTCTTATACGTATGTTTGGTAAGAGAGCATTATATTCTAAAAATGCAATTAAAAAGTTAAACGACTTAAATATATTTGTTCACACATTTATTTTTCTCTTGACTAGTTATTCTGTTGTTACGATTCGAAATCGGGTCCTGATGGCGCCTACTATAACCCTCGAGTAGGTAAGCCAAACCCAAATCAAAAAGTTGCGGAAGGTAACAATTTAATGATATCAATAAAAAATAAGTGGAAACAGGAATAAACCATAAAAACGGGCCATAGCATAGATATGTAGTACGATACAAAATTTACAAAAAAGGCCAGAAAGTGATGAAGATGACAAACTGACACAAGACCTAACCCTTGACCTAGTGCCACCTATATAGGAGCTACTAAGTACATAAAAGACTATATATACCAGAGAACTAGCTATTCAAAATATAAAATACAAGTCAATACAAAAGAGGGCAAGCAGCAAGTCTCTGGATGGAGCTCACCACGTTCCAAGTCTGTGACAGCCAGAGGGAGATCCGACGCTCACTAAAGGTGGATCGTCTTGGGAGTTCCATCAGAAAAAGATGCAGAAATATAGTATGAATACCAAAACACAGGGTACTTAGTAGGTATCATAGTCCGACCGAGCTCAGAGAGATCATATATATATTTAATAGAGTATGATAGTGCTACAATTACAGTCTAGCAATTTAACGAACAGTAAACAACAACGAGGATAAAGAAAGTCATGCACTAGCAAATAAGTAGCACCCAACTACAAAAGAATCACAACCACACAATAGGACAAGAGAATGCAATGCAAATGAAAAAATGCTTTAAAAGTAGAAGCCCAAAAAAAACCTCGAGCCGTCGGAGAGGAACCCCGAACGCGACAGCAAGTGATATACAAGTGAAACCATAACTCAAAATTTAGTCTACGGGCCGCTCCAGGCTAAATTCCTCGAGCTTATTAGAGAAAGCAGTCGCCCTCGGAGTGAACTCCTCGAGCTTATTAGAAAAATAGCTTTATTTTATTCACAAATCTTATAAATTCTATTATTTATCCGAACATGGGCCTCGAACATGAAACCAATAGAAATAAGCAAAAAGTATCTTTTTAAGGCTCAAAATTCAAAAATGGTATACTTCCCTTCAGAAATAAGTTCCTTAATGTTAAAAATGACATCTCGCTCCCTCAGAGCCAACATATAGAGACATAACAAAACCATTTAAAAAGTCTTAAAAATCATTTTTCTCTATGTACCAAAAGAAAACCAAGTCATATGCTTATGTAATTCCTATGAATGCAACCCATTGTCAATATCAACCAATCTTACAACAAGTCACATCACATAATAACCGCGTAAACACCCGTTAAAAAGTAGTAGTACTAACCTGGAACTCTAGCCAATCCAAGTCCAAGGACTCAAGCCCAAAAAATTGTCACGACCCTGACCCGTCATGACTGGCACCCACTCTAACCCTCCGGTAGGAGAAATATTTTCAACGGCCTACAACAATAATTGCGAAGTATACCAACATTTAAAGATGCAAAACAGGTGTAAATCAAGAATAAATATTGAGTTCCCATAAACTCAGAAACTATCTAATTGTCAACCTAAAATATGCAGAAGTAAACACATCTTAGGAACTGAAAGTCATCGTACCAAAAATCTAAAAATAAACCAGTCTAGAAAGGCAAATACAAGTCCCAAAAGAAATCATTAATGAAATAACAGCTGTTTGAAAAACTAAGTCTTGGACGAAGGACTAAGACGTATGAAAAAGTCCACAACAGCATGACAGAATAGCTCACTTTTGCACTTGAACAAGATTTAATACTCCTATAAGTGAGATCTCTCCTCAACTGGCTGAATATGTCCTGTACTAACAAAAGGCAGAGCAAGTATAGTATCAGTACATAAAAACAACAGTGTACTGGTAGGATCACGCAGTTAGCCAATAAGCGAATCATAGACAAGTAAACTCATCATGACAAACACACATATATAGAATAAGTTAACTAACCTCATCTACAACAATATTCAACAAGATCACAGTTTTATAACTTTAATATGCTATAACTTCACATAGGGTCCTCTCATGGGACTTACAAACACTCAACTTTATGTCGAAATGTGATATTCGATTCAAGGTATGTGTCGGAATGTGAAATCCAATCCAAATATATGTCGAAACGTGACACTCAATCCAAATATGTGTTAGAATGTGACATCCGATCCCATTCAAGCAAACATCCACAATCATACTCAATTCAACATTTTATCACCAAGAACAGGTTCATCACATAATAGGCCAGCAAGTGATCATTTTACATATAATCTAGCATGTTTTCCTACTCATATACACAGATGTATATTATGAAGCAATTTAACAAGTATATAAAACACATACGGGAAATAAAACTATCACCTACCTCAAATTTGAGCCTCAACAACCTTAAAGTGCAAGAGTATTCCCTTTCCGGGTTCTTTCTACTAGTTCTTGGTCTAAAACAAGTCACATATACACAAGGATCAATAAAATAGCCCAGCTCACAAGAATTAAAACTAAATTCTTACCCAAGGAAAAGACCCATGATCCTAACCCCACCCTAGGGCTATTTCCTACCATTAGTTTCAGTTCTAACCCTCCCCATATCACGACCCAATTTCTCAAGTCATGATGACACCTACTATCAACCCACCAATAGGTAATCCTAATCCTATAATCCGGAACTATAGGCAACTGACTATCACAAGTGGAAAAAAAAATCAAATAATAATAATAAGAAAAGAAGAACAATACAATAAGATAACTCTTAAGATCTAGCACCCGTCGTTAGTCAAGCTACTAAGCTATATAAGAAAGTACAAGGTTTATACATATACAATAAGAATCAAATAATAAGAAGAAGAACAATATAATAAGATAACCCTTAAGACCTGACACTCATCGGTAGTCAAGCTACTAAGCTAAATAAGGAAGTACAAGGTTTATACATATACAATAGTAGTAATAATAAAATATATAGTCTCTGAATACCAAATAAAGATTAATCCCAGCCAAAACAAAAGGAGCTAGGAACCTCTGAACGCCAAGAGCTCACCCAAGTCTCAAAAATCCAACAGCTGCTCCGCACGATATCCAAATCAGTAGTGAAAACTCATATCATGATCTGCAAGGTGCAGAAATGTAGTATGAGTATCAGCAAGTGGCACTCAGTAGGCATCGGCCGACTAAGCTTCAAAGATAAAGCAAGTATAAAGAACATGTAAGCATGGAGTATATATCGCAAGTAACTATCAGGAATAATACGGAAACCTACAATAAGAAACATCAGATATAAGGGAGAGAGAGAAAATTAGAAACAAACATGGACGTACCTGGTGGCGCCAGCCCAAGACCTAAACACGACAACCTACTATGAAGGAGGACAACTAAGTAACAACCTACTAATAGAACTAAACACAGATATCAAAAAAAGGCCCAAGGACCGAATCACTAAAATCCCTGCACAAAAAGATAGATAACTAAGAACAAGGGCAGTAACTACCTTCAAACAAGAAACCACCCTTTATACCGCCACAAGTTTGCAAATAGTAAGACAATATCTCCCGATCTCCTGTATGCCCAGGAAGTTCACTCACAAACAGTTAAACCCACACGACATTCCATACTACCAACATGTACAAACAACTATGTTGGTGATAGGCAATGCATATATGAATGAGAGTGATGCAGTAAAACCAATAGTACCATCTATACCAAGTGCCTCATACCAAGATATATACACCTACTTCTAGTCCTGACCAGGAAGTAGGACCCATGCAACCTCTATGGGATCACCATGGGAGCTTAGGAACACTCCTATATACCTATCTGGTCCCAATCCATGTCTTATATCAATCTATATATCCAATCATCAAGATTCACTCCATCGCGGTGACCGGAGAAAAAAAGCCAAATCAGTATAGAAAAGGTCAGAAATCTCTATGACCTGGCCAGTATCATAAAATGAGCGCATCCTCGATGCCTTGAATCAATATAATAAAAAAATGCATCCTCGATGCCTCAAATCAATATCAGAAAATAAGAATATCCTCGATGCCTCTAGTCTACTAAAAATAGTAGTAATAAAGGTAGTACGACACCTATTTGAAAATTAGTACAAAATAGTTTGGATTACAACCCAGCTTTCTCAAATCAATTCCAAGAACCAATGCATACACCAGGGTCGACTACATCCATGAGAAAATAATGATCCAATGCAATGCATGCCATTACCAGCACCCAAACAGAAAAGCACAATCATATATAATAATAACTCCACTAGCACCTTATCCTCTAGAGCATAGAAACAAGATTAGCACATGCAACCGACCTCTAACCAAGGTCTATGGCTCAAATCTACTCCTCTAACTCAACAACAAGGGCCAAAAGGGAACTCAACCCTAACTAGGTAACAAGAAGGAGGAGAGTTAGGAAACGGTGCTTAACAGTCAATCAAAACGTCCAGATCCAACTAGGAATACCACCCCGAGAATACAACCATAGCTAGCCCCACCAAAATGGCATCAAGAAAGCATAGGAAATTCTAGCTCTAAATCCAGAAATGGGATCCGACAGTAGAACACAAGCCTAATCGGGTGGAAATTACTACCCCAAGGCTTTAAGAAATGTGCTACAATACCAAAGGACACTAAGCCTCATAAATTTCGGCCAACAATTCTACATCAACTAAGTCTCAAACCAAATCTCAAGTCTAAGGCACCAATTTGCTAATCATCATAAATATCAAACATGTCATCTAAAATAGGTTCATCAAAGCCAAACTAAGGCATAATCCACAATCTTACTAACTAGATGAGAAAACTCATAAAGGCAAACTAGCCTAAGGCTCACACCGGGACAAAGAACTAAGTATCTAGGAATCAAGCCTAACCCGTCACATTCAATCCGAAGCACATACAATTTATGCTATACACTATCTCAAAAAACTCTATGAAAAGAGATCGTAGCCTACCTTAAAGCCAAACACGCGAGCTCTAAGTCTATTTTTCGGTAGCTTTTCGCTCCAAAAATGAGTCCAAAAGCCTCCACGTTATCAAAATAGTGATCACCTTATAAATACGAACGTTTTGACACTAAAATTATAATTTTTCCGGATACAAAACCAAAATTAGGTCAAAAACAAGATTGTGGGACCTATGATAGAAATCCCAAAAATGACACCCTAAAAAGGTTTTAAATACGTTATTGAGATTGTACCCCAAAATGGAACACAAACCGATTCTCAAAAATAGAGAAATCAACTTGATGATAAATTTCACCATTAAAGCTTAAACCAAGCTAGAGAAGCCTCTTTGGGGCGAATGTTACCTCAAAACGTCACCTTGCATGCTTCCTTGAACACGTCAACACGTAGCCACGACCAATACGAACCCACTGGACTTAGAATCACTCAATTTAGAGCTCCCTAGCTCCCAAAATCGAAGTAAAGGAATGGTGGTAGGGGCTGGTTCGCATCTAGTCTTAAATTAAAAAACCAGGTGAAGGATGCATTGCGATCGTGGAACACTATGCTCGTGATTGCGAGGTACAAGGAAATTTCCCTTTGCGATCGCGGCAATGAGCTCTCAATTCCGAAGGCCTAAAATGGAGAGTGTCGCTATCGCGGCATGAGGCATCGTGATCAAGAAGGCCAAGTGTGGCCTGTACCAACAAGGTGCTGCAACAGCATTTTGGCCAAGTTGAAATTCTCCGATGTGGTGCTGGGGATTCATTTGGAATCCCGTGCGTGCAAATGAACTATGCTACCCCACCAAATCCAACATTTCGGACTTAATGAAGTAGTCAAAATTTTCATATGATGTCATCTCGACAAAATATGGGTCCTACACCCAAGCATAATTTTTGCCAATTCTACTAGGAAGCTCGAAATGAGACCGGAAGCCTCAGGACATGAATGAAAGGTCATTCTAGACCAAACTCGACATTTAGAGGCTAACCACATTGATAGAATTTCAATACTATTCCATTTATCAAGAATGTTGACCAAGGTCAACCTTAAGCCAAATTTCAAAAGCTAAACGCCAAATGTCCTCAAACTTGTACCGAATGCCTCGATATTCATGTCGACCATGCTACTAGCCTAATTTGGCCAATCTGAAGCTAATGGAACCATAAAAATTTTAGTTTGTGGTCATTTTACTAAGTTATGACCGAAGTCAACCATTCAAAATCCAAGATCTCCAAAATAGGAAATCGGGCATAAATCTCAAATGAACGACCAAGCGACCAAACTGTCAGTGCCATCAATTCGTATGTGGCTTGGGGTCGCTACAAAAAAGTCTAAATGCTGAAAAGATCATAAAAGGGTTAAAATGACTAGGAGGGTCATTACAACATCCACTACTAAAATAACTTTCTTCCTCGAAAGTCAAAGGATAGAAAAGAACCCAAGGGAACGAAAACAATAAAAAGTTAGGCCTATCCGCCAGACCTATAGGTACCTTATCAAGTCGGGCAACGCCAACCCAGAACTCAAGCTAAGGGAAAACTCCCAATTTCACTTTTCTTCTTCATAACTCAAACCAACTCCCAATTTCTCTCTTTTTGATACTGACTTCCACTTAACAAGAACAAACTCAACTGAGCGCAACAGACTAACCCGAGATAAGCTAAAACCACACAGATGCCTCAGAATTAGGCAACCAATAGATAAGAAGAGATGCTAAATAACTCCCAATTCAAATACTTTGCTTTCTACTCTAAAATCAAGACTCTTTAGTCATTATGGGTATCCTACCCATCGTAAATCACAGTAACAATTCTCAGCACCGACTGAATACTGCTAAATAACCATGAGGGAAATGCAAGCACCACCAGAACATGGATGAGCGACAAGAACTCAAAATAAACAACTCAGCCTAGGCCATAAACCCATTGTTCAAATCCTATGACTCCAAAAACCAATAACTTTAGTCTAAAATCCATCTTTCAAAAATGAAAAGGCCACTCCAAGTGAGGACAAAATCCCTAGGGAGGAAAGTCGTACTGAGACCAGCTCTAATGTTACTCTGCCAATAGAACTTCTAGAAAACCGAACTAATATGCGAATCTAACTAAAAACCAATAGAAATTGATACCATAAGTCCATGTACCACTCCCCGAGTACAAATCAAGCAGTTTATTGGCATATTAAACCTGCCAAAAGTGACCCAATGAAACTGAACCATCGCAACAAATACCACAAGTCAACTCGCCAGTGCAAGTCTGAGCTAACAACTCAAACACAAGAAAAGATAAGTTGGCAGGTAATGAGTAAGTAGATCAACCCACCAAAAGAGACTCAAATAAAGCTAAACCATGGAAAGAGACACCACAAAGAACACTGTCATCTAACCACAATGACACACGCGAACCTCGCACCCTTAACAAGAAACCAAGAGATGATTCCATGAACTACTTTGATTCCATCCTGAGGCTAAGCCTTCTAAGAGAAATTTCATTTGCCCATAGGAGCGAGAGTATGAATTAGGCAAACCATACCATAACAAAAGGACCAAATCAACAATCTAACTCTTTGAACCATTGACACACCCACTTTAGTTTATTACCAGTAGAACCAAGGCACAATATGAACGTTATCACTCCATAATCACCCCTTTTTAGCTAACCGCTAGTCAATCACGACTGTATTACTGCATCTCTTCCATGAATCCCAATAAAACATTTTTCACAGGACACTTCAAGCTAAAACATCGCCATGCTTAGAATAATTAAGGGAAATTCTAATTCCATCCTTCCCAACTCAACATAACCATCTGCCATCACATCACACAACTAACTGAACCGATAAATTTATTATCAAACTTACCATGAAGAGACAACCTAGCCAATCTAAAAGGCAAACCTTAACTTTGCCACCTTAGAATTAAGAATAGGAAATCAAATAAAGGAAGAGTCACGAACAAGATCTACAATAGACCCCAAGGGCCACAACTACTAACACACCCTTTTTTTGGTAGCAACTTCATACCAACTAAGCACGCTAAGAGGGACGAGCTAGGACGGGGAAAGGGCCAATTCAAGAAACTCTAGGATAGATAAACAGGAATTCCTCAAAGCAATTAACTAAGATCAACATCCACAAGGTATCATTCTACCACTACTACCATATAACAATACTCCAAAATTATGCACTACTAAAAGAAATCACTTAGGAGAGATAAACACATACACATAGTTTTAGATAAAGCTATCATAACAAATAATAGGCAAGTAGTCAAGCTAAATAAGCACGCTCACATAAGTCCAAGTAAGGAAATCACCAGAATCGGAAGATGAATCTAACAAGCCAAGTAATCATCGGTGGGTACGAATACCCCAACACCCAAGCACTACAAGCAAGAAAGGTCATAGAAATAAAATTTACGCAAGTCTGATTGATACTTAGAGCCTCGTTCTAGGTCTGACCTGAAGAAGCATGGAATGGAATGTGTTTATCCCCAAACTGAACATCTACATCACTAACTGCAACACTTGAGCTACCACCTCTAACTGACTATTCTTGAGCCCTATGAATTCGATCCTGCTGAGCCTGTCTCCTACGATGTCTGACTGTAGGACACTTTCTAGCCGGATGCCCCAACTTACCGCATGTGTAGTACATTCCTCCAAACGCAGCCCGCTGAGATGAACCAGCTGAATTAGTGTGAGTCCCAAAACCTGATGCAAACCCTGAGAAGTCTATCTTGAACTTTGTACATGGGGGGTACCATAATCTGTGAACCACTTGGGAAAAGTAGACCTTACTGCTATTAATTGTTTTGATGCTGGTGGAGAGGCAAAATCAATCCCTTAACAAATTGTTAAGTCATGTCTCTCTCCATAGAAAAAAGTGTAAGAGCATGACCTGGCCAATCTAGGAACTCCATCACATACTCAAAAACCGATGAAGGACCTTGCTGAGGACCTATAAGTCCAACCCTAGGCTACAAATCAGTCGGTGTACCCAAAATTACTCCTGCTTATTGGATATGCTCAATGAGATGTGGAATCTCCAACGCTCGATCTAAAAGAGCTGAGGAGCTCATAGATGCTATTGAAGCTTGGGTAGTATGTGTTGATGCTCCAGCCATATCCATCAAAACGCTCGTACTATCTATCTAAGGAGGAATGAATTCCAAGAAAATATTTAAAGGGTGATCAAAAATATTTCACGTGATAAGGAATCAAGAACAAAGTTTTTCTAAAATGCCCTATAGCCTCCTAAAGATAAGATACAGATGTCTCTAGACCGATCTGCAAGACTACTAGGCATTTACTCTTATACCAATGATACCGGTGCACCTAAGCTATGATACCACTCTATAACGATCTGATTTCTCAAATCATGATGGAACCTATTATCAACTCACCAGGAGGTAAGCCTAACCCCACAGTTCGAAACCATAGGCAATAGACTATCATAAGCAGAAGAAAAGAAATAAATAATAATAATAATAATAATATAATAAGATAACCCCCAAGACCTGGTATCAGTCGGTAGTCAAGATACTATGCTAGATAAGGAAGTATAAGGTTTATACATATACAATAATAGTAATAATATACAGACTGTCTCTGAATACTAAATAAAGACTAGTCCAAGCTAAAATGGAAGTAGCTAGGCAACTCTGAACGCCAAGAGCTCACCCAAGTTTAAAAAATACAACAGCTTCTCCGCACGATATCTAAATCAGTAGTGAAAAAACATACTATGATCTGACAGGTGCAGAAGTGTAGTATGAGTACCAACAAGTGGTACACAGTAGATATCGACCAACTAAGCTCCAAAGATAAAGAAAATATAAAGAACATGCAAGCATGGAGTATATATCACAAGAAACAATCAAGAATAATATGAAAACCTGCAATAAGAAATATCAGATATAAAAGAGAGGGAGAAAATAGGAAACAAGCATGGATGTAGCTAGTGGCGCCAGCCCAAGACGTAAACACGACAACCCACTATGAAGGAGGACAACTAAGTGACAACATACTAAAAAAACTAAACATAGATATCAGATAAAGGCCTAAGGACCGTATCACTAAATCCCTGCACAAAAAGATAAATAACTAAGAACAAGGGCCGTAACTACCTTCAAACAAGAGACCACCCTTTATACCACCACAAGTTTGCAAATAGTAAGACAATACCTCCCAAGCCCCTATGTGCCCAGGAAGTTCACTCACAAATAGGTAAATCCACATGACATCCCATACTATCGACATGTACAAACAACTATGCTGGTGATAGGAAATGCATATATAAATGAGAGTAATACAGTAAAACTAGTAGTACCATCTGTACCAAGTGCCTCATACCAAGATATATAAACCTACTTTTAGTCCCGGCTAGGAAGTAGGACTCATGTACCTCTATGGGATCGCCATGGGGATTCAAGAATTCTTCTATATACATGTTTGGTCCCGATCTTGGTCTTATATCAATCCATATATCTGATTATCAAGATCCGCTCTGTCGCAGTGACCGGAGATAAAAATCCAAATCAGCATAGAAAGGGCCAGAAATCTATAAGAACGGACTATTATCATAAAATGAGCGCATGCTCGATGCCTTAAATCAATATCATAAAATAAGCGCATCCTCGATGCCTCCAGTCCACTAAAAATAGTAGTAATAAACGTAGTACAACCCCCATTGTAAAATTAGTATAAAATAGTTTGAGTTAGAACCAGCTTTCTCAAATTAATGCCAAGAACAAATGCATCCTCCGGGATCAACTATATCCGTGAGAAAATAATGATCCAATGCAATGCATGCCATCACCAACACCCAAATAGCACGCACAATCAAATGCAATAATAACTCCACAAGCACTTTACCTTCTAGAGCATAGAAACTGGATTAGCACATGTAACCGACCTCTAACCCAGGCCTATGACTCAAATATACTCCTCTAACTCAACAACAAGGCCCAAAAAGGAACTCCACCCTAACTGGGTAACAAGGAGAAGTAAAGTGAGGAAACGGTGCTCAGCTAGTCAATCAAAATTTTTAGAACCAACTGGGAATACCATCCCGAGAATACAACCACAGCTAGCCCAGCCAAACAACAATAAGAATGCGTAGGGAATTCTAGCTCTAAATCTCGAAATGGGATTCGACAGTAGAACACAAGCCTAATCAGGTGGAAATCACTACACCAAGGCTTCAAGAAAGGTGCTACAATAGCGAAGGACATTAAGCATCATAAATTCGGCCAACAACAGCTGCATAAACTATCTCAAACCAAATATCAAGTCTAAGGCACCAATCTGCTAATTATCATAAACATCAAACATGTCACCTAAAATAGGTTCATCAATGCCAAACTAAGACATAATCCACAATCTTACCAACTAAACGGGAAAACTCATAATGGCAAACTAGCTTAAGACTCACATGAGATAAAGAACCACGGATATAGGAATCAAGCCTAACCCATCAAATACAATCCAAACCATATGAAATTTATGATATACACTATCTCAAAAAGCTCAATCAAAAGAAAGAAGAATGTAGCCTACCTGGAAGCCGAAAGCGCGCGCTCCAAGTCCACTTTTTGGTAGCTTTTCTCCCCAAAAATGACTCAAAATACCTCCACGCTATCAAAATATTTTTCACCTACTCAATATGAATATTTTGATACTAAAATTAAAATTTTCGGAGACGGATGCAAAATTGGGTCAAAAATGAAATTATGGGACCCATGATGGAAATCCCAAAAATGACTCAGTAAAAATGTTAATTATGCTAGTGATCTTGTACCCTAAAATGGAGCAAAAACTGATGCTCAAAATAAGAGAAATTAGCCCGACGATAAATTTCACCATTAAAGCTTAAACCAAGCCAGGGCAGATTTTACCTCAAAACGTCCGCTTGAACACTTCATCGAACACGCCAACATGTAGCCAAGACCACTAAAAACCCATACTTATAATCTTTCAATTTGAAGCTCCCTAGCTCCCAAAATTGACGAAAAAATAGGGGTCAAGGCTGGTTCGCGCCTGGTGTTAAATTAAAAGACCAAGGGAAGGATGCATTGCAATCGCAGAACACTATGATCGCGATTGCGAGCTACAAGGAAATTGACCTTCATGATCGCGATAATGACCTTGCGATCATGAAGGCCTAAATAGGAGAGTTTCGCGATTGTGGAAGTAGGCATCGCGATCGCGAAGGCCTAATGTGTCTTGTACATTTAAGGTGATGTAACAACATTTTGGCCAAGTTGAAATTCTCAGATGGGGTGCTTGTGGACTCGTTAAGAATCCCATGTACGCAAATGGACTATGCTACCCCACCATATTTAATGGCGCAATAAAATTTACATTTGAGGTCGTATCGACAAAATCTGGGTCCCACACCCAAACATAATTTTTGTCAATTCTACAAGGAGGCTCGAAATAAGACCAGAAGCCTCAAAACATGAACGAAAGGTCCTTCTAGATCAAACTCGATATTTTTGGGCTAACCGTGCTGATAAATTTCAATTCGAGTACGTTTTTCAAGAATGTTGACCAAGGTCAACCTTAGGCCAAATTTCAAAAGCTAAAGTGCCAAATGACCTCAAACTCTCACTGATTGCCTCGATACTCATGCCAACGATGATACTAGCCTAATTTGGACATTTCAGAGCTGATGGAACCATCAAAATTCTATTCTGATATGGATTTCCTAGAGTTTTGACCAAATTCAACCATTTAAACTCCAAGAGCTCTAAAATAGGAAATCATGCATAAAACTCAAATAAACGACAAAGCGACCGAACTATCAGAGCCAACAAGTCATATATGGCTTGGCATCGCCACAGGAAAGCTTTAAATGATGAAAAGATCATAAAAGAATGAAAATGACCAAGAGGGTCATTATAACCCCAATGATTAACAATAATAGTTTCTAGGTTCTAAGAATCAAATGATGACTTTAGGGAGTTAAATCATTACCTTAAGCATGGAAATCCTGGAGAAATCGATAAAAATCTCCCTAGGTAGCCTCCTGTTGTTCTAAAAACTACTTTTATAGAAAAATACTATTTCTAGGTTTTTTTCCCGACTTAAATCGCGACTGTCCCACTCTCGCAGGACCCATCCACTCTGGCAGACCCACTCTGGCGGGAGAAATCCCTCTCTAGAATGATATAAAGAAGTAGTGAGCTTGGAGTTTTAGCTCCAAGCCCCTATTTCATAACACATCCCTTCCCAAGGAAGTATTAAAATATACCCTTCATGCCAAATCTAATTCAGGGTGTTTTACCCACTCAAATGTGATTCCGTGAAGCCTTAAAATCTCCGTATCATTTTTTCTATCATCTTATCCAAATAAATCAGAGATTCAATCTTCCTCCATTCACATGATCACCCTAGACCTCACTTGACTCAGAATTCGTCCAAATCTAGTCTAGTTTAAATTTTTCTGAAGTTACTACCCAAAGTTTTTCTGGTCCAAAATCTTTCCCCATTGGCCTTTTCCTAAGGAAGAGGATAAGTATTTATAATAGATACTAATTTACCCATTATTTGTCTCCGAGTGACTAACTAGGGGAAACATGGCTAAAGTAGAGATATAGTAGTACATGTTTTGTCAAACAATTGAAGATACTTGTCTCACATGTCCTTTTCAGTCTCTAAGGTAACTTCCTCCACTGAGCGATGTTTCCATTGCACCTTGACCATATTAATATCTTTAATCCTCAACTTCAAGACATCACGATCAAGAATTGCATCTGGTTTTTCCTCATACTAAAGTTCCTTATCTAATAACACTGAGTCCTATTTAATGATGTAGTCCCCATCCCTATAGTACTTCTTCAGCATTGATACATGGAACACCGAGTGAACTCCAGATAGACTAGGTGGTAAGGCCAATTTGTACGCCATTGGTCCTACATAGTCAAGAATCTCAAAAGGGCCAATATAGCGAGGGCTGAGTTTGCCCTTCTTGCCAAATCTCATCACCCCTTTAATGGGTGACACTTTTAGAAGCACTTGTTCACCAGCCTCAAATGTTTTATCCCTTACCTTACAGTCAACGTACTCTTTTTGAGGACTTTGAGCCACTAGAGGCTTAGCTTGGATGCTCCTTACCTTATCCTAAGCGTCCCTCACTAAGTCCACCCCCAATGGCTCTACGTTTCCAACTTCAGACCACCTTATGGGAGACCTGCATCCCCTCCCATAAAGATCTTCAAATGGTGTCATCTCAATGCTGGAGTGGTATCTATTATTGTTAAAAAAACTCATATAAGAGCAAAAACTTACCCCAATGCCCCACCAAAGTCGATCACACATGCCCTCATCATGTCTTCCAGCACTTGTATAGTCCTTTATGATTGCCCATCTGTCTGTACATGGAAACAGATGCTAAATGTGAGTTGAGTTCCCAACTCTTCATGCAACCTTCCCCAAAATTTAAAAGTGAACTGCATACCACAGTTTAAAATGATAGAAAGGAGCACTCCGTGCAGCCTTACGATCTCTTTCACATAAATCCTGGCCAGCTGTTGTACATTCTAGTCCATTTTAACCAGGATAAAGTGTGCTGAATTATTAACCTATCAACCACCACCAAAATGGAGTCATACTTCCCCATAGTCTTAGGTATTCCTACCACAAAGTCAATGGCTATTCTCTCTGAATGGGCATTTGTTGAAGCAAAACTACAAGTCTTTGGTGCTCATACTTCACCTGTTGGCAGTTCTGACACTTGACTACATATTCAGCTATGTCTTTCTTTATATCCGACCACCAATATAGCTGTTTCAAGTCTTGATACATCTTAGTGACTCCATGGTGAATAGAGTATCGCGAATAATGAGATTTGGACAAGATTTTTTGAATTAGCCCATCTACCCATGGAACACAAATCCTTTCCCTAAAATAGAGCACCCCACCTGCATCAAGTGTAGAATCTTGAGTCTTGCCCATCAACACTCTTTCCTCTAATTTCATTTTAGTTAACATCCTCAAACTTCTTGGTCTTGATTTTTTTTATAAAAGAGGGCCTTAGATCAACCCCGACCATTATCCCACCTTTCTCTGAGATGCTAGCCTCATGAAACTGGCCTTCAAAGCCTGAATTCCTCTAGTCAGGGGCCGCTTAAAACAATTCGGATATGGTCTTTATGTTCCTGTTCAGATTTTGAATATACCAATATATCATCTATATATACTATCACAAATGAATCCAGGAATGACTTCAATACCCCATTTGTCAAACTCATAAAGGCTGCAGGTGCATTAGTCATCCTAAAAGATATTACCAAATATTCATAGTGCACATATCTGGACTTGAGATCAATCTTTGAAAAGACTGATGCGCCTTGCAACTGATCAAAAAGGTCATCAGTATGAGGAAAAGGGTATTTATTTATGATGGTAACCTTATTCAGTTGTCGGTAGTCAATGCACATTCTCATACTATTATCCTTTTTCTTGACAAACAACACTGGAGCACCCTCAGGGGAAGTACTGGGATGAATGAACCCCTTATCAAGAAGCTCCTGGATCTAATCCTTAAGCTCTCTCAACTCTGCTGGAGACATACGGTAGGGAGGAATGGAAATTGGATGAGTACATAGCTCTAAGTCGATGAAGAAATCTATATCTCGGTTAGGAGGCATATCCGACAAGTTTGAAGGGAATACTTCCGAAAATTCACACACTACCGGAATAGACTTAATAGAAGGAGACTCTACATCCACATTTTGGATATGGACAAATAGGATAAATAACCCTACCCCACCATTCTTCTATCCAGGAGAAAAGCTATGACCTTAGCTGGCTTAGGCTTGTACACCCCTTTCTACTCTAACCTTGCCTTTCTCGGAAGCTCTAGAACTAAAGTTTTTGTATTACAATTAAGCATAAAAAAATAGGAGGACAATCAAGTCATGTCTAAGATCATATCAAAATCTTTCATGTCTAAAATCACTAAGTCCACCCAAGTCTGGCATCCCATAAATACTATAGAACAAGCACGATAAACATGGATGACTATGACTAATTATCCAATAGGGGTAGAAACATGAATAGGGGCATCTAATATATCATACAGTACATCAAAACTCAAGGCATATTTCACAGACATATAAGAATAAGTAGAGCCCGGATCAAACAAAACAGTATCCATCAGGTCACAGAGAAGAATAATACTGGTGATCACTGCGTCAGATGCCTCTACCTCGGTCTTGCTTGGAAATGCATAAAACTAAGCTTTTTTATCCGGATGAGTTACCTCCCTGCCTAGCTAGGCTGCTCCTCGACCTGCATTACCATTACCTTGGCCCCTAAGGCCTCTTGGATTTCCTTTTCGCCTACCCTGTGGACGTTCTCTACCATTGCTCCCTCAGCCGCTAGTACTACTGTTCGGGCCTGCTGAGGTGCTGAAACTGTTCTGCGGGGGTGAGGACACTCCCTCCATATATGTCTTGCACTCCACAATTAAAATAGGCGCGATCAAAAGATTGGCTGCTACTTGGGAATAATGCTTCATGACACTCAAGGGCCGGATGCTGCTTTAGAGTATTTGAAAAACAACTAGTAGAAGCGGGCACCACTAATTGAATCGGCCAAGCTGCAATTATCGGCCTGCCTGACCCTCTAAAATAGGATCCTTGGAATTTACCTGTGCTCTTGGGCTTCTTAGCAAAATTTTTGGCTTGCTCATCTCTTTTCATACCTTCAACTTTCTTCACAAAGTATGTCACTTCATTGAAACTCTTGCCTGGCAAAGTCATATAAGTGAACAACACCTGCAACTCGAGGTTCAACCCCTTCACAAACAACTTTATCCTCTCCTCCTCTATAGTGACCAGTTGAGTAGCATACCTGGACAATGCATGAAACTTAGCCTAATAAGCAGCCACTGATAAACCTCCCTACTCCAGTGCCATAAACACATCCTTCTTTCTATCCCTCAAAGTATGTGGCACATACTTTTCAGAAATAAGGCATGAAACTGAACCCAAGTAAGAGGGGGCAACACTATCGAACGACACTCTACATAAGCCCTCCACCACTGCTTAGCTTTACCCTGCATCTGATATGTCACAAACTCCACTCCATATTGGTGCACTATACCCACATTGTGCAACCTTTCATAGCAATCACGAATAAATTCATAAATATCTTCATTTTCAGTTTCATGGAAGACTGAAGGTTTGAGTTTCAGGAACTTGGTGAGCATGACATGCTCATTACCGGTCATCACTGGAACCATGAGTAGTCTAAAGAAGACATCTGTGCCTACCATCTCATCTGCTAGCGGAGCTGCAACATCAAATGGGCGAGCAATGGGAGTTGGTATTATGGGCATGGTGGGTATAGATCTAGTATCGGCCAACCTACTCAAGAAAGCCATGATCTGCTGAGCTAGTAGGGGATCCAGAGGGGGAATACCAGTAGCCCCAGTTTGGGTGTCCTCCTCTTGTTCAACATGCTCTTCTTCCTCTCCATCTTCTACCTATCCCTCTAACTCTTTTAGAGGGAGCAGGATGGGCCTCACCTACTAGCACCTCCTCAATTGGAACCTCCACTCTAGCAGGTGGTGCTTTCCCTCTGCCCCTGCCTTGCCTCCCTCTTTTTTCTCTACCTCGACCTCTCCCTCAAACAATGGGCTTTTCCTCTGGCTCCACTAGAGCTACGAGCTTTATACTATTATAGTGAGTATTAACCATCTGTGGATAATAGAGTGAAAGAGGTTAGATACCAATTTGGATCACCAGATACCAATTGGAATCAAGTTATAGCACGAAGGAAAGAAGACAATGAAACTTTTCCTAAAATCTTATAGCCTCTCAAAGAAAAGTACAAAACATCTCCGTACCATTGCGCAAGACTTTACTAGACTCATTTAGGTCGATGAGATCAATAAACCTAGGCTCTTATACTAACTTTTTCATGACCCCAACCAGCCGTGACTGACACTCACACTAACCTTTTAGTGAGAGAACCATTTTTAATAGCCCGCAACAATAATCGCAAAGTATAACAAAGATTAAACATGCAAAATAGGTGTAAATCAAGAATAAATGCTAACTTCCCATAAAATCAGAAACAATCTAATTGTCAATCCAAAATATGCAGAAGTAAGCACATCCTAGGAACTAAAAGTCATCGTACCCAAACTCTACATATAAACCAGTCTAGAAAGGGAAATACAAGTCCCAAAAGAAATCATCAATGAAATAATAGTTGTTTGAACATCTGAGTCCTGGACGAAGGGCTATAATGAATGAGAAAGTCCAGGAGAGCGTGACGAATGAGAAAGTCCAGGAGAGCGTGATAAAATAGCTCACCCTTGGACTTGAACAAGATTTACTAATCCTCTAGGTGAGGTCTTGCCGTAGCTAGTTGAATATGCCTTATACTCAATAAAAAAAAGAGCAAGTGTAGTACTAGTACACAAAAATAATTGTTTACTGGTAGGATATAGACAAGTAAACTCATCATGACAAGCACATATATATAGAATAAGTTAACCAACCTCATCTACAACAATATTCAGCAAAATCACAGTTCTATAACTTTAAGATGTTATAACTTCACACAAGGTCCTCTCATAGGACCTATAAATACTCAACTTTGTCTCAGAATGTGACATCTGATCCAAGATCTGTGTTAGAACATGACACCTAATCTAAATATGTGTCAAAACATGACAACCGATCTAAATATGTGTTAGAACGTGACACCCAATCCCATTGAAACAAACAGCTACAATCACACTCAATACTCAACATTTTATCACCAAGAACAGGTTCATTAGACAACAAGACAACAAGTAATCATTTTACATATAATCTAGCATGTTTTCATACTCATATACATAAATGCACATCATTTGAAGCAATTTAACAAGTATATGAAATACATACGGGAAGTAAAACCATCACCTACCTCGAATTTGAGCCTCAACAATTTTAAAATTCAAGAGATTTCCCTTTTTAGGTTCTTTCTACTAGTTCTTGGTCTAAAATAAGTCACATATACACAAGTATCGATGAATAAAATATTCTAGTTCACAAGAATTATAACTAAATTCTTACCCAAGGCCAAAACACATGATCCTAACCCCACCCTAGGGCTATTTTCCATCATTAGTTTCAGTTTCAACCCCTCCCCCCCCAATGATTACCAACCATAGTTTCTAGGTTCTAGGAATCACAAGATGAATTTAGAGAGTAAAATCCTTACCTTAAGCGTGGAAATTCGGGGGAAATCAATAAAAATTGCCCTGGGTCGCCTCCTATTGTTCTAGAAATGGTTTTTACACAAAAAGACCGTTTTTGGGTTTTTCCCAACTTAAGTCGCTACTGTCCTACTCTGGCGGGACCCATCCTACTCTGGCAGGATATGCAAAAATAGTGAGATCGGAGTTTGAGCTCCAAGCCCCCATTTCACAACATCTCTTCCCAAGGACGTATTAAAATATACCCTTCACGCCCAATTAAATTCGAGGAGTTTTACTCGCCCGAATGTGATTTTGTGAAGACATAAATGCTCTGTATTATCTAGTCTATCAACTTATTTAAATAAATTAGATATTCGATCTCCCATCATTCACATGATCATCCTAGACCTCACCTGACTAAGAATTCATCCAAGTCTGGCCTAGTCTAAATTTTCTCTGAAGTTACTACCCGAAGTTTTCTGGCTCAAAATTCTTCTCCATTGGTCTATTCCTAATGAAGGGGACAGGTCGTTACACAAATAACAATAAAATGATAAAAGTCGAGAAATAAACAAAAAGGCGCCCAAATATTCCAAAATACACAATATGTATAAAACTAAGTTTCATGTCACCTAGAAGCATTCTAGAGATCTAAACATGCAATTCATGTCCCGGGATCAACCTAAGTTAAGGATTATCGACTAAACACTAAGCTAAAACACCCCAAATGGCCAATTTTAGGTCTAAGGATCATACAAGCCTAAAATCACAATCTAAAACCTTCCTAACAATCACACACACATATATATATATATATTAACCCAAGTGTAGAGGAAGAAATCATAGCCTACCCGAAGGCCAAAACTGCGCTTGAACCTTTACTATGGTGCTTTTTCCTTTCAGAGAGCCTCAGATTGCTGCCAAGCTTTCAAGAACAAAATAAGAAAATCAATATGGGACTAACGATACACATATCAATAATATGGAATTCAGGCCAGAATTGGGTCAAAAATTGATCCTCGAACAAAGTTACAAAATTACAAAACTAAAATCTTCATTATGTTTTCCTCAAAGTGAGGATCACATGCTCTGTTGGGAAAAAATGGAGTCCAATTCGGATCTAAAATGGTCTAAATACCATACTTTAAAAATTGGATTAAATAGATTTAGACCAAAAATATAATGGAACCAAGCAATTTAACCTAGAATCATGTTAAGGGAATGGAAATAAAAGAAAAGAAATTACCTTTGAATCTCTTAAAATGGTCAAGATATTAGCAAAATCGCCCAAGCCCGAGCTCCACTTCAATGGGTTTCTTTCTTTGAAGAAGTGAAGGAGAAAAAGAATTAAATTTCCAGCGACCATCGCAAAAGTGGTCAAATGGTCGCTTAAGTGGCCATCACTTTAGCCGTCAAGGACCGCAAACGCAACCCTCTTCTAAAAAGCACCTATCGTAAAAGCGGCTTCCTAAACGAAGATGCGGCCTCTGCAAACGTGGCCAAAAGTTCATTAAAGCAACCCCACTTCTGAATGCTAACCGCAAAAGCAACACTTTGTTGCTAGAACAGTTACAGCAAACACGGTCATGGGCCACAAAAGTGATAGCACTAGAAGCTAGTATCAGGAGTTTGAGCTAAATGCTCCAAAATTCAAATAGATATTCGGAACTCATTCAAGGTCCTTACTCAATGGAATCGACAAAACAACCAACGGAGGATGTCTCATCAAAATATTGACCCAAGTCAATACTTATAAAGAATTAACAACGGAAATAGCAAAAGCCACAAATTCATTCCGAATACCTCAAGAACTGATCCAAAAGACCTTTCAAGACCAAACTCGATATTCTAGAGATAAAAATGCTGATAAAATTTTCATCCAAGCAGAGTTTGTTATGATCCGAGTCCACACCTTAGCCGAGATACGGTAATCAAAACCATGAATGGTCCCGAGCTAACCTTTGGCACAACATATCAA